>NW_017280352.1:44633-61850 GCF_001594065.2 Cyphomyrmex costatus | reverse complement strand
GGAGGACGACTGATGAATTTAAGGCAGAAAAAATATCGTACGACAATTTCATCCCATAACCGAATTTTTTTCTGAAAATTTTAGCCATATGCTTTTTTTCATATTGGAACTATTTTGAAATATTTAAAGGTTATAAATGCTTTTTGGAATTTCTTTATTTTGATCAACATAATATATTTATATATGTTCATGTATATATTATTAATCGTCGTCGCTATCCTCATTGATGACCGGTGCAATTTTCTGGGCATCGAATAATTTGGATAATAATTCAGCAGGCTTGATAATTTTCGCTAAATATCTAAACTAAACGAAACTAATGGCGAATTCTGCACGCTATCTTATGAGCCTTTTAGGGCTTTATGGCTACTTGATATATATTTTATGGCGATTTTTTGCCTTTTTAGGCGAGTTTTAATTTTTTTAGGCATGATGCCGGGTTCAAAAAATTCTGAAAAAATTCAGGGTGAAAATAAGTTTAAAAATACATGTTTTTGAATTTTTGCGAGGTTGCCAATCATAAACTAACAAAAGGGGGTCACTTATAAGTTTTCAGGAATTTTTTAAAAATTATGGTTAGGTTGGAAAAACATCTCGCAAAAAATATTTTCAAATACCTTTTGATACGTTTTGTATGCCCAAATTTTTTTAATAAAATTGTATCTGATAGGTCTCGTGACAAAAATAAAATATGAAAATACTTCATAAGGCAATATCTCCGAAAAGAGGAGGTGTACGGAATTAAAAATTTCTCCAAATTTTTTTTTCGGGTCAACGAACTTTTTGGTGACATACTGGTCATAATCCGTTTGGGGGCCGATTGACCCCTTCTTAACCTGCTAGAGCCTTTCTTACACATTTATTTATTACGATTACAAAATATATAAAGAACATTACGCGTGATTGTGACTAAATAAAATAAATGAAAATAAAAATACTAATAAACATATCGGAGTAAATAAAGTTTACACAAAACAAATAAAACTTACAAAAATATAATTTACGAGTATCGTGTATGTGTATGTGTAAGAGAGGGACGGGAGAGGAGTTAGGAGGAGAATTAAGAGGAGTTCCTGTGACAATTACAGGGGAGTGCAGGTCGGACGGCGTTCATGCGAACGAAAAAGGGGAAGGAGATCCTAGGGAAGTACATGTGTGATGATTTCATGTTCCGGGAAGAGATCTGAGGGATGAAAGGAGGTGGAATGACGGGAGGAAGAGATTGTTCGGGGAAAGAGGAGGTGGTGACGGGAGGAAGAGGTTGTTCGGGGAAAGAGGAGGTGGTGACGGGAGGAAGAGATTGTTCGGGGAAAGAGGAGGTGACAGGAGGAAGAAAGGTTTGTGGGGGGTAGGAGGTGTTGGCAGGGGGAGGAAGAGGTTGTTCGTCGAAGGAGATGGGGACGGAGGAAGGTGTGTGAGGTTCTACGAGTGGAGGAGGAGTGGGAATCTCATCCAGGGAAAGGGGAGGAAATCTCTCGTGCATTGGGAGAGGGGAAATCGAGGGGGAATCAAGGGGAGTTAGAAGAGGGAATTTGGTGAGGTCAAGGGAAAACTCCGAGGAATCAACGAGGGAGTAGGAGGGTTCCGGATATTGTACGTGTGTAAGTGTGGGTGTGCGTGTGTCCGTGGCGGGCTGAGCGGAGGGAGGCGCAACGATGACCGAAGGACGCGATGTAACGTCTACGGGGAGAAGCGGGGTAGCGTCTACGGGGAGAAGCGGCTTAGCGTCTACAGGGGGAAGCGGCGTAGCGTCTACGGGGAGAAGCGGCGTAGCGTCTACGGGGGGAACCGGCGTAGCGAACAGTTGACTGGGCCGCAGACTCCTATGCTTCCTAATGTAGGGGCCTCTTCGGGGAGGCTCCTTAGAGGCACCCCGAATGCGCACTAAAATTTGAGGGTGGTGTTAAGTGTGGAGAATGTGGAAAAATTAAGATTGGAGTTTGCGTCCACAATATTTACTACGCATACTCCTTGAGGAAGGTGAAAGGGTAAGGAAGGGAACGGAAATGCTTACTTGTGTAATAAGTGAAGAAAAGGTGGCGGCGATCAGTCCCTCAAGGTGATAGTGGAGATTCCTGTCGAGTCTCCAGGAGGCACGATGCAAAAAGGCTTCGGAGGGACCTCAGAGGCGCACGGTCGGTCGACGGGCCTTAGATGGGCCTCGGTGCACTGATTCTAATTTAACACCAGATCTTGGTCAGTTGACTCGGGCGATGCCTCGGACAACTGACTTCCGATCAAAGCGGTGACTTGAGCGAACAAGAGAAAGACCGGCCAGTCGACTCGGGCTTATCGCCTCGGACTACTGATACGGTGGACTGAAGATTACTACTGACGCTGTGCGCTTCCGAGGGCCTCGTATTTATACCCCAAAAGGGCGGGCTTTTCTTTTGTCTAAAATTTTTGCAACGCTAGCAACTTGTGACATGATTTACGATTTTTCTTAACTCCTATCGATATTGATATCTAGCGTCTTCTAGGAAGAGCTCCGGGAATAAAGGATTTTACGATTTTTGCTAGTCCTATCGAGGTTGATCTCGCGTGTTCTCGGGGAGTTAAGAAAAATAAAGTAATTTACAATTTTTCTTGAAGGTTTTATGCGTAGGAAATTACTGTCGGGACCACGTCGCGCTTTGTTATAGATAAAATATATGACCAGAAGAGTCGTCGGTTTCCGCGCTCCATTTACATTTATTGGATGTCAAATAAACATTGCCGTGGGAAATCCTCTAAGAGTTTTACGATTTGGCACAATGGACATGGCGTCAATTATTTTTTTTTTAAGCTAGCTTTCTTAGAGTTACGGATCATTTCCAGATGATACTTTAGAGTGTTCGTTATCTAATGACCGCTTAGAAATATATGGTTTCGCAATTTTTATTCCGGTCAGCCCTTTGTACGCAAGTTGTTTTCCTCGTTTTATTTTTCTTTTGAGTGGCATTTACGAGTTTTCCCAGCGCGTGGTGTTTACTTAGGCCTCTGTTATCAGATATCCGCGCTCGGGCCCTTCTCGTAAATTTCACTCTAGTCATGACGTTGACCAAGATCCTTTGAAAGAAAAGAATCGTGGAGTCTACAGGACGTAACACTTACAAAAAATCTACTTCGACTACAAGTGCTCGTACAAAATTTTTGTAAGGACCTTTTTTGCGTAAAATTACATTCTCTATAACTTTCCCGTCTTCACTTTTTCCCCTAAAAATTATAGTTTTTGAGTTATTTGCGAAAAACCTAATTTTTGCTCCTTTTTTGCACTGTAACTTTCCTAGCGTACATGATACGGGGGTGGGCTTTTTCTACGTTCATTGTGACCCTAAAATACACTCCTCCACCAACGGACAGCATATCTGGAATTAGTTCCTTTTTTTGGCAAAATATTGGCTTATTTGACTGGGCTAACAGTCAGTATCAATTAAAAAGTTGCAACAGTTTTTTTCAAATGGTTTTCAGAATGTAACCTACTCATCGAGTAATTGATTCTTATTTATAAATACCACATTTCTTCCGCTTCTTAAAATCTCTCCAAATATCTGTAACAGAAAGCTAAGATCAAAGTGCTTCAAGAGAATCTGAAATCTGTACTATTTTTGTACAGATAACCTATTCTCCGTAAAGCTAACTCGATCTACGTTCTCTGTTTTTTTACACTTTCTTAAACACGTCTGAATACACTGAATAATTATTAAAATTAAACACGTATCACTTATCACTTTATCACACGTAGCACTGTTTCTCACATAAAATTCGTCGCGTTCCCGCCACTTTCCGTTAAATGGTCCTGTCATTTCAATGGGACTGACAGACACCGACAATAGAAAGAAGAAGTGAGATAGAATACAGTGCCCTGATTGGTTACGCGCCTCGGTCGCGCATGTGCACTCTCATTTTAGGCTTCACAAAATCAGGAGAGTTGTGCTACTGTATATACTGTGGTATAGTATCGTTCTCAATGCGCATTTTCCGAGAAACGAATCTTTCGTATACGGCTCCTATACGTTATAGGTTCTGTTGCTATATCGGGACAAATTCGAGACTTCCGATTAGACGTATCGTTCTTAATGCGCATTTTCCGAGAAATAAATTTCGCTTATACGACTCTATACGGTATTTCCGACAGGTTCTGTCGCTCTATCGGGACAAATACGAGACTTCCTATTAGATGTATCGTTTTCAATGCGCATATTCCAAGAAACGAATATTGTGTATATAATGGCTCTATACTGTAAGGAGGCTGGGCCGAGAAAAAACGTCGGATGCTCGGAACGCGATGCCGGGACTCGAACCCGTGGACCTTGTAGTGGTTCGTATCATAAAGCCACCGTCTTGCCGCGGAGCCACATAACTCTACAGGGAGATCTTAGTTAATTTCTTATATTACTGTATTTTCGATAGGTCTGTCGCTCTATCGAGACAAATACGAGACTTCCGATTAGACGTATCGTTCTCAATGCGCATTTTCCGAGAAACGAATCTCGCTTATACGGCTCTATACGGTATTTCCGACAGGTTCTGTCGCTCTATCGGGGCAAATCCGAGACTTCCGATTAGACGTATCGTTCTCAATGCGCATTTTCCGAGAAACGAATCTCGCTTATATGGCTCTATACGGTATTTCCGACAGGTTCTGTCGCTCTATCGGGACAAATACGAAACTTCCGGTTAGACGTACGTTCTCAATGCGCATTTTCCGAGAAACGAATCTCGTTTATACGGCTCTATACGGTATTTCCGACAGGTTCTGTCGCTCTATTGGGACAAATACATGACTTCCGATTAGACGTATGGTTCTCAATGCACATATTCTGAGAAATGAATCTCGCATATTGGCGATGCAAAGATGATTTCGTCATCTTTTGGAAAGTAATGGAAACTGATCTCCTCCTTTTTATACATTTTTATAATTATGGCACTGTGACACAGAACTGTATCTAGTATTTCTTTTTGATTTTAGTTTATTATTTTTCATTATAGCAAGTATAAGTTTATCTAGAGTCCTAGATATGAGATAAACGCAATCGATGTTACGCGTCCTGATTGACGTGACTGTCATCCAATCATGACATTTATTCAATGGTACTAAAGTGGCTTTCTAATAGACAATTGGTGGATTTCATAGTTCGTTTGCGAACAATGCCATTTTTAGTTACGGTTGTAACAGCCTAATTTTGTACTCGGACTAGCTCGTCGTTTATGCGGATCGTACAAAAAGGTTCGGCAGGAGGAGAGTTCGCTTCGGATCGGTAGTTCGGTAGTAGCAACTAGAATAATGTACATACGCATAGGTTTGAAAACAACGAATATGATTTATTACAAACTGAAGAATAAAAATGAAATGATACAAAATAAAATGAGATGAGAATATGAATTATTATGATGCTCGGAATACAGGTGAAATAATGAAAAGATATATATACAAAGAGAACGCGAAAAAAAAGAAAAGGTATATTAATATACCGTATGACGTGGTCGCACGGAAACGCGCTTTACAGAAATGTAACTATGTACAGGTATTTTCGTGACAATTAAACGGACGGACGCGGATCGGCGATACAGCCGCGAAGGCCTGATCTAGTGACGCGGAGTATTTACAATATTGGGCGCGAGAGGTCCGCAGCTATCGGGCCGTGATATTTCGGCGGTTCGCGTGACCGGCGAGGCGGTCCTGCTGACGCACGCAGTTTTTTCTCGGCGTCACGGATTCGCGATTATAGCGGCGCGAGCCGGAAAGGCGGCGACTGGTGTTCGCGATACACGCCAGCAATCTAATCGTATTCCCTTAATCTCGCGGCTTTCGCGTATCGTATTAATTCGGTCGTACCGAATAGAGGTCCGATAATCGGCGGTCGGGAACGCTCGACGGAGGCAGGGTACACTCTACCGCGTGGTTCTTCGGAACCAACGTTGCTGTGGAGCCGGCGACGGAATCGGATGCTATCGGTCAGACTGGAACGGTTTTCCGGCGGCCGGGAACGCCCGGCGGAGGCAGGGTACACCCTACCGCATATTTCGTCGGAAACGAAACGTTCGTGTCTGGTGAGCGGATTCGGAGCAGCGGGAATCGAGGAGCTGGTGATCGGTTCGAGGTGCTGTCGGAATAAGCGCGCGAGCCACCTTCGAAGCGGTATTTTATACGATAGCCGTTC
This sequence comes from Cyphomyrmex costatus, assembly GCF_001594065.2. Lineage (NCBI taxonomy): Eukaryota > Metazoa > Arthropoda > Insecta > Hymenoptera > Formicidae > Cyphomyrmex > Cyphomyrmex costatus. The sequence goes on along the minus strand of NW_017280352.1, from coordinate 55,707 downwards.
GCCGAATTCCGGCCACCCTCGGTATTCCCCGTCGATCGGCTTCTCGCGGGGGAAGTTTCCCGATCGATGGTCCTCGACGGCGGCCGAAACCTCCCGATGAGGCCGGCGGTTATAAGCGGCTGCTGTACCTGTGAATTATGCTTTGTTTCGTTTAAAATATATTCGGGCGCATCGCGCCCTCATCGCCGCATCGCAGGCTTGATGCAGCGGCATCCGGCTGGGAGGTTTTGCCGGGAACGATGCTCTTTCGGGGGCATCGTTACACGGTCTTAAATATAAGAACTGGGGGTCTATTCTTGAAAAGAAACGTATACGAAAAATTAGGAAAATACTATAGTATACGTAACATATACTATAGTATTTCCCTAGACTTTCGTATACTTTTCTTTTCAAGAATAGAGCCCCTGACTATAAATACTGGCTTATGACTCCAAGGCCGAATTCATAATCAATTCTTATATTCAAGACCACCTTAAGTTCAATTTTGAGGTATCATGAACCAATCAGGGGCTCTATTCTTGAAAAGAAACGTATACAAAAGTCTAGGGAAATACTATAGTATATGTTACGTATACTATAGTATTTTTCTAATTTTTCGTATACGTTTCTTTTCAAGAATTGACCCCCAGACAGCTGCATTAGCATATTAAGACATTACTTAAGACGATCTTAAAATAAGAACCGACTATGAATATACCGGCCTTAAAGACGTCTTTCAGATACATCTAATAACCCTTAAAAGGATGTCCAAAAGACATCTTGTGACGGACGTCTAAAAGACGTCTAAAAAATAGATGTCTTTGGGATTTGACTAAAAGTCGTCTTAAAGACGTATTTTAGACGAGTCTTGAGTCTATCGCACATGAAATGCATAAGGCTGATATTTCATGTGTCGTTGTACGACAAGCTTGTCGGGCGTTCCGATCACTGATATATATAATATGGATAGGGCATAGCGGGAAATTTTTGTGACTAATTGAAGCTGGTGGAATTTGGTCTACAAGATGGCGGTTCGTTGAAAGCTGTGCGTATCGCTGAAAAACCAAAACATTGAAATTTTATAGTTATTGTGCGCTTCCTGCAGTGAATTGTGACGCTACAATTAACAATGCCGATGGCATGTTATATTTGTGGAAAGCTTGCTACAAATGGAGAAAATTGGACGTTTCACAGGTAATTAGAAGTAAGGTTAAGTTTACAATCCTTCATTTAAATGTAAGTATAAACCGTAAACATAGTTGTTTTGATCTAATTTATTCTTTTCGATTCTTTGCTTGTTTGTCTATGGTTCTAATTTTTATACGATTTGTCTAACTGTTGTGAATAATGTTGTGATATTTGATTTTATTCGATTAATTTTATTCCGTACAAATTTTCTTTTACTCTTGTAATTATTTTAATTTAATAATTATTGTTAATCTATATTTTTCGGTTTCGGTGTAATCATGAGTAGCATATTATCATGCCTGTGCATATATTTCATTTAAATTGTAATGTAATTGCGATATGTAATAACATAAATGTAACGATATTTTTGTAAACATTTGACAAGAAATAAGAAATATTGCAAATCTTAAATAAGAATTTCAAATAAAATTCTGCAAGTAAACTACGGTAAGCTGAATTTATATATATATATATATTATATATGTAATATAGATTTTTATTTAATCTAAAATATAAAATATACTTACCACTTAATGCTACAATTAATAACAATAGTTAATATTATTATATATACGTATTTTTATTTAAAAATTAAAAATTCAAATTGCTTGAATTATATTTTGATATAAATTACATAGATGGAAAAGCATGAAATATATTGCTTAATTGAAACTACTGAAATAAGTAGCAATTCTTCAAGTAGCGAATTAAGTTCTAGCGAAATAAGCAATTTTTCGAAGGAAGACTCTTCGACAGATAATGAAGATGACAATGATGCACTTTTCTTTCCATTAATAAGGTATTTAACTTCTGGACATAAAAAACAAAAAGTGAAAAATTATTTAAGAATTGTAGCATCTTGGACAAATTCGGAATTTAAAGAGCATTTGCGATTATCAAGAAGAACAACCTATCAACTAATTGGTAAATAAAAAATGTATATATTCACACAATGATATTATCTGATTCATTTAATAAAATAATTATTTATATATAATATTAATTGTGTGTTTTAGATGAACTTGAACAGTCTTCATATATTCCATGTCATTCATTTGGAATGAGACCAATCTCAGTAGAATTAAGTTTTATAATATTTTTATGGTTTTTATCCAATACAGAGCCATTGAGAACTATTGCAGATCGCTTTGATATTTCTATATCATCTGTATTTCGAGTGATTCGGCGTGTACTTGCCTGGATTTTAACAAAAATATATATTATTAAATGGCCACAAGGTAACGAAATCCAAACTGTATGTAACCAATTTTTTTTAAAAAGAGGAATTCCTAAAGTGTTGGGAGCAATTGATTGCACCCATATACGTATTAAAAAACCTACTGAAAATGAAAGTGATTATTGCAATCGAAAAAAATATTTTTCTGTAAACTTACAAGCCGTGGTTGATCCTCAAATGCGATTCATAAATATATATTGTGGCGAACCGGGATCTTTACATGACGCTCGCGTTTTAAGACGATCTCCTCTTTATAATACAGCAAATGATAATAGGGACATGTTATTTCCTCAAAATACTTTTATAATTGGTGATTCAGCATACCCGTCATTATCATGGCTTGTGCCACCATTTCGCGACAATGGACACCTAACACCACAGCAAACAGAATTTAATACTATGTTATCATCAACAAGAATAAAAATTGAGCAAGCATTTGGTTATCTGAAAGGAAGATTCCGTCGATTAAAATTTTTTACAGAATATAAACATATTAATTTTGTGACTGATATCATTACTGCTGGATGTATTTTACACAATTATTGTATTAATGAAAATGATGATTTTTCTTGTATTGACGAGCAATATGATGATTTTATTAATGATGAACCTGATAACATTAATGAAAATGTTGGTAATAGAGTTACGATAGATCGAAGAAGAGAGTTATTCAATGAATTATTTTCTTAATTTGTAATTATGCATTTTTCTCTTACATTATGCGTGGATGTATACAGGGTATGTTACATTATTCACTGCGAGTAAATGTGTAGTTTGCTTTACCTATATTATAGATTTTCAGTTAGTTTTGCACAGTGAATAATGGAAGGAACACAGTTATTATTACAAGAGTTAAAAACACATATATATCTAGACATATATTAGTATAAGTACTATACATATAAATAACATAGATGTTGGAATTGAAAAAATCAAATTTTATTTTGTATAAAAAAAAAATTTTATTCAATAAAGAATACTTGACTTGCATTTAACCATTTTGTTCATAAAACTTGTATTACATATATAATATTGCATAAATATTATACTATTATGCTTTGGCATTTAAATTCAGTTTATTGTTACAACATAAATTTCCTTTACAAAATAAACATAACATAAGAAACAAAACTATCTAAGTTTTTTTTAATTAAAATGCCATAAATCTCTATCTTTAAATTTTCTTTATAGTATTTAATTAAATACAATATACGCTTTTCCTTATATTTTAAAATAATTGTACACATAAAAACACTTAAAATAAGCATCATATAAATCATAATACATAACGATGTAATAAAGAAAAAGAAAATATTATTAACATTATTAAACTTTCATACAATGGACATAATGTATTATCACATTTTTTAAACAAAAATACGCAGTTCCGTAAAATTAAAAGAAAATAATTGTACAATTATTTTATTTATTCTGAATCAGTATCAGTTTTAGACTTTTCTTTTGTATTTAATAAATTCTTTAATAAATTGCATTTTAATTTTTCAATCTCTAATATTTCATCATGTCTTCGTTCTTTCGATTTTATTTTGTTTAATGCTATTTTTTGTTTCATTTCAAATTCTTTTTCACGCACTTCTAGATAGTGTTTCTTTAATTTTAAAGCCTCTTTCTTTGTTTTTAATATATTATCATTATGTTCAGTACGTCTTTTCTCTTCATTTTGTATATATTCCAAATAGACATCTTCTAGATCATTTCTTTTTTTATTTCCAGTTTGAGATTTTACTTTATGAAATAATTCCTTGTTTGCGCATTCATTTTCTTTATTTTTATTTTTAGTTCCTGCTGAATTGCTAGAAATACTAGCCGTATAATTAGAATGTTCAATTTTCTGTTTTTTCGATGATTGAATTTTTGTTCCAATATTAGAGTTTTTACTTGTATCTGATAACAAATTACTAGATATTGTGTATGTAGCAGCAGCAGATTTTTTGCATCCAAAAATGTTTTCCATTTGATCAAAGAATTCAAAAGTCATGGTACCTCTTCCAGATTTTAAGTTATTATCAATACATTCCTTATATTTTTTCGTGAGATAATTCATTCTCCATCTGACTTGATCGGCAGATACCTGAAAAAAAGGATACAATGAAATTAATAATATATAATTTCTTATATTTTTACTATATGTTTATAAAGTTTACTTTAATATTTAATTCGTTTAAACCCGCTGCAATTGTAGTCCACAATTTTGTTTTTTTTCTAGGATTATCTAACATGGTACAATTTGCTTCATATAGTGATAAAAGTGCCATAGTTTTATTTTTAGTCCATAAAGCCTCTACAAAAAATATTGTTGATTAAAAATATTAATTAAGAGATAAAAATTAATTACATGGAATGAGTATAATTACAAATGTAATATAAATACCTTGTTTATTTATTTCATTAATGTTTCGATTTTCTTCAGATATAGTATTTGCTACAAAAAATTAATTAAAATATTATAAAATTAAAAATATACCTATCTATATATTATAATAAGTGAAGAAAATCGACTGATATATAAATACACAAGTGTAATAGAAATAAACTTATTCGATCACACAAAGCTGCATGCTTAATAATATTTCTGTGTAAATTTATATCTCATATATTATCCAGTTCTACAAACTACACGCCGAATACTTTTGGTCTTGAAACTATAACCCAGGATCTACAACAGAGTTTTAAGCCTTAAGCCATAAGAAATAGACGAATCATAATCGATTATTCTCCTCGAATTCGACTGTAACCCCGGATTTACAATACGTGTTTTAAGCCCTAAGCTGTAAGAAATTAACCAATTACAGTCAAATTCGAGGAGAATAATCAATTATGATTCGTCCATTTCTTATGGCTTAAGGCTTAAAACTCTATTGTAGATCCTGGGTAATTAGTTAATTTCTTACAGCTTAAGGCTTAAAACACCTATTGTAGATCCGGGGTAACCTAAACTAAAGCTACAATAGTACATATTAAATTGATAATGAAATAATATTTGCTAATAAGTATCTTTAAAACACTAAAGAATTTACTGAAAAAAATATCATTCAACTTTTCATAATAAATAATTTGTAATGAGATACTTACATATACTGTAATGAGATTACAGCATCAGTATTATTTAATTTGATTGCCAATTTAATATCTATGTGAAATTGCTATTGCAACTTTAATTTAAAACTTTATTTTAAGATCAAAAGTATTTTAGACTTGAAGTTTGCAAAACTAAATAATACATATAAAGGATTCCGCACATATAACATACGAAAAATGGCTAATTTGGCTATAATATTTTATAGTTCTGACCATCCTGATCAAAAATCTCCATAAGCACGAAATAAAAAAATTAACAGTTTTTGAGTTGTTTTGGCAGAGTTTGATGTACAATAACTCAAAAACTGTTCATTTTTAGCCGAGATCTATTTTCCATATGTTTTATACAGGATTTATATGTATAAAGAAATATTTTTAAGCATAAAAGATTCTTCTCTAGATAAATAGACTTACTTTTACTTCATTATATAGCATATGTATCTATATATAAAATAAATTTTACTTGTTATTTGTATATCCTTACATAAATTACTTTCGTTGTCAGTTTCTATTGTAAATAATAAATTGTTATCCATGTATACTTCTTTCCCAATAAAGCAATCATGTTCAGGCACAACATCTAAAGAGGTAATTATATGACCACAATATTTGCATGTAAAGATTGTAAAGTCTAAAAATGCATAAATTAATATTTTACAGATGTTTATTTTATATTATAATAAAATATTAATTTTGTTTCTTAAAATCTTACCGTTTACTTCTGACGCTTCTGACGTAGAGGCCATTTTCTTAAAATACTGAAGTACTTTTACGTTCCTTATTATTAAATTACGATTATCTTTTTTCTCTATAAATAATTACACAAACCGGTACAATTAGGTTATATTCATGCTAGAAATAAAACCCACATATTGCCACACGTTAAATATAATTTTCTTGAAAAGTTGGTCACACTGGCATACTCTACACGTTCGTACTTAGCTTTTTATTGTGTCGAGCAGTGTGACACTGTGTCACAGTTGGAACACTTTGTGTAAGACACAGTGTTACACTGTGTCATCTGTGTACGTTGTTGGAAAACACCCGATTTACTGAACATTCTTTGTGAAATAGGTTTCCTGCACAAGATCCTTCAGTACTGAAATCGTGGCTTCAGAATTTAGGACTGTCTGGAAATGTCAGAACATCGAACGCACGAATTTGCTCTGATCATTTCTCTCAGGAATGTTTCAAGGACTTACCAGGTCAAAAGCGGCAGCTGCTACCTTCAAGTGTTCCAACTACCGAACGTGGCATGCCAAAATGTGCAGCATGTGGAAAGAGTTTATTAAAACAAATAAAATTTTACAGATATTCGATGACATTAAATATAATTATGATAATAAAATAAAAAAGATAAAATTGTAAATCTTTAATATACCACGTATCCCATTTTTAGGTTTCCTGTCGGAAATACCACTTTATTGGAAGAATGGGTGGAAAAAATAAGTAGCTTGACTAATAAGGCAATTGAGGTAACCGTGAACAGTGCTCTGTGCTCCAACCACTTCGACGAACAAAGTTTTAAAAAAAATGGAAAATATATTCGTTTGAAGCAGAATGCAGTTCCATCACTTTCTGCCAGAGTATTACATGTGCGAGAGATATAATATCCGTCTTAGTTTAAGACTTTTTGCGACTTACAATGAGACATTTCATTTGTTTTATAAATCAGGACACAGAACACTTTAGACGTTTCAAAAATGGGAATTCAACATCTCAGAATAAGACACAGTTTTTTGTTACAGTGGAGATTATGTACGATGGAAGATCTGTATCATAAAAAAAAAGTTCATATATGTGTTCGTACATTTATTCAAAAAAATTGTCCTTCAAATTTAAATGCAATGTTTTATAATTAATTTTCAGCAACTGCAAGCAGAATTACATGTACTTGTGAACAACTAATCGTTAAACATCCTATTCTTGTGTCTATTAATTTTCTTATACTCCTTATAATTCGTACAGTACAACGGTTACACGTTTGAATTCCGCGGTATTTTCCCAGTATTCGGTAGCCACGAAGGCGCATTCGGGCTACTTCGGCTATCCGTCGCCATCTTGGACCAAAATCCACCAGCTTCTATAGCTCACATGTCTAGGCTACATCTAAAGTACAACATACCCTATCCATATTATATATATCAGTGGTTCCGATTGGCTACTGACGACACATAAGTGGGGAACTTCCGTCGAAGATTTACCAGCATTCTTGTCGAAAGAAAGTTGGGCAAGATCGAACATTTTTCAACAGTCGTTGCAATAGTTTATAACCTAGACACATTTAAACATAACCCATCACTCACAAGCCGGTAAAAATGAATGAAAAAATAATGAACATTGAAAACTATATGTAAATATACCATTTTTTGTTTCTATAGAATATTTAATATTATAAAGTTACTTACCTACATAAAATGCTATATGCACAAATAGATTGTTAAATTTCCGGTATCAACGTTGTTCGTGGTTGTGTGAATCGCTGTTTCGATCTCGACTGAGATCTCAAATGACGGAATGGATTGGTGGACTAGAGTTCTGATGAACCACTCGGCTGAGGCGGACGCGTTTTGGTCGGGTGCTTTCTACCGTATATTTTTGAAAGTGCTGCCGACTTTGACTGTGCATTGTTTTGTCCTATGTGTTTGTTTTTATACTTTTTGTGCGATTTTTCATTAAAGATGTGATCTGGCAGTATCGCCTTCCCATTATTGGGAGGCGTGGTGCCATAAGTTAGAGTTACTCGATGCGTGTCCGCTGTTGTGCTCGTCTCGATTGCTCGTCATCTTGCACCCTTCGACGACTCGGGCTCTCATGACGCGCGTTATTGCGACGTGACGACGTCGTAGACGCAGGCGCCCAGATACCGGTCGAGCAACGCCATTCCTGCGGGCATTGCATCATCAGATCGCCCGACATTTTTAATACGTTTTTCATTTGTGACGTGATCTGGCCGTATCGACCTACCTATTATTTGGAGGCGGGAGCCATTAAGTAAAGAAGAAGAAGAGGATTGGTGGACTGGATGGTTGAGACCACTGAGCACTCCTCTTTTAACTTGTTGTATGCAAGCTTTATTCACAAGTAAACGAAGTGTTATTCGCGTGGCACTGCGAGAGAGATGATTAACTGCTGTTAATACGCTGAGACTCATACACGACGGTAGCCGTGATGAGACGTACAAAAGTAACGAGTCGCGGTAGCGAACCCGTAGAAAGAAAGCTGCTGCTTTCGACGAGTAATTGAGAGCACGACTTGACACGGCAAGTACTGATTTGTGTCTGAGGGGAGAATCGCGCTGCGCGATTAGCGCGACGAATCGGCAGGACGACAGCGACATCGGTATCCAAATATGCGGCTAACTTGTAGTAATGATATTCGCAAGACGGCGCGGTGAGTGCGACGAAAGATTCACGGACCGAATCGATGGATGGCGCAATCGATCCTTTATTCGGCTTTTGTAGCGCGAAACTTATCCTATTCCGGAACAAACGTGCTTAAAAAGTTTGTCAATCGTCACATGAAATATCGAGCTGAGTGCGATCAAAACAGGTTAAAATATCAATTTATGTCGAAACAACAGATTTTAATGACAACAAGTATATTATACACATACGACAAAATATTGTCGTACGAACGACCGCATGCGCACTAGCAGCCAATCAGTACGCCCGATAAAGCTTGTCGTACGACACATGAAATATCAACCTAACAGTGCATAAACATAACATCGGACCGTTGGACCAATGAGCATTTTATGTTAATTAATATGGCAATTTTATGCTGGATGCTTATTGGTTCAACAGTTTTATGTTATGCTCATGCTCTATTATGCATTTCATGTGCAATAGGCTTAAGGCGAGAAACACACACTTTTGCATAACGCATAAAGCATGTGCATAAGGAATTTCATTGGCCCATTTTCTTATGCATGAATCAATGGACCAATCAAATTCTTTATGTATATGGTTTATGCGTTATGCATAGTGCATATAAGAGAAACAACCAATCTGAATTCCTCCTTTCCTTCTACTTCTCGGAAATAAGAACTTTGGTTGTCTGATTTTCTTATGCACTATGCGTTAAGGTGCTTTTTCATGCGCAGCACGCTGCAGCAGCAATTCGTTACTATTGGTTAAGAATTTTATGTAAGCTAAATGACGCACTTCCGGCGCAAAATACATTTTGCCGCAGTTCGTTGAAGTTGAACCGAACGAACAGCAAGCGGCAAAATCGAGGCAATATTATTTATTGCAATAAATATTAGGAAAATTAACGAAGAATGGCTTCGGATAAGGTACGAATGTTTGTAAATTAGATTATTTTATACTTTACACTTTACTTTTTCAAATTTGTGGTAAAGTATAAAATGATCTAATTTACAAACATGTATCCGTACCTTATCCGAAGCTATTTTTCGTTTATTTTCCTAATATTTATTGCAATAAATAATATTTTTATAATGAAACGACGGACATATTGTACGCTTTCTCGATTTTGCCGCTTGCTGCTTGCTGTTCGTTCGGTTCAACTTCAACGAACTGCGGTAAAATGTATTTGCGCCGGAAGTACGTCATCTAGCTTACATAAAATTCTTAACCAATAGTAACGAATTGCTGCTGCAGCGTGCTGCGCATGAAAAAGCACCTTTATGCATTATGCGTTATCATATATGTAATATTACTATATGGCTAATGGGACGTGGTTTGCGATCGAAACACTACGGTGCCGCCCAGGAAGTAAGATATAAGGAGACTCCACTCCGTAAAATAAAAGTGGACCCATTTTAGGTTTCGAGTTCAGCTTCCGATTCTGATGAGTGCGAGTAAGAGAAATGATCATTTCTCTTACTCGCACTCATTATGCGCAGCACTACTAAATTCACGAGCGCTGCGAGTGTCGAGAATCGGAAACGGAACTCGAAACCTAAAATGGGTTCATGTCTTGTAGACTGGCGAGACCGAGTGGAGTCTCCTTATATCTTCCTTCATGGTGCCGCCAATGCTAATTCTGTCCTTATTTATGTTCAGTTTGTTGTAACGCGCAGGCGTCAATTTGTTGCGCGATACACTTATGTAGCACTCTACATGTGATATTTTGTAGGTTATTACAATCAGTGATTCCAGTAATTTCAATGAATTAAAGATTGATTTTGCTCACTATTATGTAAAAACATTTTGGGATTTGTCACCGTTTGTGAAGAATGTCGTATTGTATATAGCAGGTTATGTGTGTAATAAAGTGTACAAAAAAATATATTGTTCAACTTGTAAATTACAATTATTAGACAATACTATGCCACTGTTATCGAACATAAAGAATCAAGGACCATATATAATGTTTGTTATCATCATCAGATGTTTGTTTCATTTATAAAACAGCTGAAAAGATTATACGACAAAATTCTCATTGTGCAGTGTCTTCGTTACGTTTTATTTATATTAATATATAACTTTATTACTTGAAAAGATTTTACGGAAACCAATATTTTTACATATATCCATTCTTCTCATAACATAATAAACTATTGCTAACATCTTGTTTTGTATTAAATACAAAGTAACTAATTTT
>NW_017280352.1:34091-43467 GCF_001594065.2 Cyphomyrmex costatus | reverse complement strand
TAAATTGAGTTCTCAAAAAGATTTCGATCATTTCCCGATTTTCGCAGTCAAAATATTAATTTCTGAAGCGCCGAATATTCGCTATCGCGATAGCTAGCCGCGCGAAGAGTGGGGATGGTTGGCAAGCGCTCCGCCGCCCGCGCCGCGCACACCGCCGCTAGCCCCCAAACGTCCGCTTCCCGCGGCCCGCGCGCCCATCGCGGCGTTCTGTAGGCGTACACTCAATGATGTGGTAGGCCGGACGGACGCGCGTATTTGCCAATCTTTAAAAATTAATATCTCGTTAACTATTGCTGCAATCCCAAAATGGTACAGGACTTTTCGACTCAGTATAGTCTGTTCTACCCACCCGTGAAATATTTGGCGGTTATTCTCGCCCACCCTGTATGTGCGTTATGCAAAAGCTTGTGCATGTCTGGGCTCTAAGTTTCGATAATTTTGAACAAGCTTTTTCGAGTTCGATCCGCCGTATGTGATTCCATCATGTTTTCCATATTGATTTTCGAAAGCTTCGTACGGATGTATATGGAAAAGCATATATTCAATTTATGGAATTTATTAATCGAATAAAACTTCTGGAAAAATCGAATAGAGCTATATCCGAAAAGCTCGTTTCTTGGAATAAGCACATTGAAAACATCTAATCGGAAGTTTCATATTTGTCCCGATAAAGCGACAGAACCTATCGGAAATATCGTATAGAGCCGTATAAGCGAGATTCGTTTCTCGGAAAATGCGCATTGATAACGATACGTATAATCGGAAGTCTTGTATTTATCCCAATAAAGCGACAGTACCTGTCGGAAATACCGTATAGAGCCGTATAAGCCAGATTCGTTTCTCGGAAAATGCGCATTATATATGCTTTTCCATATACATCCGTACGAGGCTTTCGGAAATCAATATGGAAAACATGATAGAATCATATACGGCGGATATATTTTCGAATCCGAAAAAGTGGGTAGGAAACTATAAGTGATCTATGTGAAATTCCGTATATATTCATATAAAGCATAAATGTTCGTATATAAAGCTGAATATTCATATACATATAATACGATACAACGTCGGATGATGTTCATATCGAACCCTACAGAAAACTATAGACGAAGAATTACGGAAATGAAAAGTCATATACAATACTATAAGTTTTCGGTCTTTTATACTGAAAGTCGTATATGATACATTAAAATTAGTGATATTCCTTTTCGTATTCTATCCGTTTCTTTAAGCAGGGAAAGATTTCGGTCTTTTATACGCAAAGTCGTATCAAGTCGTATGTGATACATTAAAATTAGCGATATTCCTTTTCATATTCTATCCGTTTCTATCGATTTTTTAAAGCAGGGATGCTTAATATCTCGGTTCGCGGGGCAGAGCGACACTTATATTTCTGCCATATTCTTCCGTTTTATGCAAACACGCGTCGAATGAGTCTAATTTTATCGAAATCGGAGGTTACTTACAAGACTTACTTTTCTCTAGGGATATGATAACATTTTACGCTCACAAAGATGGTGACCGCTTATGCCTAATTCATACTGGATGCGATGGGCGATGAATGATGAGCGATATCCAATAAAAGCTTTGCTTTAGCTCACACGACGATGTAAAGCAGAGTTCTTATTGGTTATCGCTCGTCGCGCATCGCTCATCGCGCCTAGTGTGAACTAGGCATTACTGTGAGCAGCTAATGAGCGCTCGCATCTAATACACAATCCTAGGGTGCTCACTAAGCGCTCAGTGAGCGGTTGTAGTACTGAATGCACCCATTAATCTAAGGATAGCAATATCGTTACCAATAAGCTTCATTGAGAGGAACTTCATTGGCCGATGGTTGTGCTTATCATGGTGGAAGTATACATGGTGTGCTCAATACTTAGTGACTTTTCAGTTTCTGATCTGAAAACCCATGGAGAAGCTGAAATTGTGCCAACCTGTTGAAAAAAAAATGAAAAGTAATGTTGGCAAACTTGTTTATCTACTTGTCCTTGTCATACCCTATGCAATAGAGGAAGACATACCTATATACAGTACGTATATGAAGCGGAGCAAGTGAATTTATAACATTAAATTGGTGCGTTGCGTGGTTAAAGTTTGCAGAAACAATAGTGATCAGTGCCGTAAAGATGTAAGTTTAAAATACATTTATGTACATTTATGTCTCTAAAATACATTTATGTAATTTGTATACAAAATAGAAGTTTCCTATTCACTGAATGTGCCTAGAATTCTTGAAAAGTGTAATTAAATAAAAACTTCAGCGACAAAAGTTTTTATGGCTTTTATGCACCACAGGCGAATCACAAGTTTAAAATTTTTATTTCATTATGCCTTTAATGAATTTTAAGCACCATTAGTGAATATGACACTCATATTTTCTTGCACAAATAATATTTATGTATTTTGGAGAGGCGTGGTAAGTCTCCAACATACAATCTTGCAACGGCGTAAGTATTAATGTGTTTTAGGGTCCGCTGGGGAATCACAAGCTTGAAATTTTTATATGTAATTACACTTTTAATGAATTTTAGGCACCTTTGGTGAATGACAACCTTACATTCTGTTGCACAAGTAATATTAATGTATTTTAGAGAGCCCTAGTAATTTTCAAACTTGAAAATTTGCAACGACACACGTATTAATGCATATTACAAACCGCTGGCGAGTCACAACTTTGAAATTTTTATTCCATTACACTTTTCATGAATTTTCGGGACCACTACTCAATATCAAACTTATTTTTTTTTGCACGAATAATATTAATGTATTTTAAGGGATCCTTAGTGAGTGTCGAACGCTAAATTTTGCAATGACAAAAGTTTCCAAGTATTTCATGAACCGCTGGAGAATTTGAAATATCGGCCCAAACAGCCAGGATGATTTTGTGGACTTTGAAGTTGTACTGTATTGATAATTTCAATTTTAGATTGAATATTTCTTCCGGGTTACAGTTCTACAATATTTTAGAGACCCCTCGTGAGTTTCAAGTTTAAAACTACTTGCGAAGAAAGATTTAATGTATTTTACAGGCCGGTAAAGAATATCAAAATAATTACTTTTTGACAAGCAAAGTTTTAATATATTTTACAGGCAATTAAAGGATATCAAACTAAAAACTTTTTGACGATGAAACTTTTAATATGTTTTGGAGACCGAAGGTAAATTTCAAACTTACAGCTGTTTTCTGAGTAAAGTCCTTACAGAGTTGCATAAGAAAGATTGGTCTAGCCGTCCAGGATCATTTCTGGTAGCAACTCCACTTGGCTTCAAGGAGGCAACCAGAAAGTCAGCCACATCGGAATAAATGTCGACAATTTCATAGCCAAAATTACCCAAGTCCGATGTTGGGATCCCCATCGCTGAGAATTTCACCAACGATACAATACTTTACATCTAAAACCTTCTTTCGAAGACAATTTTACTATCTACACATAACAATAATAATAATAATAATAATTTATTGAAACAAAATATAGGTCTACATATCAATATTATATCACATTGTGACTAGATATTGCTTAGCAATATCGAATATAAATACAATTATTTAAAGCATGCCACTTAAGAGCTGTTTGCTTAAGTTTTCCTTCCAAAGCATTACTTCTTTAAATTATGTGTTAAAATTTTTTTTTTTGGTAAACAGTTCTAACCAAACTTTTAATAACACATTTTTTTGATAATACTTAAAGTGCTATAATTAAAACTAAACAATTTGATTAATTTATATGTGTCATAATTAAATTCTTAAATATTTTTCGTTTCCTTGATTTTGAATTTCCGCGAGAATTTTGTCGAATATAACGAAAATTAGGCAACATAACAGACTTTTCTCCCGAGATTCTAGGAACTTTTTTAAGGTTGGTACCCTTTCAGCTCTTCGAAGCCAGAAAGCAAGCGAGACAAACGATTTTCGAGAGAAACACTAAACCAACTGAGCACACCATGTATACTTCCACCATGGTGCTTATACTTACTTAGACAACGTAAGCCCGGATCCTCATACGGACAACAGCGCTTTGACACCGGACGCTGATTGGTGAAAAACGGGTTATGGGGGTAAATTTTACCCTCGCCACCGGTTTTTCACTAATCAGCGTTTGGTGTCAAAGCGCTGTTGCCCGTATGAGGATCCGGGCTAAGAATTCAATCTAAATACAAATTGATAACATCCACCGCTGAAGATGGCAAAAAACTATTGCCGAAACGTCCGGAATAGCTCGTAATCGTTGGATCACGAATTAGATGTAATAAGTATCGTTAAATTATAACTATAACATTGTGACTCTATTTACCTGTACACCGATGTACAATTTTAAATACATAGGTTATTTTATATTTTGATTATTAATTGCGAGAGTCGTTAACTTGATATTGTTTCAATATTTAAAGTTTTTTAAACTATTCTTAAAAATAGATACAAGAATTTTTTCATAAGAAAATTTATTAATGTTAATTGACGTTTTCATGAATACTTTACATATTTTTCGTAATAGAATAACCTTTATTGTACACACACAAATACACTTATACACACACTTCTGTAATAATGACTACGTTTACACGACAACTATTAATTCAATTTAGTAACATCCGTAGTTATAATTCTCGAAATGTGTAAGAGAACCTGGTGTTCCTTTGATCAGTTGTATCTTCAACCATTTGAATTTATAAAAAATCTATTGGATATTTGTAAAAGTAAAAATATGTAATTTATAGTATGAGTACCGGAGGTGTTTTATAACTTAACAATCATAATAATGAAGATAATTATACTTCTATAAAAAATTTATTGTTTTTGAGTGTTTGAATGAAGTAATTTCAATATAAAGCTTTTTAATTTCATAAAATATTATATATACATTTTGTTTTATGTTGGAATTGCTTAAAATGTTAAATAGATATTCAGAAAAAGTTATTTAAAACTTAATACCGTTAATCTTAACTTATAATTTATAAAAGTAATAAGAAATAGAAAATGAACAAGCGTTGTATTTTTAACCAGTAAGTGATAATGTATCTTTGACCAGTCAATATGGTGTCGGATAATCATTTAGTTTAGATATTTCACCTTTAATGTTAATAAAATTATGCTCATTAGACGCGATTTTAAATAAAATTAATGAATCTGCCAGAAAAAGAAGCGTCATTCTGGCCCCATGAAGCGAGATATTAAACGTTGAAGTTGACCACTGCTCAGGAGAGAAAGAGAGATCTTAAGATGTAAAAAGATATTAAAAATATAAATAAAACTAAACTTCTGTTGAATATCTGATCTTTATACATACCATTTATATTGGTTAAAGGTATGGTATAACACTCCCTGGTCAGAGGTATACAACATGGGTGTTGTATCTTTGACCAAAATTCAATTTTTTTCTAATGTTAAAAAAGAATGTACAAAAAATAACAATTTAAATCTATAAAAAAATATGTTATTGTCAACATTTCAAAGAATATATTTTAGAATTTTTTTGAATTTTTAGACATCAAAATATAACTTGCACAAAAAATGTCAAAATTGATCAAAGGTACACCAGCTTCCTCTATTCGTTTATGTGAAACGGTTTTAAGTTTATTTTGTTTAAATAAAAATAATTGTATAACTCTTTGGTTATGCTATTAGCTCCGTATAATAGCATTCAAGGTTGGCATATATAAGTATTGTATAAATAATTTTATATGGCCTTTTAAAACCAGTTTTACAAGTTTACACCTCTTTAATTCGCTATTGGAAAAAATACTGGTAATTATGCACTTTAGGGGACCCAGCTCTGATGACCTTGACCTTGACATATGTTGTCAAGGTCATGATTCTGAGCAACTTTGCCTTAACAACTAGGCGGCGGTCTCTTATAGTTTTTGAGATATTTAGACCTAAAAGTCTAATTTCGTATAATACAATAATATGTCCTTCCGGTAAATATCTAGAAAATGGGGAACACCTACTTTGTTTGTAAAATACTAAATATGTTGCGAAGTGTATGTGTGCATGCAGTGGGTTCTGCTCCCCCTGCGGGGGGGCTCTATGACTGTTAAAAATAACCTAACTCAACCCATTTAGTGGTGAGATGTGGCTCTTGCTTCGCGTAGAAATTCGAAACCATACTACTGAATGGGTTGGGTTAGATTATTTTTAACAGTTGTGGAGCCCCCCCGCAGGGGGGGCGGAACCCACTGCATCTATGCATACACTTTATACACGTCTTATTTCTATGTTGTAAAGTTTATGTTTTGTTTCTCTCACCCGTGTATCTATTATTTTATCGAATAAAGTAGATAGTAATAGTATGCAACACTTATTTATTTTTCCAATGTCGGTGGATATATTTTGGCCATAATTTCAAAAAATACAATAATATGTCTTTTCGGTAAATATCTAGAAAATGAGAAACATCTACTTTGTTTGTAAAGTACTGAATGTTGCGAAGTGTATGCGTGAATGCAGTGGTTCCGCCCCCCCTGCGGGGGGGCTCACGACTGTTAAAAATAACCTAACCCAACCCATTTAGTGGTGTGAGGTAGATCTCGCTTCGTGTAGAAAATCGAAATCCATGCACAACAGTACAGCTGTACCAGTACAGCTGTTCGCCTCGCGAGTCCTTTTTAAGGTGGCGCTAAACTGTCTCCACTTTTTCCATGGGAGTTTGAACCCCCTGATTCACGCGTACATTTTACAACATGAAGCGACATGGAAGTTGCGAGCTCATTCGCAGAAAAAGAGATGGAATAAAAATTGCTTCGCACGAATACAGTAGGTTTCACTATACTGTTAAAAATAACTTCAACGCTTAATATCTCAAAAACTATAAGAGTCCGCCACCTAGTTATTAAGACAAAGTTGCTCAGAATCATGATCTTGACAACATATGTCAAGGTCAAGGTCATCGGAGCTGGGTCCCCTAAAGTGCATAATTACCAAAATACTTATGTTACACCAGTATAAATGATTGCTTACATGACACTTTATGTTAATAGTTATTAATGTAAGAGCTAGGCCGAGAAAAAATGTCAGGCGCTTCACCGGTGCTGAGACTTGAATCGAGGCCTTGAGTCGTCCACATTAGCAAAATAACCGTCTCGCCGCGGAGCTATACAATTCGACAGAAGAAACTTATAGTAGTTTATATCTTACAGCTCGGCGAGCTTGGAATATCATTCGTCCCCGAATGACCGACAAGATAGTGATTTTTATTTTACGGAGGCGCGTAGCCTCTTATTCGAATCCCACTGAGATTCAATGTCCGTTTCGATTCAATTTTTAAAGGAAAATTTCTTTTTTAAAAGTTACAGGTTTTCTTGACTGAGGGAAGTTGATTAAATCTCACTTCTGATACTGTAAGAGCTAAGCCGAGAAATATCGATGCTAGGACTTGAACCGAGGCCTCGAGTCGTCCACTAACAAGAAACCGTCTCGTCGCAGAAACACACAGCCCGACGGGAGGAACTTAGTTTATATCTTACAAACATTTTTATAACTACTGTTACTAAACCTGGCGTGTAAGCGTAGCAATTGATAGAAGCGTTGTTAAAACATTAGTCTAGAAGATTCGTTTATTTTTTTTCCCAAGATCTCGAGAACAAAATATTTTTTCGACATATTTCATCCAATTCATTGTACTCATAACGAGATGACTTCGGAGGGCACCTCAGATGATATAGGTCTAGCAAAATGGACGACAGAAATGCCCACTGTCCAGAAAATCATCCAATCTATGCAGAATTTCGGTTTATCGGACTATATTGCATTCGTTGGAATGTTGATCGTATGTGGTATTATTGGTATTTACTTCGGCTTCGTAAAGAAATCCTCGGGCGAAGATGAATACTTGGTCGGCGGAAGGAACATGAAAACATTTCCAGTCAGTCTCAGTTTGCTAGCCAGTCTTATGTCAGGTATAAATACATTTCGTATTTTGTGTGTTGTGTGTGTCTATTATTCATATATATATATATATATATATATATATATATATATATATAGGGCATTCCATCCCAAGTGTGTCACTCGAAAACTTTTGGATTTTTGATTTGGCTGAAATTTTGATATATTATAATACCCATCGCAAGAAGCTACTATGATTTTTTTCGAATTTTTTTATCAACATAGTCATGAGATGAATTTTTTTCAAAATTCGCAATTTTCAAATGCCTATAACTTTGCGAAAAATAATCCAAATAAAACGTTTTTTTTTTAAATTGTGTTTTTTTCTCTAGTTTTGAAAAATAAATATCAAGAAAAATTTCAAACTTGTTTTTTAATTTTTTTTTAATTTAATGTAAAAAATTATTGACTTTTTAAAGTATATGACACGTTTAATTTTTTTTTTAAATTCTCATAAAAACTTAGATTTATTTGATGATTTTTAAGACTAATTTGATTGTGGATAAACTTTCCTTCTATTCTTTTTGAATTAATTTTTTTTTCAATTTTGTATTTTTTTACACGATAAAATAATATATAGATATAAACTCGTGACTTTTTCATTTCCTAAAATTTTCAATTTATTCTCAATGTAATAACTTATTTTTTTATATTTACCTACTTAAAAAAAAGGTGTTTCATGATTGATATTACTTTTATACTAAAATTATTGTTTTCTTATTATGACTTTTTTTAAAATATAATTTTTCATTTTTATAAATTGTTATTATTGTCCAATCTTATTTGTAAGAGTACGGCTACACACTTCTGCAAGAATTAAGCTTGCATATACAATTACTAGTAAGCTTAATTCTTTGTTTACAAATAATTCAAGAATTAAAGGACTCTTTTATATAACAATAATTAATACGTTAAAAATGGCGAATAAGAGTCAAATTACAATTTAAAATCTGAATCTGATAATTTATTCTAATATTCTATATTGCGAAGAATATCACGTAATTTTTTGGCGTTTCGTCCCGGCTTCCACTACTGGACTCATCAGTAAGGTATTGTAATGGAAGCCTACCTTAGACGCCGGTGTATGTTATTAAATCGAGATGCTATATAAAGAGATATACGCGTGTCTCAGCATTTGCGAGAATTTGCGAATATCGATAGACCTCTGGTGGCGGGTCGACGTAGTAATATTCTTCGCAATATTTATACAATGCGGTGAATCCTTATTTTATTCTAATCTAATTTTATTATTTATAAGTAATACTTTTCGTACTTCAAGTGACGAAAAAATTACTCCGTACAAGTTTCGACATTACTTCTAAGTACACAACGAGAAACTCATCAGTCTTTTGAGAGCAGGCCGCCATGTTCTTTTTCCGAGTCATTAACAGATTGGTACTCTGGAATTACAAGCAATTATTTTTCATTGCACGGGCTAGTATAAATTAAATAAATTTCAAATCAAATCTCAATAAACGACTTTTATATTTT
>NW_017280352.1:16184-27896 GCF_001594065.2 Cyphomyrmex costatus | reverse complement strand
CCCCCCGCTGCCCCCTCGCCCTGAGGCCGCCGCCGCCGCCGCCAACGGGCCGCCGATGCAGGCGACGACAGGTTCGCGTAGATAAAGAAATGTTACTTACGTGCATCGGTGGTACAGTGGTATCCTCCCCCGATCGACCTATTGCCCATGCAGGTAGGCGAGGAGTCGGAGGAATTTCTTCACTTCACCCACCTGCATAGGGTGGACAGGATCAACCGGGGGAACGTCCTCGGCGCCGTCGTCCACGTCATCGTCCACGACGGCGTCCTCGTCGTCTACGATGACGACGTCATCGTCCGCGTCCTCGGCGCCGTCGTTGACATCGTCCACGACGATGACGTCATCGTCCGCGTCCTCGTCGTCGACGTGGACGACGTGCACCTCTTCCACGATGACGACATCGTCGTCGCCCTCGTCAACGACGACGACGTCGTCATCCTCGCCGCCGTCCTCCACGACGACGTCCTCCACGTCGACGTCGCCACCGTCCTCCACAGGAGGAGGTGTTGGAGGTGGCGTCGGAGGTAACCATGGAGGGTTTCTTTGCGAACCCGCAAAGAAAAATTAGGCTCTTGGCTAAACAAAAATTAAATCAATCTAATGCATGCAAGAACAAATTATTTCGCAATACTAGCGACGATAATACAATATCCAATGACGCGAGAGATCGGTAGCAAAATTAAATCAATCAACGACCGACGCGATAAATTATAACCGTCCGCGAATAAGGCCACTCAGAAATTAACGTCGCAAGACAGCCTAGTGACGTAACCGAAAATAATGCCGAAGAGAACAGATAAAATTATGTCGAATTATACTAGAGTTAACGCAAGATTATAATAGCCCGTACGCGCCGAGCGAACTACAATAAACGAGAACACACAAAATTACAGTAATTATTCGCCTGCGAACCTTATGTTTCACAATAGGCAGACGCAGTAGGCCGCATAAAATATTAATCTAATATAATATATGACCACGAAAAGTAACTGATATATTACTAAATGTGCCAGTTCAAAGTGAACATACGTTATGTTATTTTCTATGTTGAATATGTACCACGAAAAGTAAATGACAGATTATTCAAGGTACAAATTCAAAATGAACATACCTACATATAAGTCAAACAGATTACAATAAAAATATTACAGTGTTCTAGAAAATAACTGCAACATACATAAAGTATATTTTCTATGTTGAATATGTACCACGAAAAGTAACTAATAGATCATTCAAGCTGCAAATTCAAAATGAACATACATACTGCGACGTTATTCGCTTGCGCGTCGCAAGGCGAAAGAAATGATGAGCCCTATCAGTCGAAGAATGAATGTAGTAAAGACACCAAAGGCGAAAGCGATCGAGCGAGAACCGCGAAACGCGAAAGTTGGGCGCCAGACGTCCTTAAAGGCGACGTCGACCTCGCGAAAAATTCGAATTCCCAACGCGACACCACCAAACGCGAAACATACGCTAAAATCCCGGAAATTCTCGCTCTTACGCGGCTAGGCTAGCTCAACCAATAGTAGAGGGGCAGGGTCTTGGGAGAAGACAAGGGCTGCTTTGATGCAGGGAGAGTTAAGAGGAAAGATTACGCCGAGAGCCCAAAAATCATACTCTCAGTATTAAAGTAACAATAAGGGGGTTTATTGAGAACAAAAAAAATAAAATAAATGACTCGATAATTTTTCGCTAATAGCGCGTTGAGACATTGACAAACAAAAATTACAAAATAAATTAGAGCGCTGCGAACCCGCAAGAAAAATTATGCTCTTGGCAAAACAAAAATTACAGCAGTCAATGGCGCGCAAAAACAACGTATTTCATAATACAAACGACGACAATATCCAATGACGCGAGAAATCCGTCGCAACATTACAGCCAATCGGCGAATGCGATATAATTTACCATCCCTCCGCGAATACGGACTCTCGAAAATTAAGTTTGCCAAACCACATCGCAAGGTGACTAAAAATAATCTCGAAGATTACCTATAGCATCATGCAGAGTCACCAAAATTTGCGCGAAAATATCAGCCGGCACGCGCCGGGCGTACTGCCCTACACGAGAACATACCAAACGAACAATATGCCGATCCTCTACGACTCAATCCAACGCCGACATCGCGTTTTACATAGCAAGGGCGCGCGACTCGCGCCGTCTCACTCACACCAGCGTCGATCTGCCATATCACACAGAACGGCAGTCCCGCGCGAGATCGGCGTTCCGGGGCTCTTAATTTCAACAATTATGGACGAGAACAGCACACGGCGTCTACGCCGTAAATCCACGCGAAAATCTGATACCACTGCTGTGCTACCGGTAACGAAAACCGGTAACAAATATTGCCCCTGAACGCTCGCTCTCGCGAACGTGCAACACGTGTGCACGGGCTTTTTCGTTCTCCGCTATCGCGATCTCCAGGAGGCCCGCAATTCCAAGTCTACGCCAATTCCCCGATAGCCGACTACTCTGGAGCTTGGGAGTTTCTCGTGCTTGTCGCCGAGCGTCTCACTAAACGATGCGTTACACCAAAATGCCGCGAATGGCGGCTCCGCGAGAATTCACTAAGGACGCTCGACTGCAGAACACGAGGGTCCCTCGCCTCGATGCATGCGACTTTACAATTTTATAAGTTGCAGAGCAACCTCACCGATAGGTCCCTGGCTCTCGCTCTCCTCCAGCCGATTCCAGTCTCTCTCTCTCTCCCTCTCTCGCGATAGCGCGGGTCTGTCGCCGGGCCGGGACGTCCGCCGGTATCGCACCCCGGAAACGAAAAGCACCGAAAATCGCGATCGATGCGCGATCAATACGTTATCCCCCTCCGAGGGGCGCGCAGCCGCACCGCGCTTTTCCGCGACCAAGGTGCGTGCCCGCGATCCTTCGCGGGCAGTGCCGTGCCCAGCGAGGTCCTAGGGGTGGTGGAAGGCCCCGCGAGCTCATCTAGTGTCGGCAGCGTATTTTTATGCTACCGACGGCCCGCCTTCTCGCTGTCTGGCACACGGCGGTCCTGTTCGTCGGGCCCGCGCCTCCTCGAGGCGTCCCTCCTCCATTCGCCGGACGTCCGGTCCTCCTGCGGCCCTCGCTTCTCTCAGGCTTAGGCCGGTCGACCGCTACCTCGGCCCTGGTGGCCGCTCCTCTCCTACTCTTCCGTTGCTGCTTGCTTCAAAATGCCGTCGTTCTTCCTTCGGTGAGGCGTCACTCATTTTACATGTAATTAAATCGTGGGGATTAGAAAATAATACTTAAATTACGATTTCGGCCCCTGGAGATTTCGCTCGCTCGCCATTCCCGGCCCGGGTCATACGCCAATTCGCGCTCTGTGATGGCGAAGGGTCGCTGCGATGCTGCAGCGAGGCGGCAACGTCACAATACATATAAGCAAAACAGATTACAATTTGCATATTACGGTTTTCTAAAAAATTTCTGCAATATGTTATTCTTAGTGCACAAAATATAAAAGTCGGTTATTGAGATTTGATTTGAAATTTATTTAATTTATACTAGCCCATGCAATGAAAAATAATTGCTTGTAATTCCAGAGTACCAATCTGTTAATGACTCGGAAAAAGAACATGGCAGCCTGCTCTCAAAAGACTGATTGTTAATGACTTGAATAGAAATAGACTTGCAAAAACTATGAACTTCTTTATTGTAATCCATTCGTGTACAATAGGGTGGCGCAAGAAAAAAAAAATTTCTGAATTTTGACAAGCATACATCAAAAGTAGGTTCAGTACATGAAAAAAAGTACTCTCAATTTTTTTTAGATTTTTCGGACAATATTTAGAGGTCGCTGTTTTTGTTTAAAGGTCGTTTGATGTAATAAATGACAATGAATTGATATAGTACGTACTGTATACGATAAATGATAACTGATTATTTTTTTTTATAAAATAGACATTCTCACGTACATTTTGAGAGGTCGTGAACCTATTTTGGTCCAGTAGAATAAAAGATATGATTTTTTAAATTTTATTTTTTAACACTTTTGATTAATAATATGTCTGTACTTTATCTAAAAAAAATCTAACAATATGTTACTATTTTTTTTCAAACAATGGACATTTTAGCGAACATTTTGAGACGTCGTGAACCTATTTTGGTCCAGTAGAATAAAAGATATGATTTTTTAAATTTTATTTTTTAACACTTTTGATTAATAATATGTCTGTACTTTATCTAAAAAAAATCTAACAATATGTTACTATGTTTTTTCAAACAATAGACATTTTAGCGAACATTTTGAGAGGTCGATGACCTCATTACGTTAAGTAGAACGGAAGATATAATTTTTTTAAGGCTGTGTCTATTCGCACTGCAGCGTGCCTCCATTATAGGCACGACGCGTGGCTCGATTAGACTCACACCAGGGCAGGGATGCGGGCGTGGATGCATTGCGGACACGGTCGTGTCTATAATGGAGGCACTCTGCAGTGCGAATAGACATAGCCTTTTTTTAATTTTGTGGTGCATGTCAGTTCGTAAAATAAGTGGCTAAATGTATGTGTATTATTAATATGAATAACTATATTATGCAAATTTGTATGCAAATATTAGTTGTTGTAATTATGTAAGTAAGGCTGATCAAGCGCGTTATTCGCTGTAGGTATAACAAAAAGTATTGAAAATTTCATTCTCGACTTTCAGAATTTTCATTATCATTTTACTTCATTTGTTTTGTTGTTGACGCTTAGCTTACTGACGGTAATGTCATTCTACAAGTGTTATTGTTTATATGTTTATAATACGTCATTTACTAATATGAACTTCTTCAGTACTACTGAGCAGTGTGGTATTAACATTATTATTAACGTACATTTAGCCACTTCTTTTACGAAATGGCATGCACCATAATATAAAAAAAATTATATCTTCCGTTCTACTTAACGTAATGAGGTCATCGACCTCTCAAAATGTTCGCTAAAATGTCTATTGTTTGAAAAAACATAGTAACATATTGTTAGATTTTTTTTAGATAAAGTACAGACATATTATTAATCAAAAGTGTTAAAAAATAAAATTTAAAAAATCATATCTTTTATTCTACTGGACTAAAATAGGTTCGCGACGTCTCAAAATGTTCGCTAAAATGTCCATTGTTTGAAAAAAAATAGTAACATATTGTTAGATTTTTTTTAGATAAAGTACAGACATATTATTAATCAAAAGTGTTAAAAAATAAAATTTAAAAAATCATATCTTTTATTCTACTGGACCAAAATAGGTTCACGACCTCTCAAAATGTACGTGAGAATGTCTATTTTATAAAAAAAAATAATCAGTTATCATTTATCGTATACAGTACGTACTATATCAATTCATTGTCATTTATTACATCAAACGACCTTTAAACAAAAACAGCGACCTCTAAATATTGTCCGAAAAATCTAAAAAAAATTGAGAGTACTTTTTTTCATGTACTGAACCTACTTTTGATGTATGCTTGTCAAAATTCAGAAATTTTTTTTTTCTTGCGCCACCCTAGTGTACAACCAACGCGAACAACGAACGAACACACGACATTGAGTCGCGAAAACCGACAACTACCGTTAACGCTCGGAAGCGCCATAACGCTCTGGTGGCGGAATCGGCAAACAGTTACTGCCCGGAAATAGGCAATCACAAATGATCGCGCGATTCTCAAAAAGAAAAACAAAATATCCGTTTAAGTAGGAACATACCGCCCACCAAGATTAGGCAGCTAATCTTTAAATAATTGTTCGTCAATGGGTAATTTACAAAGCTTGACTATTGATCTCTTGACTGGGCCGTTAGCAGTGCGGACAGTGACCACTCTCACCAAACCATCTTTGCCAGCATGAGTGTCACTCACTCGTCCCATTCGCCACTTAAGGGGAGGGAGATTGTCATCATGTAATACTACGAGATCATCTTTTTTGAGATCTTCTTGTTGTGTTTTCCACTTGATTCGTCCTTGAAGATTGGCTATATACTCAGCCGCCCACCGTTTCCAGAAATCCTGGACAGTGCGTTGTATTAATTGCCATCGATCGAGACGGTTGATTTGAATGCTTGACAAATCGACTTCTGGTAAGCTCGTTAATGGTGCGCCTGTGAGGAAATGACCTGGAGTCAATGGTTGCAGATCTAAAGGATTTGATGATAATGGAGACAGTGGCCTGGAATTTAGGCAGGCCTCAATCTGTACTAAAACAGTGTATAACTCCTCGAAAGTGAGTAGAGTGTTGCCCATCACTCGTTTTAGATGATATTTGCATGCTTTAACTCCTGCTTCCCATAGACCTCCTAAGTGTGGAGAGTACGGCGGAATAAAACTCCACTCTATGCCCATCTCTATTAATACATTGTCAATTGAATCCTTGACAGCTGAACGAACGAAGGAGTAAATTTCTTCTAGCTCTCGTTTAGCACCGACGAAATTCGTGGCGTTATCACTACAAATCTTGCGTGGTACTCCGCGACGTCCAATAAATCTGCGCAGAGTCGCTATGAATGCTGCAGTCGACAGTTCATTCACCAATTTTAGATGTATTGCCTTTGTGGCGAAACAAACAAATAAAGCAATGTAGGACTTGCATGTTTTCCTACCTCGGCCTTTGTTGAGTAGAGTAATGATTGGGCCGGCGTAATCGATTCCGGTAACAAGAAATGTACGTGAAGGCTTGATTCTATCATTGGGCAGAGATCCCATAGCTTGCGTAAGACCTTTAGGATTATTCTTGACACACCAAATACATGAACGACAAACTTGACAAACTATATTCTTCGCATTCAATGGCCAATATTGTTGTCGTATTGACGCTAACAATAGTTGCTGACTGGCGTGCAGCAACGTGCGATGTGTTCTTTCTACAATTAAGCGAGTAACCTTGCATTTTGCAGGCAACAAAATAGGATGCTTTCTTTCGAAAGTCCAAGGAGCTTCTTGCAGACGTCCACCCACTCGTATAATACCGTTTTCATCCAGAAATACGTGCAATTGATATAACTTATTTGAGGCTTTCATTTGGCCTTTACCTTGCAAAT
The DNA here is from genome assembly GCF_001594065.2 of Cyphomyrmex costatus. Lineage (NCBI taxonomy): Eukaryota > Metazoa > Arthropoda > Insecta > Hymenoptera > Formicidae > Cyphomyrmex > Cyphomyrmex costatus. Next base: position 20,885 of record NW_017280352.1, on the reverse strand, counting down.
TTTTCAGTTCTTCGTGAAAATGAAGATCTTGGGTATACTTGATTATCATTTGTCGGGCTTCCCCTATCTCTTGTAAAGTCAACTTAGTTTGTAATCTATCGCCTACTTTCTTGCGACAATTACCGCTAAAACGAAGGCAATAAGCAAGTGATCGCTCGATCTTTGTCATTGTTGAGCAGTCTTGAATGAGCTTGTGAATTGATTCATTCTGGAACGATTGTTGTGTATGCAAATGGCAGAGACGAGCCTTGACCTTTGTTTCAGTTTCTACATTAGCAATGTCATCCTCAGAAACCTCTGGAGGAAATTGTTTGCTATTTGCTGGCAGTGGTTCTGATAACCATTTTGGTCCGTGCCACCATAATTGATTGTCCTTTAATTTCGCAGGTGTAGCGCCTCTTGATAGTAAATCAGCTGGGTTCTCGGAACTCTTCACATGTCCCCAATGACTGGCAGGCAAGTAGCTGATGATCTCGGTTACACGATTTGAAACGAAAGGTTTCCATCGCGATGTATCTCCACGTATCCAATATAATGCAACCATGGAATCAGACCAGGCATATATCCCATCCACATTGATCTGAATGGCTTGTTTCACGTTGACAATTAATCTGGCTAGCAACAAAGCACTACATAACTCTAATCGCGGTATAGATTGCCTTTTCAGGGGAGCAACGTTTGCCTTAGAACATAATAAACTAACAAATGTTTGAGTAGAATTATCGTCTTTCCACTGTACGTAAATGCATGCGCCGTATGCGTTTTCGGACGCATCACAAAATCCATGTATAAAAATTCGACCTGATTTCGATAAGTCGACAACTACGCGTGGAATACGTATCAAATTTACATTTTTCAAATTACGTTGAAAATCTTTCCATTTGTTTAAAAACGCTTCAGGAAGGGGGTCGTCCCAATCTATTTTTAATTCCCACAATCCCTGCATTAAAATTTTTGCGATGGTCAAAACGGGACCAATTAATCCTAACGGATCAAATATTTTGCTCACAATTGAAAGCGCGACACGTTTCGAAGATGCATTATCTATTGACTGCGTTGTGAATTGAAACTCGTCCGAAGCCGGGTTCCATTCGAGTCCTAACGTCCTAATGACGTCGCTATTGCTAAGATTTAAATTTGCATTGAGCTCGCGTAAATTCATGGGCACGTTTTCTAACGCTCTTTCTACATTTGAGCACCATTTGTGTGCCTTAAAACATCCTTCGGATAATAAAGATATCAATTGTGTTTGTAAAATGCGTGCATCCTCGATCGTGTTTGTTCCTGTAATTATATCGTCTACGTAAGTATCGTTCAACAATGAATGCGCGGCTAATGGATAACGCTCTAAATTCTCAGATGCGAGTTGTCTCAAACACTTTATTGCTAAATATGACGCACAAGACTGTCCATATGTGACAGTATTCAACTGATATTCTTGCACAGGTTCATCGGAGGAAGATCTCCACAAAATGCGCTGAAAGTCTCTTTCGTCGTTATGTACTAATATTTGACGGTACATTTTTTGCAAATCTGCCGTAATAGCTATCTTGTAAAATCGGAATCTCAAAACTATATCAATTAAATTGTCTTGTAAAACAGGACCAACAAGAAGTGCATCATTTAAAGATATGCCCTGATTATTTTTTGCCGACGCATCGAAAACGACGCGAAGTTTAGTGCTACTGCTATTATCTTTGAAAACTCCATGATGTGGGAGATATACTATACGTTGTGAGTCTTGAGCTGACTCATTCACACTTGACATATGATTTAATTCGACGTATTCTGACATGAATTTAACATATTGTTCGCGAAATGTTTCGTTATTCTTGAACTTGCGTTCCAAGTGATACAATCTTTTCAAAGCAATATCTCTATTGCCGCCAATAGTCATGTCCTTTCCGCAAAATGGTAATCTAACTATGAACCTACCGTCATTGGCTCGACTAGTAGTCTGTTCAAAGTATTCAAAACCCGGACCATCCGGTTCAAAAACCGGAAGTTTAAACAAAAATTAGAAATTCGACCAAAGAAAGATTAAATTCTTTTAATCTAAAACGTTTTCATAACTTCTATTTCAATCATTTATTCCATCCATCGTAAATTTTTTGAGAGCAGGCCGCCATGTTCTTTTTCCGAGTCATTAACAGATTGGTACTCTGGAATTACAAGCAATTATTTTTCATTGCACGGGCTAGTATAAATTAAATAAATTTCAAATCAAATCTCAATAACCGACTTTTATATTTTGTGCACTAAGAATAACATATTGCAGAAATTTTTTAGAAAACCGTAATATGCAAATTGTAATCTGTTTTACTTATATGTATTGTGACCGTACTTGTGAGAAACGGCACAACTTCGTCACTTCATCTGCTGCTCTATTTACGCGATAGCTCAAAAGTATGGATAAAATAATATAAATAGCAAAAGTGCGGTTTTTCCTTCTAATTTTATGTGCTGCGATATTCGAGCCGTACAAATTTCGTTGGGCGCCAGGCACGAGAGAGCGTGCCACTCTTCGCACTAAGTTTTAAGATGTTATGCTCGGCCAAAGAAATTACAGAGCAACGGAATTCGCGACGGACAAGATCGGCTAGCTCAGCCAACGGAATTGGCAGAGGGGGTGGTTCGCGGTAAGCGGGAAAGATGTCGGAGAACGAGGTAGAGACAGACAGAAATAATCAGACAGAAATTAACATTAATAATAACAAAGAGTTTCCAATTTATTCAATTCGCGTCGATACATGAGTTGCGATAATTTTCATAACCGCGCGGTCGCGCGTCGACGACAAGTTTACTTTATTACAGAGAGAACGATGGCAAGGTCGTCGACGGCGGTACTTAGAAATGTTCGACTCTAAGAACTTCCAGCAAACCGACAGCCTAATGCTGAGCGGTGACACGCGGCTCGACTCTAATCTTAAACAAACCGGAATCTCAACAATTAATACGAACAATTTGACTTGGCAGTGACACGGGCGAGCAATAACGACAATCCTGAGTTCACAAATTCTTACGCCCGAGCGGATGGCACGTGCTCCCCGATAGAGACAATGGCGTTACAATCTGCCGGTACGACATCGGCTAAACCAAATTCGCGTTACTTCTCACACGCGATCCGCTCGAAACGCTCACAAAATATTACGCGGTCGGTGGCTTTACAATAGAATCGGATAACGCTCGCTTCACCAAGATTTTCCTCCTCAGCCGCTTCCTTCAAAGTCTGCACGAGAGCCGATAGCAGTGCTCGTCTTCGACGAATATTCTCGAAATTCCTGACAAGTTATGGGCGAAATCCTGCGTCCTTACTCGAGGTCCGTCACTGCACAAGTGCCGATCGGCAGTTTCCGCGGATTCACGCAGGACGTCAGGCCCTCTCTTATCGGCCTCTGCTTGCTCTAATTGGCTCGTCGCAACCGCGTGACCCCGCGACGAATCCCGCGGGTCCTTGCGTGTCGCGGATCCTTTTACGCTGTGGCGCGCTTTTCCAAAAGTCGGAAAATGCTTCCTGGTCGCTTGACGATCTTCCATCGATCGTTGTGGGACACGGTGCTTCGGCGAATGTCCTGCCTTTGAGTCCGTTCGCAGCTGACGTCTCTCTCCGAGGCGTCTGCAATGAGGGTGCGATAATCCACCAAATAATAGCGACATTAATAACAAATATGAAATAATACGACCTGCGTGTGCCGCGCTTTTCGTGACTTCAGCTAAATCCTCCATACAGCAATCTCTTCCTCGTAGGAGGCGACGTCTTCTCTCTTCTAGCGATAGGTGAGGCGGCCGAACACAAGAATACAGCGCAGCCACCGGCTCTGATCGTGAATTACCGACAAAATCCGAGCTCAGGATCGTCTTAATATTAACTAAAACTTAACGAAATAGCGACAAGAAGAAAAAAAAAGAAAAATAATACAATAATCGCAAAAAGAGAATAAAAATATGTAATACAATAATCGCAAAAGGAAATAAAAAATAAATAATAATAACGCACATTCGCTTGTGCGCTCGCCCATTGACCCTGAAGGACCCAGGATCTCGCATTATGCTGCCTTTACGAGTGACTGACAAAATGTCACGTCACAGTATGTTCATTTTGAATTTGCAGCTTGAATGATCTATTAATTACTTTTCGTGGTACATATTCAACATAGAAAATATATTTTATGTATGTTCATTGCAGTTATTTTCTAGAAAACTGTAATATGCAGATTGTAATCTGTTTTACTTATATGTAGGTATGTTCATTTTGAATTTGTACAGTTTGCGCAATTAATGCCTTCCAACCCTATGACGTCACATTCACTGTTGAAGCATCGCGTTTACTTTCTCGGTCGTTTTCATATTCATGGCTATAGTAGATAAATCGTAATCAGCCGGCGAAATTGCGCGAATTTCTTCAACCTTATAGCCCGTGTTCGTGACACCTCGAATGTGTGTGATTAAAGTTTTATTGACACTGTTGACAGTCGTAAATTTCGTTTAAAAATATATTTACATAACCAAATTTTCAATTATTTACGACACATAATTTATCAGATAAGTTACTATTCTTCTTTTTTGTATTTATTTAAAACTCTATAAAAAATTATGGAAAAAAATCTTTGTGCATTTTTAATGTAAACAAATTTTTAATTATTTACGGCTTATAATTTTATCAGATCAGTTTATTACAATATTTATCATTTGCATTTTGTC
>NW_017280352.1:9469-15304 GCF_001594065.2 Cyphomyrmex costatus | reverse complement strand
TTGTACCTTGAATAATCTGTCATTTACTTTTTGTGGTACATATTCAACATAGAAAATAACATAATGTATGTTCACTTTGAACTGGCACATTTAGTAATATATCAGTTACTTTTCGTGGTCATATATTATATTAGATAATATCATTTAAAGTATTAAAGGTTTAAATTATTATGTTACATTTATATTAGATAATCATTTTAATTTAGAAAGGTTTAAATTTTTGGGGTTAATTTCACAGGTCAACAAAATTTGACTTTGCAAAATCATCAGAGATGCGGGTATATTTTTCTGACGTATTTTTGTGTGCTGAATCCAAATCCGTTCATAGAATTTTCCCATCACCCTCCATTTTCGAGATATCCGCCATTTTGTATTTTTTTCAAATTCGTTTCTTTCAGAATTTTTTGCACTCCAACGGAACATGATAATTAATCGTACGACCTCTCATTTTACGCATAATTGCTTCCAGAATACGTGTGAATTTTTCCAGATCCAAAAAATTACTGATGCTTAGTGTTATCAGTGAAAAACTTCAAAAATTTCACTAAAAATGACGAAAATTCAGCCATTTTTAGAAGAAAAAATGCATCTAATTTGAAAAAAAAAAATTTTTTGAATATTGTAACTGCATGGTCTTATAGTAGGCTAATCACACGTTAATTTTCGGGCTTGTGCGTCTATTTAACTTTATTGTATGTGAAGATATGTATTTTTAACCGATAATGTCGAAAAATGGTAGTGCATGGGTGCTAGATGCACTGGCACGTAATACCAGAATGATTGACATCAATTTCACATTTTGCAATATTTTTCAGGGTGTTTAACATACATATTTCATTCCGAATATCAAAAATGATGGATGAACTTGCAAAATTTGTTTACAAAAAACGATATATTCATTATTCTGCACCTAATTCGAAGTAGTATAAAGTGTTAAAATAGTACATTATGCAACAAGGGTGTAAAATGCGATTTTACGCACCGAGACGTGATCGCTGCGCTCTAGTGCTCGCCGAGGGTGGCAACACGTCGCACAGTGTTGCGGAATCTAAAAAAAGTGGCCATAAATCTTATTTTTGTTATTTTTGGTTCAATACACATTAGAAATATACTGTTGTTTTTAAACTTATTTTAATTCATATTTATATCTTACTTATTTGCTTTTTTACTTTTTGTTTTAGTAACTTTATTATGTCCTGCACATGTATTTTGCTATGAGAAAGTTAGCTGTGCGCTATTTAACGGAATATTTACATATTCTTATTACATATCATATATTACATATTATTAACTAATATATTTTAAAAATAATATTTTGCTTTCTTAAAAATTAATAATATTTGATCGTCACATGAATAATAATAATACAATGTAGGCGGCTATCATGACAAAGAACTGTCTTTCATATGGTTGTTCTTTGTATGATTGTTCTTAATATATAATCGTTGTAAAAAAAATAAAACAAATATATACTTGAAAATTGACGAAAGCGAGATAGAAAGTTTTAATGCAGTTTAGTGCAGCGACAAAGCATAAATCAATAGTTTCAAATAAATCAAAAATTAACATTGAATAAAATTAATTTGCAGTTGAAATAAACACTTTTCTTTATGCAGATTTGAATGAAGAATATATTTCTTTATTTTTAATTTTTTAATTTTTTTGTTTTCCTCATTTTATAATTTCTTTATTTTATATTATTTATATACTTTATATTATTATTTTTTATATTATATTATCTTATTTATCTTCAATTGTTACATCTGCGAATAATTGTAAACCGTAAACCGTAAAAACTGTAAACCGTGTTACCTATCGAACTCTGTTTAGAAAATCTCATATCTTTGTAATCGCTGGGTATCGCTCTTTCTACTTTTGTGTGAGGATACATAAATATTCTATCTTTGTTTTGGCAAAAAAACAAAGAGGTGCGAAGAGGTGCATTTTTTTAATGGCATGACAAATATAATTCAATATACAAAAAACGTGTACTTCTTGCAAATTTTATTTATAGTAGATTTCAGAAACTTTTCAATTAAACGTTTGTTAAAAATAAAACTAGACAAATAGGATGTTAGATTAAAAAAATGATTTTAATGATAAAAACTTTTTTGATGGAGTATCAGAAGAATTATTTTAATGATTATGCGCATGTTATTTTTTATTTCGCAATACATGTACATTTGCGTCAACTTATTTCCATAATACAATAAAATTTTATTAAACTGTTATTTTAAAATTGATTAATTTGAACCTTTTTGGAAGAATATTTATAAGGAGAACCGAAAATTCGGAGTTTAATTTTTTCTAATTTTGGCCACATTTGTCTATTTTCGCAACACTGTGCGTCGAGTGCGGAAATCGTACACCCGTGTTACATACGATATTTTTTTACACAGTGTGCGTAAAATTCGCGACCGAGGTCTAAAAAAATAAGTATATATACATACGTAAATAATGTACATGTACGTATATACATGATATGTGATAAACGCAGCAAAATGGTGTAATTGGGAGGAGGGGGGCTAGGTGGGGTTCGGAAGGGAATAAATTCTCCGATTAAATAAAAGTTCTTATTTTAAAGAAACAAAAAAATGTATTTCTATTTTATTACATATTTGTATTATTATATAGATATTTGTAGTATCATTTAAACATATTTGTAATTTTTCGTTGTCAACTGTTTTTGTTGTTGTGACTGTCGTTATTGTGTTATGGTTTTCCTTTTCTTTTTTGGCAAAAACATATTTTATTCATGTAAATAATGAAATGAAAATAAATGTACTTGTCGCAATTATTCACTTTCAACAATTTCTATTGTTGTTACTGTCTGTGTTGTGGTTTTCTTTTTCTTTTTTGGCACATCAGGTTGGTATTCGGTGATGGCATTTGTTATGGTTTGTCCAATTTTTCTCTTATTTTTTATGGAGTCCTCGATGTACGATTCAGCAATTTCGGTTGACTTCCATCCACCGTGACGCTTCAATGTTGTAGAATTTTCTCCTGCATCGGCAAGTATGGTCGCCGAAGATCGTCTGAAGCTGTGGCCGGTATACAATTCAGGTTGAGGCAAATTTAGCCAGGCTGCAATGTTTTTTGGCATTGCACCGATCATGTTTATCCCAATAGGTTGATTTACACATTTTTGATTTTGACAACGGATGAACAATTTTTTCGTGGTCAAGTGTGGAGGTCTCAGCGTTACGTATGAATTAAATATTTTAAAGTATTCGCCTTCCAAAGTAAATGTTCTTGGTTTATAAGTTTTTGTAATTGGAATGTGAATGACTGCAAAATTTTCACATAATTTGATATTGTCCATTGTTAAGTCTTACAATTCTTCCCTTCTGCAGGCTCCGTGAACTCCAAGAATTAAGGCAATCTACGATACCATTTAATATTTGCTTTTATTGGTCATAATAACAATATTAGAAAAATTAATAATAATAAGAAGGAGAAGAATAATAAAAAATGAAATGTAATTTTAATTTATAATTTGACAACAAGAATTCTTAAAAGATCATTTAAAAAGAAATAACATCTTGAATTTATTGAAACAAAAATTATAGTGATAATATTAACAAGAGTTTGTGTAAAAATAAAAGTACTGACCTTTGTGGGTAAAAATTTATCATTTGGAGCGTTGTCCATGAAGTTCTTAATGTCGCTTGTTGAGAAAACTTTAGCTTTTTTAGCATTGTAATTTGTGTGCAGTTTCTTCAAATATACTTGCAATTGTAGATATTTACTTATGTCGATGTTTTTGTCGGCGTTAACCATCGTTTTTAGCATCGAATATTTGGACCATAACGAGGACGATTTGTAACTCGTGGACAGTTCACGAAAATATGCGAGGAACACTTTTTCGTCAAATGAATTGGTTTTCTTTTTCTTCATCCATTCTTTAAATTGCTCATAACAGGTTCTATATATCGATTGAGATTTATCAGGTAACGACTCGTTTACTGCTTGTTTTGCTGCGATTAACCCTCAGCAGACCACCTCCAAAATCCTTCCGATCTAGACCACCTTGGGTATGCCATATCTCGATTTTTTAGAACGCCGTATCTCGGACTAGAAGCAACCAATTTTAATGTATTTTTTTTTTAAATTGTGCAGAAAAAGGTCAGGAATGCAATGGAATTGTTCAGAATGACAGATATAATGTTAAAAAAATTATATTAATGGACGAATGTCGAAAAAAAACACAAAATTTAAACTTCTTTTTTAAAAATGATATTTTGATGAAAAATAAATATTTTGACACGTCCAACCATCGAAATGAAAAGGTGATGAGGTAAACTTTAAGGCCCTTGGGTCACTTTTTTGATTTGCTGAAAAAAATATATTTATTTTGAAGATTGACAATTACCAATTTTTCGTATTTTCGAGAAGACGTAAATAGTCGCATTTTCATGTTTATTTCGCAATATTAATTTTTTTTGACACTTGTACACATTGTTATTGGTAATTTACAATGTAATAAATGTTTGTAGGAAAGGAAAAAAATATTACATAGTATATCACATGTGACTGTATTACTACATACAAATTTAAGGCACGCATTCTACACACGCCTTCGCCGTGTGCTGTTTACACATAGGACTATTAGATTTTAGACATTTAAATTGTGTTTTTCTATCGTTTGCACACAATGAGCATCGAACGTATCTTGACAATTTATTGTCTACATTTTCGTCTGCAATATTTGTATCCTCGGGCCTCTTCTCGGTTGGTAAAAAGTCTTCGATCATAAATCGTAAGCGATTTTGAAGCGTCGCGGTCGCCGTTCTTCGGATTAAAATTGGTGCGACAAGCGCCGTAGATAAATTAAAAATATATTGCAGTCGTTGTAGTTCCGGATTTCCATTTAAATAATACAACACGAAACTATTAATATTCGCTTGGTCCAACATTCCGAAGAACATGCGCAATGGCCACCGATTCGTTTTTCGCGCGGTCGTATATTGCAAAACGTGGCGCGTTCCTACGCGAGCACGCGTCGAAGCACTAACGTTCTCTGTAAATTCAACACGTTTCATTACTTATTATACACTTAAACATTACGCGTATTCACACTGTATCAGAAATTACTTTGTAGAACGAAAAATTAACATTAAAACAAAAATTGAATATTCCCCGATGTCACAACTAATTACCTTGTAGACCACCTGGGTATGCCGTGCCCGACAGCAGCCATGGTATAAAGACAAGGGTATGCTCACGCGCATGATAGTTCCAGACAACCAATCAGAAATGTCACTCAGTCTACGTCACATTAAGCGGCAAATTCAAAATGCATTTGCTTAGTACTTCTACATACAGTATTGAATTACGGTATTTTCTAATAAGATTGACTTTAAAAACGTGATTTCTCGCCGCTAAATTCAAATAATTTATTCTAATACGTATCACAAATAATTTCAAAAAATAAAAAAGAAATCATCTTCCATTATATAAATTGTGAAATAATTTATATAAAGGAAGGTGATTTTACACTTTTAGTAACAATTAATACTTTTCTTGAAAAGCAATTCACATTATTTATTGTAGAAATACGCAATTAGCAAAAAACTTTCATTGTGCTCTCTTTACAAAAAAAATATATACATATAATCAGGATTGAGTAGTAACTAGTTAAAACGTTAAAAGTTAAAAAAAAAGTTAAAAGTTAATAACTTTTAACTTAACTTAGTTAATTTTAAATGCATTAAATGCATTAAAAGATTAAAATTTTAAATATCTTAGAAAAATAATAAGATATAATAAGACTAAGGCCGGAATCCATGGTCCGAACATAGTCCAAATCTCAAGGAATGTCTTAAGATGCTAATA
>NW_017280352.1:0-8504 GCF_001594065.2 Cyphomyrmex costatus | reverse complement strand
TTTAATTCATGTAAAAATTCTGACAAATTTTCACCAAGAGTTTCGTGATATTTTTGTTTGATTGTAAAAAGTTAACTTAACCAGATTAGTTATTTACATTTACACTATCAATTTGTTTATGCGTTAATATGCAATATTTCAACCTTACCATGCGTTAAATTTATTTTCCTCGCACACTTCGATCCATTTTGCAGCAATTTCCGGGTCTTTAGGAAACCTGAAATATTTTATTTCCTCTCCTTTCATTCTTACCGTTTTTCGATAATAATTATTGCAGACTTTTACTGCACAAACAGCCATTATTTTTAATAAAAACTCTTGCTTACTTTACCGCTTTAACGAATATCATAAATACGGCAGCCCATATTTCATTGGCACTCAGAGTCCGAAAGCTTCCGAAAGCATCCGAAAGTAGCCGAATGTGACGTAAACTGAGTGATGCGCAAAGGCTTTCTAAATTCGTCCACCGGATGAGCATACCCTTGTGTTTATACCATGACAGCAGCCTTGGCGTTCTCCTTACTCAGCTTCCACACGCGCACTGAACTCGCCCGTCTGGGGTTACATTGTTGCCACCTGAAAGTTTTTTCCCCCTCGAGTGCGGGACCTCCATGTCACTTGGCGCGAAAGTGGCGCGCAATTTAAAAAAACGCTCGGGTATGCCATACCCAGGTGGTCTACTGAGGGTTAATAATTCTTCAGGAATAAATTCCTCATTTCGACGTTGCTTAAATGACTCATTTTTTCGCGTGTGACCTCTTTATTCATCGACACTTTTCATCAAACTGAGAAAGTTTTTCTTTCTGGCGCTTTTCAAAACACAGTCTGTCCGCGGCGTTCTCACCACCGTATTCTTGTTTACGTTTACGAAATTTTCTTCGTCGAGTGCACGTGTACTCAGCCTGTCTGTGGCAATCTCCCACCACATTAATGTTTACAAACTTTAGAGAGGGTTTCTGAATATTATTAAGGAATTACGAAACTATTATTGATTCTTTAGATTTTATAAATAAAACTTTAAAAACAATTAAATTATCGTAATTTTAGGGACAAAAATATGATCATAAAAATAATCATATGATAATTTTTTTTCGATATCATAATGTTGCATTTTATGCACCGGTAGCAGTGCGTTAAACCGAATTTTACGCACAGTGTTGTATAATGAAGCATTTTACGCACCGCTAAAAATGCGTAAAAGCGAATTTTACGCACACTGTGTTAAAAAGTATATGTATTTTGTCTTTCCCCTCTCTCTCTCTCTCTCTCTCGCGGGAAAATTCCCTTCATGGGAAGTCAGACTGTGTTGTTGATATGGCTGGAAAACCGATACAACGTCCTGGCGAACTGTATGCGCGTACAGTATGTATGTAACTGTATGCGCATTTAATGATATGTTAGGATTAATAATATATCAGTTACTTTTCGTGGTTAATATATTATTATTAGATAATCATTTAAAAGAGAAAGAGAAATGCTTAATCGAGTCTTGTACACAGGATGTTAGTGTGTGTTGATACGATTTATTGAAAATATACAATTTTTCTTACGTTTCGATCCTCAGTTTGGATCCTTATCAAAGAACTTCTAATATAGAATACACATTGTGCTACCTAGAACACTTTATATTAAAATGTACCACGAAAAGTAAATGATAGATTATTCAAGATGCAAATTCAAAATGAACATACCTACATATAAGTAAAACAGATTACAATAAAAATATTACAGTGTTCTAGAAAATAACTGCAACATACATAAAGTATATTTTCTATGTTGAATATGTACCACGAAAAGTAACTAATAGATCATTCAATGTGCAAATTCAAAATGAACATACATACATATTCTAAAAAATTTCCGCAATATGTTATCAGCCAAAAGTTGCATTTTCCTCCTCACCGCTCCGCGTGCAGTCGAAATGTCCCATTACTGTCGAATGGTATTGTTCTGCGCTCGGTGCGGTGAGGTGAGGGGAACAGCGAAAGCTAGACGAAGGCGATTCGAAAATCAGCTGAAAGTTGCCCAACCCTCCACACCTCATCTCACCGCTTGCAGTCCAAATGCTCCACGATGATCGAATGTCATTGTTCTACGCGCGGAGCGGTGAGGTGAGGGGGATAGCGAAAGCGAGGCGGAGGCGTATTAATTAACGTGTCGACTTCGGACAATATATTTTTATTTATTGTGATATCGTAGGTATATCTTCGGTGCATTATATTATTACATTATCATATTAATTAAACGATTCGTGCTGTTCAAATCACATTTCAAATTATGAATCTCTAGCTGTTGCAGAAATAACCGGCCGGCGACGCTATGAAAATACAAAACGCAATATGATTGCGATTGTTTATGTTTTATATACAAAAAAGTTAGACGGAGGCGATTCGAAAACCATGACAGTCGAATACACTTTACGTATGTTTACTTTGTATTGGCAACGTTAATAATTAATAATCAGTTACTCTTCGCGGTAATATATTACTGCTTAACTCGTGACAGTACTGCGATGGTTTTAAATATACGTCATATCGGTCAACAGTCGGTAGTATGTAAAACAATAATTTTATTTAATATGTATTTAAAAGATGACTGCTCGGTTTATCGGTAAGCCGGATGAGGGAGGGATATGAAACTCGCGCGCATCCGCCTTTCCACATCAAAACAATCCCCAAGATTGTTTTCACTAACTGTCTAATATTAACGCATCGATTTTCCTTATTACCTTCATATCAAGAAGACTAGAACCAGGAGAGTAAACTAACGTGATAGGGGTAGGTCAAAAAACGTCCGCGGTTATTCATACAATGCGCAGTGGCATTGCACATTATATGAAAGTTTGCGCATGTGCGCATCGGTTATAACCAAGAAGTTCTTGTTCTTAACCTTTGTTTTCCCTTCATCCGAGGGACACAATTAAAAAAAAATCTTCTTAAACCATCTTAAACAGAATGTAAGTTGTAAAAAGAAATTATACTGCACATTAAATGCACATGTCAAACAAGGTTTGTTTGACATGCGCAGTGACGAATTGAAAACAACTATCAGAGCGACAGAGAGGACTAATGAAGCGCAAGAGTGGGGAAAGTTATCCGCCGTCACTTTTTGGCCTACCCCCTCTACCGATATTTGACCGAGTTTACTCTCCTGGTTCTAGTCTTCTTGCTTCATATAAAAAAAATTTTTTTTAATTAAGTTTTTTACAATTAAATACGATAATTTTTCAAAATTTTTCTTTTTAAATATTCGTCGTACCATTCAGCAGTCGGATTCTTATTTTAATTAATATTTTAAGGTCTGGTAGGTCGAAGATGGTGGTGCTGCGAGTAAAAGGTGAGAGAGAATGTTAAAAAGTTGTATTAACGAAAAAGAGTGAATTACGGCGAAAGAGAGGGGTGGTGGGAGTGGTTGGTGGGGGAGAGGGAGGGACGGGTGGTGGAGGTCCGTTGGGCCGAAGATGGTGGAGGTGCGAGTAAAGGATGAGAGAGGATGTTAAAAAGTTGTAATTGAGAGAGAATGTTAATAAGTTGTATTAACGAAAAAGAGTGAAATACCGCGAAAAAGAGGGGTGGTGGGAGTGGTTGGTGGGATGAGAGGGAGGGGCGGGTGGAAGAGGTCCGTTGGGCCGAAGATGATGGAGGTGCGAGTGAAAGGTGAGAGAGGATGTCAAAAAGTTGTAATAACGAAAAAGAGTGAATTACAGCGGAAGAGAGGGGTGGCGGTGGTTGGTGGTGGGGGAAGGGGGAGGCAAGTGGTGGAGGTCCGGTGGGCCGATGATGGTGGAGGTGCGAGTGAAAGGTGAGAGAGGAAGTCAAAAAGTTGTAATAACGAAAAAGAGTGAATTACAGCGGAAGAGAGGGGTGGTGGGGGTGGATTGTGGGGGAGGGGGAAGGGCGAGTGCAGGAGGTCCGGTGAGTCGAAAATGGTGGAGGTACGAGTGAAAGGTGAGAGAGGATGTCAAAAAGTTCTTAAATACGGACGGACAGACGGACAGACAGACAAATAGACAGACAGAGAAGGAGACGTCTCTTAATTTTTCATTAAAATCATCACTTTTCGACCGCTTGTATCTCCAGAACGGCTTGACCGATTAAAAATTTTTTTGTCTCGAATTACTCGTGGCGATGCCGCCTTTCAGGACATATGACGTTCAATTCAAAATTTTTTATATTTTAGTAGTTATGCACCTCCCAAAAATGGACTTTGGTGGCTTGGGATAAGAGACTTGTAGCGTCTCTGAATTTTTGAACATGGCAAGAGACGCTACTGTGTCTCTTGATACTTTAGTTCCTCGCGATTCAAAATAACGTCAACGGTTCTCATACAATACAAGGACGCGAAGTGCGCGACTTCGCACTCACGCCAACGTCGCTCTATAACATAACATTGAACAGCGTATTCCGCGTGAGGCCAGCGTTCCAGGGCTCCCGATATGGATAATTTTTCCGAAGACACGACACGGCGTTCACGCCGTAAATCCACGCGACAATCACCTACGACTCACGTGCCACCGATAACGAATCGGTAGCAATAATTGCCCTCAAACGCTCACCCTCACGCCGCCGTCCCGCGAATATGCACCACGCGTGCACGGGCTTTTCCGCTCTCGGCCGTCACGATCTCCAGGAGGTCCGCGATTTTATCTCTACTCTAATTCCCCGGTAGCCGACTTATTCGCGCGAGCTCGGGAGCCTCTCACGCTTGACGCCAACTGCCTTGCCCAATTTTCTCTACACCAAGGTGCCGTCAATGGCGGCTTCGCGAAATTATACTAACGGTACTTGATTACAGAACGCGAGAATTCCTCGCCCCAATACATGCGACTTTACAAAGATTTAAGCTCGAGGAGCCACCTCACCGATAATCTGCGGGTCCGGATCCTCTGGGCGGTCTCTCTCTCTGGCCTCGTCATGCTCTCGTTAGCTACGGTAGCTCTAATCGCCGTCAACGGGCCGGGACGTCCGCTCTTGTTAGTTGCCGAAAACGAAAAGCATCGCGGATCGCGATCGATGCGCGATCAATACGCCAACCCCCTCCGAGAGGCGCGCTTTTCCGCGGCCAATACTCGAGCTCGCGATTCTTCGCGAGCAAGGCCGTGCCCAGCGTGGTCCTTTTGGGGTGGTCGGAGACCGCGCGGACTTAATTTGTGTCGGCAGCTGATTTCTTGCTGCCGACTGCCCGCTTTCTCGCTGGATGGTGCACGGCAGTAGTCTTCGTCGGGCCCGCGCCTCCTCGAGATGCTCCTTCCTTGTTCGGCGGATGCCCGGCCCTCCGGCGGCTCTGGCTTTTCCCGGGCTCGTCCTCTCAGCCGCTACTTCGGCCCTGGCCGCGGCTTCCTTCTCTCTCTCTCTCTCTCTTCTGATGTTGCTCGCTTCTCGCTGTCGAGGTCCGCTGGATTCTTCCAGCGGTGAGGCGCCACTCGTTTCATACAAATAAATTGCGGGGATTAGAAAGTAATATTTAAATCACTAATTACGGCCCCTGGAGATTTCGTTCGCTCGTGTTACGACTCGGCGGCCCTCTACTGCGTTACAAAAATTTCGTAGACGATTTTACACGCGGGACTGTGAAATAAAAAGTATTGTGACCCCGTCGTCATACCATGGATGGTCACCGGTCCTGATTAAGTATGATACGAAATCCCCTCGCAGCTCGGAGCACGTGTTGCAATTTATGATTGGTCGCACAGAGGAAAGTATCGAGGAACACTTCTCGCACTTTTCAAAAAGATGCGATAAACCGAGTTGCAGACAATGACGACGAGCTAGATAGTATTCAGAACGCGCACGTGGTTCTTCTGAATTATAGCAATTGTTACAAAGTGTCGTTCGGTTAGTACGATGTAAATAGAGCTGCGATATTACACAGAGGGATTCGTCAATCCACGCGCGGTAAGAGTCGTCGAGTACGCTGCTTCGCTCACGACGCGGCGTCGTAGGAGGGCACATGGCACCGTTGCATGTTAGGTTTAACGAATTTATGAAAATGCGACAGCATCGATAACCAATAGGATCGAGATTCCAGAGCGGTGATGCAGTAGACGCGCGCGGCGATACGTTGGAATGTATTGGTTGAGCCCGGATATGGCGGTGTTGGCGTCCCACGTGGCCGACACGTTTAGTGTTACAATTGGAATAAGTGGAGAATTCACTTATAACTTTAGTAATTACCTTTTACCTGTAGATCCTCACAAATTACGATACGCTTGCAGCTTGAATCCTTCCTTGGTGGATTGAATACTGGCCAGTACTTCACGAACCTCGTGTTCGTAGGTGAAAGAAGTAAAATGAGGAAGCGATAATAGAGACGTTAAACAAATTCTGTTCCGATTTCATAAAATACAATTATGTATATTTTATACTAATTGAGTTCAATTACAAAAGAAAATTAGAACATATGCTTACAGCGTAATTCAATTAAATTAGTGAAGTTTTACAAGTTCAATCTTAGAATTAAGGACAATAGAATTATTACTAATCGCATTTATTACTACTTGAATTCTTATTATTGGAATATTGATAATCTTACATTTACAGGCTAATTATGATTAAAGATATAAATTCTCTTGTAACTACCTAACTTTCAACTTGCACGGCGTTAGCTCGTCGGAATATTCGGCCGAGGATTCGAAAGAGGTTTGATCGGTGGGAGAATGCAAGGCAAGTAAAGTCTCAGACAAGTGTAAGATAACAAAAACAATTCGCTTTATTAGATTCGCCGAAACGGCTTATATTCTATTAGAATCAAGCAAAAGAAACGGCTTGCGCCGAGACGGTCGCAATGTATATCGGCGATCGTGTAGGTGTGTACGTGTGCGTGTGTTGCTGTTGTGTGTGAAGCTCAAGCGGCGCGGTGTGTATTTTACAATGCAGAGCGGCTGTGTTCGTGTGTATGTGTGTGTGTGTGTGTGTTTCTCGCGTCGATGTTATGACGGGCTACGACAAAAAAAGGAGACGGTCTCGCTATGCTCCTTTTTTCTCGCGGTGTCTGTGAGCGCGGCTGATCAGCTGTCGGTGGTCTAATTTTAGAACTGCCGGCGCGATAGTCTAATTCCCATAATGCGCGGTTTTCCGTGTCTTATCGCGGGTTGCGTATTGGTGTTGACGCGGGCGATGACCAGCGGCCGAGAACGCTCGGCAGAGGTGGAGAACTCTCCACCCCGGGCGAATGCTGGTCAATCGCGGTGCATACAAGATGTGGTCGGCACTGGCCAACTGTCGAGTATGCTCGACGGAGGCATAGTACTCTCTGCCCCGGACATTGGTTGTTGCGCGCTGCATCGAGACGGCTGCCGAGAACGCTCGGCAGAGACAGAGTACACTCTGCCCCTCGGTTCTTGCCGTTCGGTGCTATGAGGCGCCTTTCTGATGCCCTAAAAAGAACGCTCGGCGGAGCTGGAGAATTCTCCGGCCCGGTTTCGTAGGTATCGTATTCGGCTCTCTAGGAGATAGGATTCGTGTTCGGGATCTGGTCGGAGCAGGAATCACCCGTTCCTTCGTAACGCGGCATTTTTATATAACTGAAAATGCCGCGTTCGTGGGCCTCCGGATTCGCTCGCGTTCTCTCGCTGTTCGAGTTTCGCGATGCGCGGGACTAAGTCTCAGAAGTGGGAGTCCGCGGCGATCGACCTATTTCGGTCTCGCTCGGCGGTGCTCGGCGTTATGCGGCCGTTACTGCCGCTTGTATCTGTAAATTATGCTTTGATTCTTATCGGGCGCTATGCGCCATCATCACTGTATTGCGTAGCAATGCAGCGGCGTTCGGCTGGGTGGTGTGTGTCGGAACGATGGGGGATGCATCGTTACACTCTTAGAAATGGTACTACAATTACGCGAATAAAAAAATAGAAAAATAATTATTTAATTCACTTATAACTAGAGCTTGTTTAAGTAAGTGTTAATTGAATTGTAATGCGTAAGAGAACCCGGTGTGGATTTGAGTTAAGATATGAGAATGGATTTTGAAGAATAGGAAAATTCTCACGTGGTCTTACACAAAGGCATCGCAGGCGGTGTCCCAGATCCCAGGAGAACGAACCGCACAGTTGGAGAGCCGGAATCAGAGAGAGCGAGGTACGCTTTTCTGAAAGGGTTGAGGATCCGTCGCCCTACTCCCTAGAGAATTCTTCTCACTGACTCGCTGTGTTGTATATCCGTAGCCGGCGTAGGCTCAAGCGTCAAGCGACTGAAATGTTTTCTCGGGCGATCGGCGTGTATGAAGAGGCATTTTAGTCCTTTTAAAAATTATTACAATAATTTTATATATATAATATAATTACTGTAATAATTTTTAATATGTTTTTGATAATATTAAAAAAATAAATATATATATATATATATAATAATTTTTTAAAGTATTTTTAATAATATTAAATTACATATAACACACACACACATATATATATATGTGTAATTTTACAATAACTTTTTATTTACTTATTAAAAAGCGAATCGATTTCTTCTTACAGTTATTGCTCGAAAACTATACATATGAGAGTTATA
>NW_017280351.1:256-2539 GCF_001594065.2 Cyphomyrmex costatus | reverse complement strand
CGACAAACGTCAGCTCGTCGATTGTGAGCTCTTGGCTTTAGTTTTTAACATGTAAGAAAAAAATTACTGTGTAAAAAAAAAAATTATGAATAAACATTCTTTGTAACATTATTTTATGCGTACTGTCTTTACTCTCCTACTGAATCCTATGCCTCTATCACACTCTGTTTGCAGCTCTTTTCTTACCATAGATCCTTTTCAAATCTCGGATCATTTTTTGCAACAAATTATTATTACCCACGGACCGATCCTAGGCTTCGCTCTAGCGACGAATGTTTTTCAGCGTTAGTATTTTTTCACCAGTCTGTATGCTAGTCGATCAGTATTGCGTCGACCAGCAGAAGTGTTAGCAGTGTTCAAAAATTGTTTAACTTTTTGTTAAAGAAAATTTTTTTACATTTATTTTCTAAAAATGAGCAATCTGAGTTAATTGCTGCACATTACATATAACTACCCGGTGGAGGGGGTAAGTTTTTTCTTTTTACTATGTTTTCTTATATTTAAATGTTTTTTTCTTCACACGTGCACGTAATGTGTCCTACACCTTAACGCTTTTGCGTACGGTAAATAGCCAATACCTTACGCCGTTAAGTTGTTTCTCTAATCCTACTCTTCTACGCAAAAACGTTGCTGTATAGGGCACATTACGACAAGCACTTGTAAAGAAAAATTCTATGTGTAGCGAGTGAGGGTATATTTGTTAATAGAACGACACAGGCGCGCGTACGCACTCGCTTCGCTTGTGCGGTCGCGCCCGTCCCCACAATAAACTTTGCCTCACTGTTACACATTGTACTATATTTTTATTTCAATACATTTCATGTATATTAATCTTTTAATATTTTTTAGTACATCATGGTCGATAATGAGAGGATCGTTCGCCTCCAATTACGGGATGAGCTTGGAGTACAAATCATTCCATTAGTAAGTTTAATATAACTTATATACATATAATCTTTTTTTTTTTTTAAATACTAATATTAATGATATTTCTTTTTTTTCGGGAAGCGTGGCTCATTGATGTAAGCATTCAAGGATTTGTCAATGTTAACCACCGTCGTCTCATACGGGCGGAACGGCGGTGGTGGAGAGAGGAAGCCGCTTTCCTCATGTGGGAGGAAAAATTATATTTAAAACAATTATTCGAGGTTGAACCCTATGAGGTTGACCCCGAACCGGAGGACTGGAACGTAGATTGTAAGTATATTTTAAATTTATATTTACATTTATGATTATATTAAACCTCAATATTAATGTATATCTTTTTTTGTTTGTTTCAGAAAAAGAAGTTTTTTTATTTTTTATTATTATTTTTTATTATTTTTACACACACACACACACACACACACACACACACACACACACACACACACACACACATGTATATTTTAATAAATCAGTAATTATAATTTTAAATAGAATAACAATATTCACATTTATTCTCCTTCCTTCCTTCCTTCCTTCCTTCGCGCGGTATCGCGTTATATACCACGTACTAATAGAATAACAATATTCACATTTATTCTCCTTCCTTCCTTCCTTCGCGCGTTATATACCACGTGTCGACAACTGCGTGCGACATCGTTATCTCATGCGGTAGTTATATATATTATAAAACATGCGCTCTTTAAATTACTATTAATTCATTAGAATAAAAAATAATAGAAATAAGTTGAATTATCATTAATTGCTTAAAACAAAATATAAAAGAAAAATCTTTGAGATGGAAGCTGCATAAGAAGAAGAAGATGATGATATGAGTAAGAGAGAGACGGTGAATATATTTGGTAAGTATACACGTGGTAAGTATAGCGTGCTGTGGAAGACGGTGACGAAAAATGCTTGATTTATTTTTTCACGCGATGATGCCATCGCATAGAGAAAAAAGGGCTAGAAAAAGCGATGAAAAAAAGTTTATGGTCCATATTCAGAACGTGCTAACAACGATGCTAGCATGTTTTGAATACGTGTCTAAGTAAACATTTCAGCAAAGGAATGTGAAATCCTGGGCACGCGCTGCCTTTTCTCCTCCCCGTACTTTCCCCGCGCTGCCCTTTCCCCTCCCCGTATCTTTCCCGCGCCCCGCACTCCCCTTGGAGTTCCCAGATTGAAATCCTCCCTGTATATCTAATTCTTATTGATGTTTATTGTTTAAAAAGGACTTAAAAGAATTTAAGAAAGGAACTGTTGCAAAGGAACACACACACGCACGCACGCACGCACGCACGCACGCACGCACGCACGCACGCACGCACGCACGCACGCACGCACGCACGCACGCAC
>NW_017280351.1:0-204 GCF_001594065.2 Cyphomyrmex costatus | reverse complement strand
CACCGTATCGCATATACGTACACGCACAACGCACTAACACGCGTGTATCTCGAATCCCCATAGTATATCTACTTATGACCCAACTCATGTTCTATCCAAGTTAACCACGAAATAGCTTTACGCGATTGATTCTGACCCCAACGGTAGCCTCCCGTAGGTATAATACCTATCATATTTTTTTGAAGAAAATTTTTACGATAAACG
>NW_017280350.1:43920-45018 GCF_001594065.2 Cyphomyrmex costatus | reverse complement strand
TTAAATTTTTTTAGGCATGATGCCGGGTTCAAAAAATTCTGAAAAAATTCAGGGTGAAAATAAATGTTTTAAAGGGTTAAAAAAAGGGTTAAAAATACATGTTTTTGAATTTTTGCGAGGTTGCCAATCATAAACTAACAAAAGGGGGTCACTTATAAATTTTCAGGAATTTTTTAAAAATTATGGTTAGGTTGGAACATCTCGCAAAAAATATTTTCAAATACCTTTTGATACGTTTTGTATGCCCAAATTTTTTTAATAAAATTGTATCTGATAGGTCTCGTGACAAAAATAAAATATGAAAATACTTCATAAGGCAATATCTCCGAAAAGGGGTGGTGAACGGAATTAAAAATTTCTCCAAATTTCTTTTTTGGGTCAACGAACTTTTTGGTGACATGCTGGTCATAATCCGTTTGAGGGCCGATTGACCCCTTCTTAACCTGCTAGAGCCTTTATATATATATTAAGAAATAATTGATTAAAATATTCAAATACCCTATAAATTTTTTTATGGATTAAATTAGAATAATTCAAATTTAAATAAAGTAAAATTAGTATAATTTGTAAATCTTTATATTTATCATTTACCTTTAAAAATATGTAAAATTAACCTAAAAAATTGCTACAAACAATTTGAAAATTTTTAGGTAATAGATGTTATATTTTGAGTTTCTAAGAAAACACGAATTGAACAAATCCAACACTGGTGAGCTCAGGCGCCAAGTATCTTTCATAAGTCAGGAAGATGTTCTATTGAAACATTAATTAAGAAATAATTGATTAAAATATTCTAATACCCTATAAATTTTTTGATGGATTAAATTAGAATAATTCAAAAAATTAAAAAACCCAACAAATTTAAACCTTTGAAAACTAACCGCAAAAATTTGATCCTTCCTAAATTAAAACGATTATCTAATATAATATATGATGACCACGAAAAGTAACTGATATATTACTAAATGTGCCAGTTCAAAGTGAACGTACATATAACGAATATTTTCTATGTTGAATATGTACCACGAAAAGGAACTGATAGATTATTCAAGGTGCAAATTCAAATTGAACATACATACATATAAGTAAAACAGATTA
>NW_017280350.1:29418-43769 GCF_001594065.2 Cyphomyrmex costatus | reverse complement strand
ATATATATTTTTCTTTTTTGGTGTTTTAAAAATTTATCTTTCGCGAATTTACTACTGAAGATGGCTCGGATGTAAGCCGAAACGTATAGTAGTTTTATATATGATATTTTTTAATTATTAATAAATATATATTTTTTATAATTTTGCATTACTAACAGCGATTTTACTCTCATTAGCCTATTTATTCTATTTATTTGAAATTTTCGAGAGTCGATTTTTATAT
Source organism: Cyphomyrmex costatus (assembly GCF_001594065.2). Classification (NCBI taxonomy): domain Eukaryota; kingdom Metazoa; phylum Arthropoda; class Insecta; order Hymenoptera; family Formicidae; genus Cyphomyrmex; species Cyphomyrmex costatus. The sequence goes on along the minus strand of NW_017280350.1, from coordinate 43,546 downwards.
TTAATTTTTGATTATACGCTGGCTGCAAGATGCGTTCTTATCGTTATATTTATTGTTCGTTTTTTAATTTTATATGTAAGACTTTTGGCTCGATAGCCTTATCCTTTCTAAAACAATGGTCAAAACAACAACATATTATCATGAGAAATACTATCCGGATAAATCATCTAAAGTTTTGTATTTACCACAACATTGTTCCGCAACATTTATATTATATTTACAAACACAATCTTAATTTGTCTCACTATAAGGCAGTTAATAAGTTTACCTTTTCCTCACAATTGTACATCCACCAGATATTAAATATAGAAGTAATGGATGCGCATAGGACTATTTTTCGCTCTAGAAAATTATCTCTTTATCTTGTCAAAAAAATTTAGCGTCGTGAATTTGACATCGCATGAACATATACATGCATCAAGTATCATGTCATCATGTCAAACGGTTATATTTTTATTTTATGCACTTGGCGTCGCGACGCTACTGCGTCGCTTGATTTAATGATTTAATCAATAATATTAAACACATTCATTACAGTTCCTCACAATGTTCTTACCCTTCCTTCTCAAATATTTCTTCTGAGGTTCGTGCATCCAACCAACTCACTAACCACCATATCATACAGTCCGACAATATCAACATAAAACCAATTAATCTTAATTTTAATTACTCTCAGTCTTCTCTTACTTGTGTTAAACCTAAATGGTTTAAAAATTTAACCGCGATACAGTTTCCTGAACATATTCAATGCCTTTTGCAACTGGGTGACAATTTTTCATTTCCTGCTTTCAATTATAAAAATACTTTGTTTGAATTTATTAAAAACATTGAGAACGATATAAACAAATTGCAAATTAGTCTAAGATTGGGGGCCAGAAACCGTGTCATATCGATCTTGAATAATCTATCTTCCCATTTTCAGAGACCAGATAAATTGAAGAGTTTTTTCTTTAAATCTTTAAAATCACTAAAATTGTTTCTTAAGAACCATAATAATGTTCTATTGACTAGAGCTGATAAGGGCAACGTTACTGTTGCGATGGATTCTGGTGATTATAAACAGAAAATGAGTGAGATTTTGTTTGACAATAGCACCTATGAAATTATAAAAAAAGATCCAACTAACACTCTCTCGAAAAGGCTTAGAAATCTTCTTACTGATTGGAAGAGGAAGGGTTACATTTCGCAGCGTGACTATTTCTCTTTGTATATTAGTGATAGCGTCTTACCTAGAGCTTATGGCCTTCCTAAGATCCATAAAAATGGTTTTTCTTTAAGAGTTATTGTATCTGCTGTGGATAGTCCTCTTTATCCCTTAGCCAAATTTTTTCACAAAATTATTTTTCAAGTCAGTTCGAATTCTCCTAGGTCAATTAAGAATAGCTTTGAATTGACCAAAAAGTTAAACAACATACAATTAAATTTTGATTCTACATTGATTTCGCTTGATGTTGTTTCTTTGTTTACCAACGTACCAATTGATTTAGCTTTGGACAGTATTAATAATAGATGGTCACAAATTTGTAGCATTACTCCCATATCTAAAATAGAATTTCTTAGAGGACTGAAATTGATTTTTGACTCAACATTTTTTTCTTTTGACAATATTATATATAGACAAAAATTTGGTATGCCAATGGGTTCACCCTTGTCTCCTGTTATTGCAGATATTGTTTTACAAGATTTGGAACTTAAAGCACTAAATTCATTAAACTTACAGATTCCATTTTATGTTAGATATGTTGATGATGTTGCGATGACGGTTCCATGTGATAAAACCTCTGATATTCTCGCAATTTTTAATTCTTTTCACACACGTTTGCAGTTTACATTGGAGATTGGAGGGGATTCGCTTAATTTTCTTGACATCACCATTATTAAGAATAATTTGACGATTGAGTATGACTGGTTTCATAAGCCTACGTATTCTGGTAGATATTTAAACTTCCTTTCTCAACATCCTCTTTCCCAAAAAAAAAGGCACGATTATGGGATTAGTAGATAGAGCCTTTTTGTTATCGAGTCCTAAATTTCATCAAAAAAATATTATTGCTGTTATTGAAACTTTACTTAATAATGACTATCCGGTGGATTTGGTTTTTAATGTTATTAATGAGCGCTTAAAATCTTTACTTAATAAGAAAACTTTGAGACAAACTGCCCAGCCTGTTTCTACCGCTGATGAACCTCCTATATCTTGGTTCCCATTTCCTTTTGTTGCAGGTGTTTCGTGTAGACTTAAACGCTTATTGAAAGATCTTAATGTTAATATGGCCTTTTTTAGCCTCAATAAGTTGAATTGTTTTATAAAGGCACAGAAAGATAGGTTGGGCAGGATGTCGAAAAAGAATGTTGTATATAAAATCCGTTGTAAGGATTGTGATGCCACATGTGTTGGTCAGACGAAGCGTACATTAAACACTCGGATTAAGGAGCATAAGAATGATATTAGAAAGACCAGTGGCAATTTCTCAGTTGTCTCGGAACATAGAATTAAATTTGATCACGATTTTGTTTGGAACGATGTAGAGATTTTAGACAATGAAAGATTTTCATATAAAAGACAAATAGCAGAAATGTTACATATAAATTTACAAAATCACAGCTTGAATTTACAATCAGACACTGAATTTTTGCACCATTCTTATGTTTCTTTATTTAATGAATTTCGGTGATTTTTAGTTTGAATTTGTGATGTATTATAACTTTGATTTATCCGTGTGATCAAGGTTATCTGATTGGAGGAATTGTATCGATTCTTGTATCGTTGGTTACACGCATGCGCTTATAACTGTATGTACGATATTATTGGATATTTGTGTTTATCGAGGTTATTGCGAGATAGATCGATACATCGTTGCTCCTCATAGAGTTCTCCGGTTTACAGTTATTACATTTAAATCTTGACCACCACAATGTTATCATTGGATTTTTATCGCTTGACTATTTTTTATATTAATTTGTTGTTTGTTTGATGATGGTCAATTTTTCTTGTAATACTATTTCATCTTATAATCATGGATTTGTCGGTGAGTGTTCATTTTCATCTTTCTTCAATCATTGTTATTAATTTCAATTTTTACTTAGATTTACGTCTAGTCGATTGCACATGACCTACCAACCATGTGGATTTGATTATTTGACGGTGAGAGTGACCACTTTCCTTCTTATCCGTGGCTCTTTCGCGAATTTACTACTGAAGATGGCTCGGATGTAAGCCGAAACGTATAGTAGTTTTATATATGATATTTTTTAATTGTTAATAAATATATATTTTTTATAATTTCGCATTACTAACAGCGATTTTACTCTCATTAGCCTATTTATTCTATTTATTAAAAATTTAAAAATCGATTAAAATAATTACATAATTTAATTTTAAATGAGGTAGAATTCGTTGTATTTCCTCATTCCAGACGATAACTTGTATTCTTTTTCCTTTTCCATTATTTATGAAAAATTTTAAAAATTTATATTTCTTCTCAATTCCAATCTCTCGGACCGAATCCAGCTCATCAATGTAGCCAATTACTTCACTGTAATTACAAATTATATATATATATATTAAGTTAAATATATAATAAAATTAATTTATAATTACAATTTTCAAATTTTAACTTTTTTTAAAAAAATTCAATCAAAAAAACATAATATGTCAAATAGATGTTATATACAATAAATATGTTACATTGTGATATTAACTAATTTTATATATAATTAGACATTATATATAAAATTAGTTAATATCACAATGTAACATATTTATTGTATTTAACATCTATTGGACATATTATGTTTTTTTGATAAAATTCATTTTATCAAAATTCATTTTATTTATTGTATTTAACATCTATTTGACATATTATGTTTTTTTGATAAAATGAATTTCGTTTATTTAAAATTATATATATATATTTCTATAAACGATTTAGAATTTGTTTAATTACACAGATATTTCGTTAAAAATGAGATAATTAATGTATATTCAATTTGAAATATACTTTCTTCATACATTAAATACTATGATTATTATATAATTACAAAATTTAAAAAAAAACAGTAAAATAATTACGAATGTTAAATTACAAAGTCAATTTCTAAGAAATGATATAATTAATGAAAAAACAATATAAAATATTCTTCAACTTCACTGTAAATACAAATTATTAAATTAAATATCTTATAAAATTTATTTATAATTGCAATTTACTAATTTTAACTTTTTAAATTTAATTGAACAATATCGTTAAAAAATGTAAATTAATATAATTATTATATGCAATCAATTTAAAATATATTATTTTATTCAAATTATTGAATAACAATCATTCCTTTTTTTAAATTTTATTATATAAAATAGATTTTATTTAATATTAATAGATTTTAATTAATATTAATAGATTTTAATTAATAGATTTTAGTTAATATATACCACGATGTAACATATTTATTGTATATAATATCTATTTGTCGTTTCATGTTTTATTGATAAAATGAATTTCGTTTTTTTAAAATTATTTCTTTAAACGATTTTAAATTTGTTTAATTACACAGACATTTCGATTAAAATGATATAATTAATGTATACTCAATTTGAAATATACGTTCACCATACATTAAATACTACGGTTATTATTTAATTACAAAATTTTTAAAAAGACAATAAATTAATTACAAATGTTAAATTACACAGACAATTTCTTAGAAATGATATAATTAATGTATAAACAATATGAAATATTCTTTCACTATATTGTAAATAATATGGTTATTAATGATATAATTAATATATAAATATCAAGAAATATTCTTTCACCATACATTAAACAACTTTATAATTTAAAAAAAAATTTTTTTTTTTAAATTAAATCTAATACAAACCAAGAAGATTAGTTAAAATAAACAATTCAATTAATTTTAAGGACTTACACGGTGGAATCATAAAGAACAATTGCATCTATATCTTCATTACTGGTGAATAAATTAATTGGATCACCACCATCTTCTAGGAAAGAATCTATAATTTGTGTGTTCATTTTGTAAAATAACAAATTATAAATTGTCTTGCAAATTAAATATGTCACGTAAATATGATAAACAACTGAAAACAAACCTACAAATCTAGAACGAGTCAACTTCAAGTAATTAATTTAAAAAAACCCCAATTAAATAAAAATACGTAAACAATTTCGCCGAATTTTTGCAAAACCTTTTGTTTTAAAAACAACATCCCCTAATTTCACCTCTTGCGATTTCAAAAATATAGTGTCTACAATATTGAAAAAATTAAATATATTTATCATGTACATACATAAATTTTATATTCATTTATACATAATTTATTCATTTAAGAATATTCAAAGAATATCCTATGGATATATGAAACATGTATATCTATTATAGATAATAGCTGGAATGTACATAGAACAAATGTCTTGTATATACCATATGTTTACATCGAATGCGCATGCATACATCATATAAGTAGATTATTCAATTATGAATATTCATAAAATATCATACGGATATATGTAGCATGTATATCTATTCTAAATTTGTTGCCGAAACCACTCAAGATTTAATTGTCACTTTTATACACGACCCCGCTACTGAAGCCCCCTAAATCAACAAAATACCTAATTTCAGCAAAATACAACAATCTTTAGGATTTCCGTAACTTTTCCATCCACCATTTTGGATCAATTTTTTCGAACTTTTAATTTTTAAGTAAGGCTTCGTAACGAACGCCAGCATAAACACCAATATTCCAAATTTTACCAAAATTGAATAATCTTTATGATTTTCCTTAATTTTACGTCCGCGATATTTGAACCCTCTTTTCGAATTTTAAAGTTTTTAGTTTAAATTCGTAATTTTCGACCCGGAATACCCCCGAATACGAAACCACACCAAAATCGAACAATCTTTTGGATTTCCGTAAATTTTACATCCGCTATATTGGATCCAACACGTTTCCTCTTATTAGGTTCTTCATCATGAATCTCTACATCATCCCATAGAAAGTCATGGTCGTTTTACATCTTATTCTCAGTAATCACTGTTCGAGTTGTCGTGTTACATCTTATCTGATTTCGATATTCGGTATTCCTTTTTATTTTCTACCCGTTTGGCCAACATAAGACGCATCGCAATCATTAAAAATGATTTTATACACTACGTTGTTTATCAATTCTTTTTAGATGTTTAATGTATATTATGTGAATATACAGGGTATCCCAGACTAACCGGAAAATATTATATGAATAGGTAGAGCGGACTGAACTGAGTCGAAAAGTCCTCTTCCGTTTTGCAATTTTTGCAATAGTCATCGAGATAATAATTGGTTAAAATTACCGAATAAGTGCGACCGCTTGGCCTACTTCTGCCAACAGTGTACGCCAATTATTATCTCGTTGACTATTGCGAAAATTGCAAAACGGAAGAGAACTTTTCGTCTCAATTCAGTCCGCTCTACCTATTCATGAAATATTTTCCGGATAGTCTGGTACACCCTGTATATAGGATGTGTCAAATCCTTTGACGCGCGCGCGTTTATTCTGTGTATATACATTGGATATCAAAATGTGTGTGTGTTTTCTGAAAACCTTTAGGATTACAATAATATTTTTAACCGACCACTATTTCCACTTAATTTTTAAACACGGATTCATAACAAACGATCGCAATAAACTCCTTATACTAAATTTCTCAAACAACGAAGAATATTAATGATTTCTTTTTCATTTCCATCAACCATTTTGGATCAACTATTTCGATCTTTCAATATTTAAATACACATTCGTAACTACATACGACCCCTAAATCTTCAATTTACTAAATTTCACCAAAATCGAACAATCTTTTAAATTTCCGTTACATTTCCGTCCACCATATTGGATCAACTTTTTCTAACTTTCGTTTTTTGAGTACGGATTCGTAACGTACGCCACCTTAATCACCAATATACCCATTTTCTCCAAAATCAAACAATCTTTCAAATTTCCATAACATTTCCGTCCGCCATATTGAATCAACCAGTTCGAATTTTCAATTTTTGAGTTCAGATTCGTAATTATCGACCCCGTTTATCCCCGAATACGAAATCACACCAAATTCGAAAAATCTTTATGTTTTCAGTTTATTTTACGTCCACCATATTGGATCCACCAGTACGAATTTTCAATTTTTGAGTTCAGATTCGTAATTATCGACCCCGAATACCCCCGTATACGAAACGACACCAAAATCGAAAAATCATTAAGCTTTTCGTTAATTTTACGTCCGCCATATTAGATCAACCAGTTCGAATTTTCAATTTTTGAGTTCAGATTCGTAATTATCGACCCCGAATACCCCCGTATACGAAACCACACCAAAATCGAAAAATCTTTAAAATTTCCGTTAATTTTACGTCCGCCATATTGGATCAACCAGTTCGAATTTTCAATTTTTGAGTTCAGATTCATTATTATCGGCCCCAAAAACCTCCGGATACGGAACCACAACAAAATCAAAGAATTCCAACAGCCTCAACGAATAGAGGCTTCAAAAAAGCGTGACACACCAATTTTAAGATATGATGATGATGAATCGCAATTAAATTTCGCTAATTAGGGAGCTAATATTTCGCGCGTTCAGGCATGACGCGATATGACAAATGTTTACTATACGAGACAAATAAACATAGTTACGAATTTATCTTGACAGATAATAAGTACATATCGTAATATCTTGCTATTGAATTGATTGATATTTTACGATATATAATACTATTCCGATATTAGATAATTATACATATAAATTATGCAAATCATACCGTTATGCCTGAGCGCGCAAAATGTCAGCTCTGTGATTAGCAAAATTTAATTGCGATTAATTTAAAAACTATTATAGTCTTGACATTTTTGTATTAAGATTCTTGTTATAAAATTACCTCAGAATACGTCTTTTAAGATAAAGTGCAGTAGTTGTGGGACACCCTGCGTATATATATATATATCGATACAATACATACTCGTATATGTATGTATTGTAATCGTACTTTTGAGTGTCGGCACAACTTCGTCGCGTCCTCCAAAAGAAATCTAATTATGCGAAAGCTCTTAGTTAGAATACAAAGTACTTAAAGGAGCAATACTGCGGTCTTCATTAATTCTTTCGTGATTCGAGAATTTACAGTAGTTGACAAGTTACTTTACTCAGCAAAGATCTTAATCGCTATCAAAAATTCGTTGGGCGCCAGGCACGAGATAGCGTGCCACTCTTCGCACAAATCGTTAGATAAATTGCTCGGACAAGAAATTAAAGATTACGCGGATTCTCGCGACGGAACTAAACAACTAGCTCAGCCAACGGAATTGGCAGAGGGGAGTGGTTCGCGGTTAGCGGGGAAATTGTCGGAAAACGATGGAGAGGCTGAAATAAATGCACCTGAATTAATAATAACAATAAAGAGAAATCGATATATTTGATAGACTGTACAAAAGTGTTCGAAAGAAAGTACGTTACAGCGTTGACCTTCCGCGCTCTGCTATGCGGCGCAATAACAATAAACCGACTATTAACTGGCCGTCGACGACAGGAGGGAAATTCGGCAATACTTCGCCGGGCAGAAATATGCGACCAAATCTAGATCTTATTATGTTAACAATAATTACTTCGTGAATAATTAGAACATACGATTTTACATTAGACGGCAACGGTTCTCTAATGCGCAATAACGCCAGTCTCGACTTCAAAGAATTCTCAATAACTAACAATGACACAAATGACTTGGCGGCAATAAAGGCGAGCAACAACAATAATTATTCTTTCCAAATCTCAACGTCCGAGCGGATGGCACGCACTTACGGCAACGACTACTCTAAAACGCCTTCAGGCGGTTAATACGACATCGGGAACTCTAACACGAAATACCGCCTAACGCGCGATCCACTCGAGACGCATTTCACATACCGTGACCGGTGGTTTTACATAATTTCGTAATGACGACGCTCGCCTCACCACGTTACGATCCCTCGTCGATCGCTCCCCATTTCTCTCGCTAATTCGGCAACGACAGTTATTCTTGTCAACAGGCCCTCTTAATAATCTCGTAATAGGCGTCCAGAGATTCTTTCACTAATTCGTCCATGCTTCAGGAGATCTTATCAATACGGCATCGGAGATCCTGCGTCCTCTTTACAGCTGCTCGATCACGTCACAAGTGACAATCGGGAGCTTCCGCGGATCCACGCAGGCCGTTAGGCCCCTCTTCTATCGGGCCGCTTCCTGCTCTATTGGCTTATCACAGCCACGCGACCTCGCGACAAATCAGAGCGAGTCCTGCGAGTCGCGTATCCTTTGGATGTCTGGCGCGCTTTCCAAATAAGCGGAAAAGGCTTCCTGCTCGATCTGCGATCTTTCTGCGCTCTCCTCGGAAGTTAAAGGTTCGGCTATAGTTCGGCTAGAGTCCAAACAATCCTTTAAGACGTCTCTCTCCGAGGCGTCTGCAACAAAGGTGCGACAATCACCAAATAATCTCAATAATAAATTAGCAGGGGTTACAGAACAATACGACCTGCGTGTACCGCGCTCCTCGGTGACGCAAACTAGATCCTCTCAGGTTATTTCTTGCTTCTTCGACGATGTCTTCTTTCTTCCTTCCGTAAGTGAGGCGGCAAAAATACATGGACCTATCGTAACCATCGCTCACGCTCAAATATGACTAAAAATCGTTATTAAAAGTCTGAAAAATAACTAAATATTTTATACTAAAAATTATAAGTTTGGCACGCTCGCTTGTGCCCTCGCCCTTCGAGCTTAGAGGACACAGGATCTCCGCGTAAATGCAATCACAAGTGACTGACACAAAGTGTCGCGTCACAGTATATATACATATACTAGACCTGTTCAAAATTTGGCAACATTTTTTTTTTCATCTCCATAGGGTTTTTTGTGAAGTATTTGGTGATATAAAGACGTACCCGTCGGCAGAAATCTGTGCGACCACTCTAAGTGGTGCAGCATTGACCGTTTTCATTTTCCATTTGAATAATACGTAAAAAAAATTCTATTCGCTTCTAATTAAAAAAAATTGTTATTATTCAAAGGGATAAGGTTAAGGATGAAAAATATTGTAGTTCGTTGGCGTCGAAAAGTTCACAAATAGTGAAAATAATTTTATTTGAAATATTTACATAATTTTGGCTTAATTGAAAGTTTGTTTTTTTTTTAATTTTCACAAAATTAACTCTAAATCGTTCAGTTAACAATATAAACTATCTGATTCCTATCATTTACATTAATTGAAACATTTTATATAATAATCAACATTTTCGTCAACTTATTATCATGATTTTTCTATATTTTAAATTCGATTTTGTATAATAATTGTTTAATTCTCTTGTAATGAACGTGGTCGTCATTACTCGTCATCTGCATCGGTGTCGAAGAAATTCTTTTTGCTTGGATTGGGGTACTTCTTTCGATGATCTTTCACTACCTGAAGGAGAGCTTGATATTGACGTTCATCCCTAGTGATCAGTCCTGTGTACTCTTCCACAAGTGCTACTCCTCTCTCAGCTACGTCATTCACAACCTTCATATTCTCGAATACAACTCGGCACCTAATGAAACTCTCTTCATTTTCCCATTCTGTGGGATCTGCATCGAGGAAATCGTATGGCAATCCACATATTTGGAATAAATGTAATGAGCTCTTGGTGATGAAGTGGCTAATGTCGACATCGGGTAGACTTTGACATTCTGAATCACTCAATATTAATCGACTGAGATTCTTCAAAGTTCCCTCACGGTGTTTAATTGCATCAACCATCAATCTCTTACATTCTACTGAAATCCTCGAGTCAAAAAAAGCTAGAGCTGCAAGAGTCTCATTGAAGTACCAAATATGATTTCTCAATTTAGTAAGCGCCGCATTAGCGACTTGAGAGTTAATGCATTTAAATCGAATCAAATCTTGAATCAATGTCAAGTCATTAAGAGGAGCCTGAAATGCGTTGAAAGCGGTGAACCAGATTTTGACATAAAATAAGACAATAAAGATGCAGATTTGACGTAATTCCGTAACCTCGCGAGACTTACGCGCATTCTTAAATAATTCATCTTTGAAAATGAATAATTTGAGACAGTATATGGCCTTTGCCATCCACCTAGCATGTTGGTTTGCACCAGGCTTCTTGAAGGTAATTCCCCTCGGAGGTACTCCACCTAAAAAAATGCACGACAATTCCAAAAATTCGCGGTAGTCATTTCTTGGTTGCATTATCTGTAACAGAACAAAAAAAAATTTTTCTCTACTGACAAAAAAAATATTAAAATTGAAAAACACCGGATACAAACCTCAAATTCATCACCAATATAGCTCAGAATATTTTCTTTCTGCTCTCGCACAACTTCAGCCACAATTCCATTTTCAATTCCACTTTTGTACTTTGACTTATCAATTACATTCCACTCCTTCTGAAATCTCTGGAAAAGAGCCATCTTGGGACCACTCGTTACCTTCCAATACACTTCTACAACAGCTCTGAGGATTAATTCTATAATGTGATGACGACAACCTAGCTGGAGAATCGGTTTCTGGAGCTTTTGTTGTAGGAGTGCATGTGCCTTTGTGACAGCCTGTGAAAATTGAAGGTCAATTTAAAATACTATCCAAGACGTTGGATCAATCATTAGGGAAACAATTCCCATGAGTTATTTTCTTAAATATTAATTTATCTCGATCGTTTATCTGGATTGTTCATTTTCAAATTTCTCTGAAAAGACATTTTTGGAAAATTTTTTGAAACTTGTAACTACATCTTTTTACACTGATTCTAACTTAAAAAAAAGAACTTTTCGGGCAATTAAATTTAAATTATTAGCATGTCATTGAAAAATTGTCATTCATATTTGGATAATTTTATGTGATAAATGGAACAAAGAGATTGTTCTTACCAGTGTTTGAGCTGGTTGTATCAAAACAAAATGCTTTGATTTTGTTTTCAATGTTCCATAATCTCAGATGATCCAGGATTGCATCAGCACAGTTCTTTCCTGTCCAGAAGGTAGCTCCGGTGCACCTAGTAATTGTTCCGTATCGAGTCCAGTAACAACAATTGGCAATCTGTCTATTTGTCCTTCTCCATTCACCTTCGGTAGCAATTTACCGTCCCAGTGTACGACCAAAATTTCGGCATATTTAGTGTATTTTTCAATTGTGCTGCAAACTTTGTTCGGAAGTCGATGCGTTTGCGTCGCAACGTTGAAACACTAAAAGTGCATTCATTAACATCAATCTTAGCACTACGAATAACAGTACCGATGAGATATATCGCATCAGTATCAGTAACTTTAATCCTATCGCAAGCGGCCGCGACTTCTTGATTGATGATTTTTCGTTTTTTACGGGGTGGGTTGTTGAGCTCATCTTCATAATCAGAAATTTCTCTCTGGATTGAAGTGTGATCGTATAATTCAGCCGTACCTGTGCAGCCACTCTCATCTGTGTCATCACTCGCAGCTGAGAGGCCACTGAACGACTGACTCAATCCTGCGGAATAAAATAGTCCAATGTTATTATCACAAGATATTAATTGTGTCAAATCTGTCATCTGTTTTTTTTTTCTTCATTAACTAACTAAAGTTTCGTATAACCAGAGAATTAATTCTACCATTTCATTATCGTAAGTTATTGGAAAATTGTAATGAATGATGATAATAAGGATAAAACAATTGAAATCAAGTGCGAGACTCGAACGTGAAATCTTACGCGTGGGGAGCAATTTATTACAATGCTTGAAATTGTTTAAAATTTTATGGACAGTTAAAGAGTATTTTTTAGGAAATTAACAATTTTCACGATTAAAAAAATTTTGATGCGCAGTGGTGGGATGGAACCCGGGACCACCATGTGTCAGTCTCGCGCTCTAACCACATAGCTACTGCCGCCGACACACATTGAAAACAAATTATCACAGATATCACTGAAAATTCAATAAAATTCGGAATTTTAGAAAAGAATTATCTAGAAATGTCAGTACACGATTTTTGACAGTATCATTCATTGCTTCAGGGTATCACTGGAATAATAATTGTAATAATACTTGCTTTGTATTTGATAATCATCTGTAACTCTATCGTTCTCGGATCCAGAATTGTCTTGATTATGTTGTGGAGTCTCTATCGATAGTTCTGATGAATTTATAGAAAGTGATACATCTGAATTGGCATCTTCAATCACCGAATTTTTGTCGAAGAATTCTGCTGATAGATCTCTTCGTACGTTTGATGATGATGGACTTGTGGGAATGAAGCGAGATGAATCTTGTTGTGAACTCAAGAAAAGACGCTGATCTTCAGTTAATTGAGATATGACATTTTGAGGAGCAATATTGAATAATTGGTTCAATTTATTATCAAAATCTTTCTCTTTTTTCTGTAGTGTGGGGGATTTTTTTCGCCCTTTACTCCTCTGAAGATTCTTCCAGGTCAAATGTAGCTTTTCTAGTTTTAAAGTAGATTGCTGTATTTGATTGACTGGAATGCCTGTACGATTCCAATGGATCATCAGTTCTGTTATCTCAGATGAACTTTTTCTAATGGTCAATTTCTTCTTACGATGGTGATGAAAAAATACTTGCAATACTTGACGATTGGTTGACAATTTACGTCCATAAAATTGAGATTTCATTTATCCAACTAAATAGATTAATTCGTCCTGATTGCTCATTTTGCACTCCTTTGAAAAATTTTGTCACACTTCACAATTTTACTCAGATCAGGAGACGCGGTAGCGTCTCCGGCCATGTTCAAAAACTGTGAGACGCTACAAGTCTCTTATCCCGAGCCATCAAAGTCCATTTTTGGGAGGTGCATAACTATTAAAATATAAAAATTTTGAATCAAACGTTCTATGTTCTGAAAGGCGGCATCACCACAAGTAATTTGAGCCGAAAAAATTTTAAATCGGTCAAGCCGTTCTGGAGATATAAGCGGTCGAAAAGTAGTGATTTTAATGAAAAATTAAGAAACGTTTCCTTCTTCTCCTTCTCCTTCTCCTTCTTCTCTGTCCGCATCTTTAAACTTTTTAAACTTTTCAACATCCTCTCTCACCTTTCACTCGCACCTCCACCATCTTTGG
>NW_017280350.1:26924-29017 GCF_001594065.2 Cyphomyrmex costatus | reverse complement strand
GCAGTACTATCACGAGTCAAATTGTAATAATATATTATCACGAAAAGTAACTGATTATTAATTATTAAAGTTGCCAGTACAAAGTGAACATACGTAAAGTGTGTGTCTTTCGGCCGATTTTCGAATCGCCGCCGCTTTCCGCTGTACCCCTCATTAAATATTTAGAAATAGAAGTAATATATCTCTAAAGCGTACATTCTCATATGAACTGAATGATAAAATTATTATTTTAAATATTTCCGATTGCTGACTCGTATCACGAATTTAAAAATAAGAAACATATTATAAAATAAATTTTGATAAAAATTTCCTTTTTTACTAAAAACATTTGTTTTAAATAATTTAAATTCTTAAAAATGGAAGTTATAAAGAACGTTTAATTCTTTAAAGAATTAATTACATAACTAGTACTGTACCCTTCGTTTTTTAAATAGTTTTTTATAGAATATAGTAATTTGACTTTAAATTATTTAAAACAGAGTGAAATCTAACCAATTAGTATTTTATCGCTTTGAAATGTGATTTTTACAGCACGAATCGTTTAATTAATATGATAATGTAATAATATGCACCGAAGATATAGGTACGATATCACGTTAATAAATAAATAAAAATATGTTGTCCAAAGTCGACGCGTTAATTAATACGCCTCCGCCTCGCTTTCGCTATCCCCCTCACCTCACCGCTCCGCGCGTAGAACAATGCCATTCAATCATCGTGGAGCATTTGGACTGCACGCGGTGAGATGAGGTGGGGAGGGTTGGGCAAATGCAACTTTCAGCTGATTTTCGAATCGCCTTCGTCTAGCTTTCGCTGTTCCCCTCACCTCACCGCACCGAGCGCAGAACAATACCATTCAACTGTAATAGGGCATTTGGATTGCACACGTTGTTTATGTGTAGCTTTCGCTGTCCCCCTCATCACATCGCATCACGGAAAAAAACAATGCCATTCGACTGTCATGGGACATTTCGACTGCACGCGGAGCGGTGAGGAGGAAAATGCAACTTTTGGCTGATAACATATTGCGGAAATTTTTTAGAAAACTGTAATATGCAAATTGTAATCTGTTTTACTTATATGTATGTATGTTCATTTTGAATTTGCACCTTGAATGATCTATTAGTTACTTTTCGTGGTACATATTCAACATAGAAAATATACTTTATGTATGTTGCAGTTATTTTCTAGAACACTGTAATATTTTTATTGTAATCTGTTTTACTTATATGTAGGTATGTTCATTTTGAATTTGCATCTTGAATAATCTATCATTTACTTTTCGTGGTACATTTTAATATAAAGTGTTCTAGGTAGCACAATGTGTATTCTATATTAGAAGTTCTTTGATAAGGATCCAAACCGAGGATCGAAACGTAAGAAAAATTGTATATTTTCAATAAATCGTATCAACACACACTAACATCCTGTGTACAAGACTCGATTAGGCATTTCTCTTTCTCTTTTAAATGATTATCTGATAATAATATATTAACCACGAAAAGTAACTGATATATTATTAAATCCTAACATATCATTAAAATGAAAAAGTTCAGCCATGTTCAAAAATAGATTCTCGCAAATTAAAAAATAAAAAAAATTTAAACCTCTGAATACTAACCACAAAAATTGGAACCTTTCAAAATTAAAACGATTACCTAATCACAAATTAAAAAACCCAATAAATTTCAACCTTTGTGAAAATTAACCCCAAAAATTTGAACCTTTCTAAATTAAAATGATTATCTAATAATGTAACCTAATAATTTAAACCTTTAATACTTTAAATGATATTATCTAATATAATATATTACCACGAAAAGTAACTGATATATTACTAAATGTGCCAGTTCAAAGTGAACATACATTATGTATATTTTCTATGTTGAATATGTACCACGAAAAGTAAATGAAAACTACAAAAATTGAACCTTTCAAAATTAAAACGATTACCTAATCACAAAATAAAAAACCCAATGAATTTTAACCTTTGAAAGTTAATCCCACAAATTTGTACCATTCTAAATTAAAATGATTATCTAATAATGTAACCTAATAATTTAAACCTTTAATACTTTAAATGATATTATCTA
>NW_017280350.1:24879-25825 GCF_001594065.2 Cyphomyrmex costatus | reverse complement strand
TCGTGGTACATATTCAACATAGAAAATATACATAATGTATGTTCACTTTGAACTGGCACATTTTAGTAATATATCAGTTACTTTTCGTGGTAATATATTATATTTGATAATATCATTTAAAGTATTAAAGGTTTAAATTATTAGGTTACATTATTAGATAATCATTTTAATTTAGAAGGGTTCAAATTTTTGGGGTTAATTTTCACACACAAAGGTTGAAATTTATTGGATTTTTTATTTTGTGATTTGTTTTTCGCCATTGTACGGTAGTACAGTCGAGCCAGTTGCGGGATTCTCTAAACGTTTTTTCGATAATTGTTGTAATCGTTAACTAGCGACAGCCAATGAGAGCCGCGCTTTCTTTTAGGATTGTCCTGCCATTGGCTTTCGCTAGTTAACGATAGCGACAATCATCGATAAAACGTTTAGAGAATCCCGCAACAGATACTGATATGCCCACGGATTTTCGCCAGCTCGCCGTCGCTGTATCCCCATCCGCGACCGTCCCCACCACGATTCATCCCACCATCAGCTGCGCGCCGGCACCGGCTGCATGCACTGCCTCACGGATACGCGTGTTAAATTCGGGACTGAGGGAGAGTGGAGGTTCTCTGCGTGTCTGAGTAAGTATTCAAATAATCAAACCCGAAAATGAAAACCGTTCATAATTAATTACGTTCTTAAAGAAGTGGAAGTAATTTTATGAAAATCTGAAAAAATTACATTTTCAATTAATAATAAATAAGTATAAGTAAAGGACTCTTATTCTCAAACATAAAAAGAAACTAAAAAGACAAATTAAGAGTCAAAAATTAAAAATTATTCTTTAATAACGTAGTAAAAAGATAAAAAGAAGTAATATAAATTCACATAAAAAACATGACTAAAATTGAAGATATAAACGTGTGTACATAAATATGAAAAACAAGAACAAAATCAATACAAA
>NW_017280350.1:19259-20813 GCF_001594065.2 Cyphomyrmex costatus | reverse complement strand
TGATGCATCCAACACCAAGATAAAGAAATTATTATAAGCGATTGATAGATCGATAATAAATCTATAAAAGAATTAAGACAATAATTTTCTGTAAACAATAAAATTAATTATATATAAATGATTGACAAGAAATACAATTTTTAAGTTTCCAAACCTTGATACGTGGATACATCAGCACACAATTCTCAAATAAAAAGTTTACAAAATTGTCGAAATCCATAATGAATCCGCTAGTCTTAATCAACGACAAGAAGGCAGAAAATTAACACGTCTGCACGATACAACAATTAGCCATGATCTAAAAAGGAAACAGCACAGCAAAGTCAAATTTTGTTTATCAACGGAATGTATGTCTCATGAAGGTTTTCAGTGTCTGTTTGCAAATTCAAACTGTTCTTCTGTTTTTTAATGTTAATCATTTCAGACACTATGCGCTTCCTGTAATTAGATTCTTCATCAAGAATCTCTACTTCATTCCATCGGAAGTCATGGCCGTGCTGTAACCTGTGTTCAGTAATCACTGAACGTGTTGTCGTGTTCCGTTTAATATGATTACGATGTTCGGAAATTCTCGTTTTTAATTGTCTGCTTGTTTGGCCGACGTAAGATGCATCGCAATCGTTACATGAAATTTTATAGACCACGTTGCTTCTAGAATCTTTTGAAAGGGCATCTTTTTGAACTTTAACATATTTACTCATTTTATTCGGGCTACAAAAAGAAACTCTGATACCATTATTATGAAATTTTTTTAATTTTTCTGCATGACACGGAACAAAAGGTACAGTAAGCCAAGAAACAGACTTTGAATTGCTTTGAGTATTAGTAGGTTGGTCATTGACAATAAATTTATTCTTTAACAAATATTTTAACCGTTGATTAATAGTATCAAAAATGAAATTTAGAGGATAATCATTATCTAATAAAATATTAATAATAAAGTTAAAATTCTTATAATGGAAACTAATATCCGACAAAAAAAATGCTCTATCAACTAAAGAAAAAACTGTACCTCTTTTCTGAGACAGTGGGTGGTTAGATAGAAAATTCAAAAATCTACCCGAAAAAGTAGGTTTATGGAACCAGTCAAAAATTAGTCTATTATCCCTCTTAATCATAGACACGTCTAAAAACTCCAGTCTATCACCTCCAATTTCAACAGTAAATTGGAGACGGGGATGAAATTCATTAAAATTAATTCATTAATAAGTTAATATCCGACACATCAACAGCCAAACAAACATCGTCCACGTATCTATAATAAAAAGGAAGTTCTTTGTTAAACGACAACAACGCTAGTGACTCAAGCCTTCTCATAACTAAATCCGCCACAATAGGTGATAATGGTGAGCCCATGGGTGTACCAAAACATTGCTTATAAATCTTCTTATCAAACACGAAATATGTAGAATTCAAAACAAGATGTATAGAGTCCAAAAATTCTTTTTTAGGTAGTGAACATGCCCCGGAAATAAAACACCACTGCTCATTAATACAGTCAATCGCCATTTCAAGAGGGACATTTGTAAACAGCGATATAACATCAAGAGAAAC
>NW_017280350.1:14573-18446 GCF_001594065.2 Cyphomyrmex costatus | reverse complement strand
GTAAACAGCGATATAACATCAAGAGAAACCAACTCATATTTGTCTTCAATATTCACATTTCTTAATTTCTCTATGAGCTGAAAACTATTTTTTATATAACTATCAGCTTTCGGAATCGACTGAAACATAACGCTATGCAGAAATGACGCCAAAGCATGTAAGGGGCTACCAATGGAAGATACTATTATTCTTAATGGAAAACCTGTTTTGTGTATTTTGGGCAACCCATAGGCTCTGGACAGAATACCACTGCAGTACAAAGTCCTATATTCCGAATAATTAATATATTCATTGTTCTTCCAACCGGTGAGCAAATTTCTTAGAGATGTTGTTAATTTTTTGATCGGGTCTTTATTTAAAACAGTATAAGTTTCTCTATCTTCAAAAACCAAATTCATCCTTCTAATGTAGTCATCCCTATCCATGGCGACAGTTACATTACCCTTGTCAGCATGGGTAAAGATGACCTCATGATGAGCAGCAATAAAATCGACCACCTCACGTTCCATTGACTTTAATTTTTTATCATTAAGCAAAGTGAAGATAGGAGCAGATACAAAACCATGAAGAATCGGGATTGCATTATTAGTAATAGCCATTTTTTTGTTAATATCCATTTTCATTGTGCTATTCTCAATGCTTTTTATACAATCGAAAACAACGCTGCTCTTATTACTGAAAGGAAGTGCAAATCCCTCACCAAGTTGTAAAAAGCATTGTATATTGATTGGAATATCTATTTCAGATAAATTAATAAACCATTTATCTCTAATTGAATTTAGTGAGGATGATTTTAAATGGGAAAAGGTTTTGGGAAAAATTAAAATAGTACTTAAATATTCTGTTTCTTGATGAGAAACCAAAGTGTGATCCGACGTTATCTTATGAGAATTAACATCTCGGTGATTGTTTATTGCGTATTGTATAGGAACTATGTTTTCAAAAACTTGTCTCTCCTTACTTCGTAAAAGCCAAGAAAGTTTGTGATCAAGTTTATTACGCTCTTTGGTAAAAAATGACTTAAATTTTCTCTCTTGTGTGTTTAAGAAATCGTCACATATTTTAGTGGGAAGACACTCAGATAACTTACTCACCACTCGGAACAACAAGGATCTTAAACGAAAATTTTTCCTATGCGTGTTGAGCTCAATTTTTAACAATCTATTAATCATGGTTCTTCTGCAATATAAAAACCTGTTTAAGGATACCTTGTTGTACACTATCAAATTAAAATGTTTTATGTCTTTAAGATGTTGAGGAACGACATCGTTCATAATACAATGTTTTATAAATCTCGTGTGTAAATAATTTACAATGATTCTCTTCCGAGTTTTAATCCATAATTTTAGTCTTAGAATTAAAAAAATTTCATAATAATGATATCAGAGTTTCTTTTCGTAGCCCGAATAAAATGAGTAAATATGTTAAAGTTCAAAAAGATGCTCTTTCAAAAGATTCTAGAAGCAACGTGGTCTATAAAATTTCATGTAACGATTGCGATGCATCTTACGTCGGCCAAACAAGCAGACAATTAAAAACGAGAATTTCCGAACATCGTAATCATATTAAACGGAACATGACAACACGTTCAGTGATTACTGAACACAGGTTACAGCACGGCCACGACTTTCGATGGAATGAAGTAGAGATTCTTGATGAAGAATCTAATTACAGGAAGCGCATAGTGTCTGAAATGATTAACATTAAAAAACAGAAGAACAGTTTGAATTTGCAAACAGACACTGAAAACCTTCATGAGACATACATTCCGTTGATAAACAAAATTTGACTTTGCTGTGCTGTTTCCTTTTTAGATCATAGCTAATTGTTGTATCGTGCAGACGTGTTAATTTTCTGCCTTCTTGTCGTTGAATAAGACTAGCGGATTCATTATGGATTTCGACAATTTTGTAAACCTTTTATTTGAGAATTGTGTGCTGATGTATCCATGTATCAAGGTTTGGAAACTTAAAAATTGTATTTCTTGTCAATCATTTATATATAATTAATCTTATTGTTTACAGAAAATTATTGTCTTAATTCTTTTATAGATTTATTATCGATCTATCAATCGCTTATAATAATTTCTTTATCTTGGTGTTGGATGCATCATTTTTTCATCAATGATTTTTCTATACGATGTTTTTCTGTTGGTTACTTCTGAAGAAGACTCAATCCACGAGTCGAAACATGTAAAGTTTTCTAGATTTTATTATTAAGCTTATTTTTATTTTTGTATTGATTTTGTTCTTGTTTTTCATATTTATGTACACACGTTTATATCTTCAATTTTAGTCATGTTTTTTATGTGAATTTATATTACTTCTTTTTATCTTTTTACTACGTTATTAAAGAATAATTTTTAATTTTTGACTCTTAATTTGTCTTTTTAGTTTCTTTTTATTTTCAATTAAGTTAAAATTATGTAAATATTTCAAATAAAATTATTTTCACTATTTGTGAACTTTTCGACGCCAACGAACTGCAATATCCTTCATCCTTAACCTTATCCCTTTGAATAATAACAAGTTTTTTGAATTAGAAGCGAATAGAATTTTTTTACGTGTTATTCAAATGGAAAATGAAAACGGTCAATGCGGCACCACTTAGATAGAGTCCCTATAATAAGGAGTCTGGCCAATCTTTCTAGTTTGCTAAAACATGGCGTCGTAGATATAGGTGTAGTCAACTGATGTGATACTATAAATATATCGTAAACAGTATATAATCATTATAAATAAATAAAATAACTAATTTTTTAATACATATTGATAAAAGATCACAGCCTGTGTAAAAAGTAGGTTAGATATATATATATATATATATATATATTAGGGTGGTTCTTATTTATACTACATTGAAATTTTTTTTTAAATTTTTTTTGTCTCACCCCATAAAATGGTTCCATTTTATGAAAAAATAATTTCTGTAAAATTTTAGATTAATTGGATTACGGGAAAGGGTGCCGAAAGGCATCTAAAATCTTAAAATAGAATATAATAGTATATTTTACATTTACATTAATATTAATTATAAATATATAAATAATATTTATAATTAACATTTATTCAATGTTTTTATAATCTATTATCCAAATAATTGGGCATGCACAAAGTATTGTAATATTTACAATATTTATTCCAATTAGGTCGCCTCTCATAATATGTATTATTATAAACAATAATAAGAAGAAAGGAAGCAACGAAGTAAAGCCATTAACGGTCGAAGCTAGATTACAATGCTTATTGAATGTGTGAATTTATATACCGCGTATGTAGTTCATTCAATCGCATGTCGAAAATTTTTTCAAACTTACAACGCAACCTTAAACGACTACCGCAGTAATATCACTTTAGTTAAATTGAAAAGCAATCTAATAATTTTAGATGCTTATAGCATCTTATTGGATCTTAATAATATGTTGAAAGACATATAAAAAAATTTTAACGATGTAATATTAAAGTAATGATAAATCTATCTGTGAAAAATAAGATTGCGAAGAATATCACAAGTTGGCGTTTCGTCCTGGCTTCCACTACTGGACTCATCACTAAGGTAATGTAGTGGGAGCCTACCTTAGACGCCTGTGTAAGTTGTTAATCGAGATTCTATATAAACAGATATACGCGTATTTCAGTACTTACGAGAAACTTTGCAAATATCCATAGACCTCTGATGGCGAGTCGACGTAATAATATTCTTCGCAATCATTTATCTAAAGTAGTAATAACGTCTATTTTCAGGCGACGTGTATTTAAACAAATATAAGAATCTTTTTACTACCGTACAATTGATAAACAATATAAGAAGAAAGGAAGCAACAAAGCAATGCCATTAACGGTCAAAGCTAGATCACAATGCTTATTATAATGT
>NW_017280350.1:11584-12935 GCF_001594065.2 Cyphomyrmex costatus | reverse complement strand
AGACAGCATGCTTGTCAGAATGAAAACTTTAAGAGAACTTTTTCAAGAAAACATTTAGTTATCTTTAAAATAATGTCTAAACGTTATCTCATAATAATCATTTATTAGAAAATCTACCAAGAGAACTCTTTAAGATATCCGATTTGAGAGATGTCTTGAAATTGTTATGATGTCATGCTAAATGATATTAGTTTGTTTTCTCATAAAAGATATCAATATGTTGTATGATTTTTGAAGTTCAGAAACGAGACATAATTATGATATCTTTTATGAGAAATTCATTTGATGTTACTTATTAGGAAAGATATTCTGTTTCAGAGATGCCAGAATGTTTGTAGATTATCGCGCCAACGTTCTGTGAATTCATAATCTTGCCATTCACTTCATCAGGGCGAGGAGTGCAGTGATACTTGTATCAATTTCGGGTGGGATGCACTAGTGTACACTGGTGCATGTTAAGTCCGTGTACAATGTACATGTTCGTGCATATGTTATATCCGTGTACTGCCGCGGTGGTAGATTAACAGTGTACAACGGTCTTAATATGCACCAGTGCACACTCATTTTCCCAGCCGAAATCGCTAATAGATACGTATCAGTGCATTCCTCGCCCTGATGAAGTGAACGGCAAGATTAATTAATTCAAACCTGTAAACATAACCTGTAAACTCTCTTTTTAAAGAAATTTATATATTAACATATAACAGATTTCTTTAAGACATCATAAATATGAATATATATGTTAATCATAAAGATGTCCAATTTAAGAAATCTTTTATATATCATTTTTGTGACATCTTTCTGTTCTCAAAAAACGACGCATTAGATAACATTCAGTTATCTTTATGTGATCTTTAAGAAGTTTTTCTAAGTTATCAGATTCAGAAATAAGATATCTTTTAGAAACCTTTTAGATAACATATTGTTATTTGGGGTATGCCGTACTCTGGAATTCATCATTTGGGCCTGATCAGGAAGTGGAAAGGTATTCCCTAGTATTTCCCTCGGAAATTATACTAAAATGTCGTATAAGGCCCTGATAGGTATGAATAAGGCATACTTAACCTGATAGGTATGAATAAGGCATGCCAGATCAATACCTTTATAGGACCTTTTTATTTCATCCTCAAAATTAATTTTAAAAATCAGTCAGGCATGCTTGATACGGCGTCAGTCAAGACCTTTTCCAGTCATCCTTAAAAAAATTTTACAATCTATATATGTATATATATACCCGCGCGTGTGGAAATTTCCCTATCTTTTCTTTGTTATATTCCTATGAAATTTCCTTAAAAAAAGGAACACAAAGAGATTCTATTCTGTTTTCCTAATAT
Organism: Cyphomyrmex costatus; assembly: GCF_001594065.2. Classification (NCBI taxonomy): domain Eukaryota; kingdom Metazoa; phylum Arthropoda; class Insecta; order Hymenoptera; family Formicidae; genus Cyphomyrmex; species Cyphomyrmex costatus. The sequence goes on along the minus strand of NW_017280350.1, from coordinate 11,601 downwards.
ATACATACACTGTCATA
>NW_017280350.1:5950-11373 GCF_001594065.2 Cyphomyrmex costatus | reverse complement strand
GGGATACCTTAAAAGTAAAGTTTTCAACAGCAACCCAGTGTCCCTGAAGGAATTAAAGAAAAATATTCGAGAGGAAATGCAAAACATTTCACGAAACACTTGTGAGGCCGTCATTGAAAATTTCCGCTCCAGGTTGCAGCAGTGTCAAAATAGTCAAGGATCATATATAAATGATGTAATTTTTAAAAAATAAAATCCCTATTTGTGTACTTTAATAATAAATTAACAGTTTTTATCTCACATAACTAGTTTCTTTTAAATCATTATTTGAAATATAAACGAACTTTTGGTCCACCCTGTATATCACAATTATACAGACGTTGACATATACAGATTCGTGGATCATCGAAGCACAGCAGTTCCCGTACGATTATCAAGGTTAAGCATGCGAGGTCGTGGTACAATTTCGGATGGGTGACCGTTGGGAAGAAATTATTTTCAATAAACAAAACATACTACTACCGTTTGGGAAGCATCATGAAAAAAAATTAATTCTCGAATTTAGAGAAAATTTTTTTTTCACGATTTTATTCTAAAATCTCAAAAGGTAAATGAAATCCGGTTCTGAACATGCAATGCGTTACACACACACACACGCACGCACGCACGCACGCACGCATACACACACACACAGGCGGTACGCAGATTCTTAATGCGCAAATCTTAAGATTATTTTCTAAGAATCAAGTAACTTCTGCGGCTTCCCGGCTTACGATTGTTACCGTATATACGATACATGCTATTACGAACAATTTTCGAGGTTACATTCTTCGACGTTTTACTAACACGAGTTATACATACATTGGAATATTACCGATCATTTCACGTAATTATGTTGCATGCGATTCATTCGTTGTATTCAATATAACAGACTACACACACGCGCGCGCGCGCGCGTGCACGTGCGTTTTTATGTATCTAGAATCGTCTTGCTGTATGACTCACTAGGCGACAAAGCAGTTTTATGTTACACGTACGCTAGCGTAAAATGAACATAGTTGCATTATCTCTCGCGTACGTCAATAAGACTACACGTAGCTCGTTACGGCTGTCTTGTATACGCACACGGCGCGAGTTCCGTAGTTACATAGAATTTTCCGACTAACGTCTGTCGGTTATCTTAATCGCATCGGAAGAAAATAGGCTGAGGATGAAGGATTGCGGACGAAAAATATGTTTGAACAAGTAGCAGCAGGGAAAGAAGAATCATGCGAGCTACATGACTAGTCACAATTATATTCTTCGCAATGCGTAATAATTCTCGGTTTCTCATAAGTGCTGTCTCCGTGAAAAGAAGGGCGCTACGGGTGATACGCGCTAATTAGGTGTTGTTCGCTTAATAATTACGACACACACCAAGGCTCTCGCGTACGATTAATCAAGCCTCTCGTTTCGCCGTATATAGCTACGGGGATAATTAAAGTTTTGACAAGTTCCCACTCTAATCATATCGTTCGGGTAATAAGAAACCACTGCGCCCAGATTCACGCCCTACTCCACCTTCACCTTTGATCGATGTCCTTGAAGATGAAGGGGTGAATTGGCGCATGGATCGATGATCGTTAATTACCTTGAGGAACCTTGACAAAAATAATAATGGGTAAATCGTTACACAAGTCGATAAAATGTTTGTCCTGTATGGCGAGACTCTTTTACTGTCAAAATATTATAGCTATTAAAGTGTGTCTTCCAACAAGCGACACAGACACACGGTGTGACACAGTGTATCAGTCAAGGAGGTAACCACTATCTGAAATATTGTCCCATAGATTACATGATTTCATTTAATTTTATTTAATTTTATTTGATGATAAATAATTTTCCTCACTATACATGCGGTTATTTGGTAAAATAAATTTTATCTAATATTACACAATTATTCCTTGTACTTACATATGTAATTATCAGATTACTAGTCTGTCTAGTAAGAGATAGCAGGCCTATCACAAAGAAAAATGGCTTATTAGCCTTAAATTTATAATATATTGATTGTATTCAGTAAGATTATGGCCAAAATGCAATTATATTAAGAAGGAGTCCAGCTACGTCTATAATAGACCATTAAAGAAATCGCACTTTTACATGGCAAAGACCACCAGATTCGTCGAATTTCGTTTTTTAAGTGCTTCGAAGTTGATGTCGGTCTTCCACGAAGCTTCCTCTTGATGAGTGACCACACATTTTCAATGGGATTCGCATCGGGTGATTGTGAAAGCCAGTAGAGTGTCTGGATGTCATTTCTTTTTTTCTAGGACGTGCAGAGCTGGCTTCGGTGTTTGGGGTCATTATCTTCCTGGAGTAACCAATTTTTATCTTTACTGATAAAAACCAACGTTGGGTAAACGGAATCAAAGCTTCTTGGTATATATTTTTAACATTTTCTCAACATTTAGGTTGTCAGTAAAGAGATAAAGCCTGCTTCGAAACGAGACGCGTAGGCAGTATTTATTTTGAAAATCGTTTATTCTAACACAATTCAAGCAACAACGAGTACTTTGCTTATAATGCAGCACAAAGGTGACACCTATCGGCAAAAACAAAAATTCAGAATATATCTTTACTCGATTGTGGGTAAGCCTTACTACGCTCTTACTAGACAGACTGTAGTGGAAAATATGCATCGGAGGTGCCAGTCTATTATAGACTCAGCTGGTGACTGGACTTCTTATTAATATAATTGTATTTTGACCATAATCCTACTGAATACAATCAATATAAATTAAAGGCTAATAAGCCATTTTTCTTTGAGGCCTGCCACACTCTTACTAGACAGACTGTATACAGGGTGACCCATTTTAACTTAGGCAGCCAAATAACTCGAAAAATAAGCACACTACGAAAAAATGTTTAGAATGAAAATTTCGTCATTTCGAGGGGGACGTACAATGACGTTAAAATCAGCCCCCCCACCCCTCCCCCTGGGCGGTGAGGGGGGGCAAGTTTGAAATCTTAAATGGGAACCCCTATTTTTTATTGCATATTCGGAATCTTTGGCTAAAAACACATACAATTTGTCTGAAACATTTTTCTCGATTCATGATAGATGGCGCTGTAATCGACGAAATTCAATTTCTTCGATTTCTCTTACTGAGAACCCATGCTTACGATTCTGCAATAAATTAACAATAAAAATACCACGTTTTCATTGTTAATACTCGAAATTAGTCTTAAAACAAACTTCTCATTATTTTTTATTACTCATTAATTACTTCTCAAGAAACTGCTTTTAGCATAACTCAGGAACAACAACGTGATTTCTACCACATTCACCAAAGGTTATAAGAATATCGACTACTTCTGTAGGCGTATAATTTGCCATTTTACCAGAATTTTATCAGAGTACAAATGTTAAAAAAATACATAAACACTTGTGACTTTGGCACTAAATGGACAAAATTTTGGAGGGATACTTAGAGGAACTCCATCAGATGGAAAGTCCAAAATGTCTCGGTACTTTGGACCATTCAAGTTGCCTAAAGGGCAGGTTACGCTAAAAGTAGTTTCTTGAGAAGTAATTAATGAGTAATAAAAAATAATGAGAAGTTTGTTTTAAGACTAATTTCGAGTATTAACAATGAAAACGTGGTATTTTTATTGTTAATTTATTGCAGAATCGTAAGCATGGGTTCTCAGTAAGAGAAATCGAAGAAATTGAATTTCGTCGATTACAGCGCCATCTATCATGAATCGAGAAAAATGTTTCAAACAAATTGTATGTGTTTTTAGCCAAAGATTCCGAATATGCAATAAAAAATAGGGGTTCCTATTTAAGATTTCAAACATGCCCCCCCTCACCGCCCAGGGGGAGGGGTGGGGGGGCTGATTTTAACGTCATTTTACGTCCCCCTCGAAATGACGAAATTTTCATTCTAAACATTTTTTCGTAGTGTGCTTATTTTTCGAGTTATTTGGCTGCCTAAGTTAAAATGGGTCACCCTGTATATCGGAATTTCATATAAATTTTATAATGATTTCAGGGACTCCGTTCCACGATTACATTAAGTGATACTCGTCGGTATCAGTACATCCTCGTTGTTCGCCAATGTTAAACAAGGATGAAATGATCACTGTGTTGTACTATGTCGTTTGTTGAAAGGCACAAAACTATTAGAAAGTTTGCAAATTAAAATATATTTATAGGAGGATTTTTATATTTTTTGGTGCATAATCTGTATTTGACATTAAGATTTGGAAATGCGAAAATCTTTACGCGTCATCACTTTAGTTGACAAAACGTACATAATTTTTTGCAAGATTATTTTATGGCGTTATTAGCTTTAATTTGGAAAATCTGTCGATATTCGACTACTATATATTAAATCTATATCTAATCTTTTTAAAGCCTTAAAATGATTTTTTCTTTTTTATCTATTATTTGAATTAACATAAATGACTTGATAAGTCAGAAAATTGTATTATTAACAACTATTCTATGTTCCGCACAACTAACCCTCATTTACTTTCTTCGACACGTACGAGATTATTAACCGCAAAGCACATAATTAAACCAGTAACCGTACTATTAATTAATTGACGCTTAGAAAGCAGAATTCATTCCGGAATGTGAAGTCGATATTAACTTTCGTTGTTGACCGTAATTATTGTTAGTACAGATTACATGATCTGTACTAAGGCATGTGATCATTTTACGTTCTTTTTTAAGAGCTATCATACGTTGTCATATGTTACAACAGGTACATACAGTATTAAAATATGAAAATTAGGAACTTATGGTATTTGTAAATTCCCCGTTATTTCTCACAATTTGCTCCAATTCTGTTCTTGCGAACGTTACAGAACTGACAGTTGAAACAAGATGAAGTTTATTTTCTTTTTCAAGTATATTTTTTATATAATATGTAGTATAAAGTAAAAGATTAATATAATGTAAAAAGTTATTATGATGTTTTATGCGCAAAAAATCGTGCGTTTTAAGGACGTTCTCCGACTGCAGTTGTGCTCAACCTAAAGTTTACTCGCGTCCACGTAATCGCCCCTACACACAGAAAGTAACAGTTGACTACCATTCCGCTCTTTCACTTGTTTCGTTGTTTCCCTCTCGCTTTCGCTATTGCCGCCGGTCGAAAACATAGCGGAGCTGCTTACTTTGCTAAATGGTTTCTTAAAAATGAATACCGGAAGACATATTCAGGAAAATTTCATATTATTCCTTGTAATATCAAGTTTTATGTCTCTTTGTTTCAAAAAATTCTAAAGAAAACTTTTTTTACAGTGAATAAAAAACCACTTTCGAATAAGTTTGAGATAGGGATTCTACGTTAAACGTTTCAACTTTGAAGTGGAATATCTCGATTTTTAATCCCGTAACGAGTACTGAGCTTCAAAGCATATGTTCAGAACACTAAAACAAGCTTTTTCTGTAAGTTTCAGAAAAATCTAAAGAAAATGGATTTTTCGGAGAA
>NW_017280350.1:0-5709 GCF_001594065.2 Cyphomyrmex costatus | reverse complement strand
ATAGCGCATTTCACTGGCAGAGCTAGTGCGCACTCAGTGCACATTAAAGTCGTTATACACTACTCTAATCTGATATTAAAGTAAGATATCTCAATTGATAAAATGTTTATTGTGTATTTTGTCAAATAACATAATAAAATGTATTAAAAATTTTATGGTTTTAATCATTTTTTATTTTTATTAAACATATATTTCTATGTCGATTTGTGTACAAAGGCATTAAAGTACACTGAGTGCGCACTAGCTCTGCCAGTGAAATGCGCTATTAAATGTAAGAATCGATTATGAATATCGGTCTTTGTTCCTCATTTGTTTTTTCTTTTTCAAACTTGATGTTTTTCATCTCAAAAAAATTGCAACGTGATGTGTTCTGATGCATCACACGTGCGCATGTGTGCAGACGCACAGACACCGAGGAGTCCCTTTTGCGCGAGAACGGACGGAGAGCGGAACGGTTTGCACCTTAAGGCACGTTAAGGCCTTAAGGCTCAAGGGAGAGGATCGAGAATCAGTCTCGACTTTTGATCGCCATAGTAGCCGTGCTGAGTCGCACCCCCCTTGTCGATCGTTGTAGTCGTACATACGTATATACATACTGTCCGTCATCAAACTCCGATCGTGCGGTTTCGTGAATTTTCGTATGCGTTCGATTAGTCTCGTACATGCTCGGTCGACTCCGCCGCACGCGAGCGAGGCCAACCAGTCGACAGTGGCATGAGTGGCAGTTGAACACAGTTCTTCGTGCGACTAGTTTGGTTTCGTATGTAGCTGTGACGGTCGGTATTTTCGGGTGGTGTTCTGGCGTGTGTTTCAATTACACACGCATCACGCACGTATACGTATGTGTAGTTCTAACCCGGCGACATTTGTGCCTCGTTCTTGCGTGTCGTGTTAACTCCGCGTCGTCATTACTTGAGAATTTCATCATTGCTCGAAAGCGCAATGCTCTAAAACGGAGCGATTTTCTGTAAACCATACGATCGCGGAGTGTATTTTGCGAGAGCGCCACGCACGGTGCCTGAAGGCAGAAATACCTGTGTTCGCCGACTTTCGAGCTGAGTTAAGTTTTGTTTTTCGTTTTGGTGGTATTTTCAGCACGTTCTTTCGCGCGTTTTGCATTTCTGACGCATGCCAAATCACTGACCGGAGATTATCGCTCGAGACGCCACGATGATTTGTTAGTGTAATCAAGATCCTTTTTGCTGCGTTTCGCGTGTGTCATGAAATGTGGTATCGTCGCGGGGAAACTACGTGGAAACTCCCGTTGATTTCCGCCTCACAATTGGAGTGTAACGCATCCACAGTCTATAACCTCTTACGTTGCGATAATTGCGCGCGTGGTTACGTCGTTGTGTGTCCTCGGAACCACTTGTTGATCTTGCCACTGCGTTATAATAGTACAAGTGCCAGTGATATCCATTTGTGACAACGCCGAGCTGTGAGGAATTATCGACGACGACGACGACGACGACGACAACGACGACAACGACGACGATGACGACGACAATGACGATGCGTGACGATTAACGTCGCGAGAGCTTCTAGGAGAAGTCTTATTGTAAACGCACACATTTGCTAGCGATTAATCGCGACCGATTTATGATGACCATGTTTGGCACCCTCGTGCAGAGGCTCACCTCGCCGGTGACCTCGCCGACGACCTCGCCGACGAGCCTGCGACGGCACTACAAGTCGCCGTTGCGTTGGGAAGTGCAGAGCGACCCGGAGGACGACTCAGCCGCACCCGTGAGGAAATCCAGGGCTAAACATCTCTTGGACAAGCGCAAGAGCAAGAGCAGGTCGCGCGGGCTCCATTCATCGCAATCGGACCACCTGCAGATATGTAATTCCGGCAACGATGGCTGGCACGACATCGCCTTTCCACCACTGCGAGGCACCAAGAGTCTCGGCAGGCTCGACGGCATGAAAGAGGTGAGTCCCCCTCTCAAGGTTATCTTTGCAAGAATGCGTGGGTGTTATCCGAATTCAGAGAAGGGTTCGAACCGAATACGAGATAGCTAGCTTCTATTTTTCTGCATTATTTGATACAAATAATGATAAATAATCGTAGTAGATGATTTTAAGCTTTCGAAAGATGTGTTCGAATTTTTTTCGAAAGAATGTTTTTGAATTTGTTAGATAAGACATACGATTTGTCCCGGAAGTGAATTACGAATTTTCAGTAACGTCGGACTCCGATCGTGCATTTTACGATCTGCATAATCTTGCTAATTTTTTGTGCCACGTTTTTATTATCGCGAAAACATAATCACTGAAATATTAAACGGCAAAAGTTGTAACGGACGATAACATCTGACCATTAGCGTATGTTTTTTTTATACTTTTTTATGTGAAACCAGTCGACATAACGTTCTGGTGTTAGGATATGTGTTAGGTAAAACGTAATTCTGAACAATTTTGTTGATTTGTTTATTTAAAAAACAGCGAGTAGAATGAATAAAGATTTCATTTAAAATCATTAAGTTTTTATAATTTTCTTGGAACAGAAATACTTTTATTCTGAAAAATATTTTTTTGACCATTATATTACCTTAATTACGCTTTACATCAACATGTACATACTTCATTTAGACAATTTTATTATTTGTTAATCTTTATGTCAACGCACACGTATCCGAATACCCTTATCAAATTTTAAACAGTAATAAATATTTTCTTATTTCTATGCGAATTTTATTATGTCTCAAAATCCCCACAAGCAACATTTTAAACAACAAAGAACTGTCTATATAACTGTTCTTTGTGAAGTTAGCACCTCACAACTTCAAAAACTGGAAATTTTAGTAACAGTACTGTTTGCACCCACAATAATTCTACAGTTCCTGATAGGTTCCATTAATAGTACCGTTAATTTAGGCCAAAAATTTTATTGTAAAAATAAAAATATGCGGTGCTAACTTCGCATGGCACCGCAAGATTCGAGAAAGTCGATTTTTATAATTCTCGAAGAGTTCTACAGTTCGTGATATCGATAATGGTACAACAATAGTTTAGGCCATTAAATATTTTTAAATAAATTTTTTAAATAAGTGCTAGCACTTCTTAAGTTTCAAAATAATTAACTTTTTAATGCCATTTTCTTATATTCAAAGAGTTATACAGTTCCTGATAAGTTTTAATGACACTATCGGCCTTTTTAATATGTTTAAACAATTTTTTAATCCGAGCGCTCGTCAAGAGTAAAGTACCTACATCTAAACAGCCAGTACTGGCTAACTTTGGCTTTACTTTTGACGTGCAGTGCCAGTGCTCGGATTAAAAAATTGTTCAAACATATTAAAAAGTTTGGTAGTGTCACTAAAACTTATCAGGAACTGTACAACTCTTCAAATATAAAAAAATGGTGTAAAGAAATTATTTTGTAAACTAAAGAAAATTATTTTGTAAACTTGATGTGCTAACACTTATTTAAAAAATTTATTTAAAAATATTTAATGGCCTAAACTAATTGTTATAATCGATCAGGAACTGTAGAACTCTCCGAGAACTATAAGATTCCATAAAGAAATCAACTTTCTCGAATCTTACGGTGCCCCACGTGATGTTAGCACTGCATATTTATATTTTTTAAAATTTTTGGCCTATATCAACGGTACTATTAACGAAACCTATCAGAAACTGCAGAACTATTGTGGATGCAAGCAGTACTGATATTAAAATTTCGAATTTTTGAAGTTGAGGTGCTAACTTTACAGAGATTTTCACTTGTACATTTGTAACAGCGAGGACCTTGTGAAACATGGTACTGAAAGGATAGTGAAAAATTATACATGTATATTAAGGGGGGTGTGGCGTCGAGTGGTTCACCGCTCTGTGCGATTGACTCGCGATTTGTAGACCCGAGTTCAATCCCACGTGCGCCCAAACGCGATTTTTCGCGTTTAATGAGCCAAAAAATGGCTCCATCTGGTGATCAAAAGATCTATGATCATCAGCGCCGTTCGGATTCGGCGTTAAACTGTAGGTCCTATACATCAGTATACATCAGTAGTATACATATCAGTAGATATTTGTCTCTAATATCTGACTGAGGTAGGATTCTGTGGACCAATCACCCACAAATCCGAAAAACAATTTGATTCGAGAAACGAATATAGGCCTCGGACAAAAGAGGTCTATAGACGTCCTATGCTCCACATAAGGAGATAAAAGGAGTCGTTAATATTAAGGGGGAACACCACGGTGACGGCCGAAAAAAGGCTTTTTGTGAATTTTTTTTTTTAAACTAATAGCTTGTATGAATTATTGTTTTGATATATGCGAAGTACATACATTTACGAAATTATTAAAAAAAGATCATTGAATAATATTAATATTTGTAGCTTCAGTACTCATTGATGTGCACCTCGTCTGAAAAAACATGGGTGGACGGGCGCTCGTGCTGCGTCTGAATGGGAGCATTGAAATAATTTTTTTAAATTTTATTTTAAAGTATATGAGTGTAGTTTCAGTTGCACGTACGGAATTTTTGATAAAATAATTTTAGACAAAATGGCGCTGTTTTAAAAAAAAGGTTACGATTTTCGACAAAAAATCGTTATCTTTTTAATTGTTTTTCAAAAATTAATTATCCAATTGAAAAGTTCGTACGTGCAACTGAAGACAATTTCGTTGCAAATATTCTGTCCAAAATTCAAGTCATTCGGATAAAAATTGGCCGAGATTTGTGAGCGCCTAGTTACGAAAACGTGGTTTCGAGAAAAACACGTTTAAAGTTTTACAACCGATTAGTTTATTTATAACGATATAATTTCGTAACGAATCAAAGTGCGTCCAATCCGAGTGCATGTGAAGTGTTCACGTCTGAAGCACACAAGAAACAAAAGAATACCGGTAAAACTGTCTACAAGCAGATCAAAGGGACTGCTGAATGTCCTAGCGGCATCTGACCACGTTCTATTCCATCACATATTTACTATTGTTCCGTTAGGAATTTCAACATAATATTATAGGGATATATTTTTAAGACTCCAAGCATTACAAAAATGCAATAAAAAAAATTTTTTAACTCGTCACCGTGGTGTTCCCCCTTAACAGAAGGGCATTTGCGTATTAAGGGGTAACGCCACTCTAGAATTTTCAAATTAATCAAAACATTTTTTTTTTGTTTAAATGATGCCTTAGAGTCTTAAAAATAATGTACACTTGGTCTCGTAGTGCGATAAAATTTTTAAGTTCTTATTTTGAAACCGAAACTGCCTTCGCTCAATTAATAAGAAAAGATTCGTGGTACTCGTGGCAGAAAGCAAAAGAGGCCAGGGTATTGTTAAAATCGGTCAGAAAAGACGCAGAGTAGGAGAATTTGGAAGGTGAAATGTATGGTGCAGACATTGTCGACTAGAGGTATATAAAAAAAATTTATACTATTTAGTACTTAAAACTTTAAACGCGTTTTTCTCGAAACAATGTTTTTCAAGTTGGCCGGAAACATAACTCGAACAATTTTTGAACGATTCAATTCAAATTTTAACAGTAGCTTTGTAATTAGATTTTACACAGAAGTACGTAGGAGTTTTTTGATATCTTGTCAACTTTTTTTGTTATAAACAATTTACGATGAAATTTTTTTCTGAAAAATAAAGGCTCTAGCAGGTTAACCCCTTAAGAAAGGGTCAATCGGCCCCAAAACGGATTATGACCAGTATGTCACCAAAAAGTTCGTTGACCCGAAAAAAGAATTTGGAGAAA
>NW_017280349.1:69664-78944 GCF_001594065.2 Cyphomyrmex costatus | reverse complement strand
ATTCTTTAATCACGCGATCGCGCCTCTAGCGCGATGAATATTACCATATATGGTCCGATCGAAAACCAAAAGCGACATCATCAAACTCAATATAAGCGACCGCCTAAATGCCGAGCGCAGTGTCTTGTCTTGAAATCTAAACGTAACGATACGTTACGCGCGTCGCGAGAACCGAGTCAAGTAACATCCGCGATACCGTCGCCGACCGGTTTACTCATAAGTCACGAGCGATAACTTTAAAATATATTCATTTAACTAAACAACTGTATTAATTAAATGAAAGTTACAGTTACTAAAAAGCATTGTAATCTTTAGTAATAAATAATTATATAAATAAAGGGGTACAACATTTGTAATCAACTATCAAATTGTTAAATAAAAAGGGTTATTTTAAATAGAAGTGTGGTGAAGTGAGTGTTTGTTCAACGACCTTTTACTACCCTCGTCTTTCCTCGTGGGTTCCAACCCTTTGTGCGGATCGAATCCCAAAATAATATCTTGTTGCACCGAGAGGTACAACAACTACAACTTTGAAAATTTTCGGGAAATTACAACCAGGCCTGAAAATTAAGGCAAAGTATGCACTATGCAGGGTCCTTTGCAATTTTATGCACATTTCTGAAACTCGTGATATTTCCAAAAATTGAATTAAAAACCGTGCAAGGAAAATAGATATATTTGTTTTCTCCGCAGAAACAAAAAAATACCAAATGAAATTTTTATAATGAGTAGCTGTACAATGTACATACGATTATCCATAAATCCTGAAAAGTTGGAAGACAATAAAGATGGCGGTTTTTTAGAAAAAAATGTTAGTTGATTTTAAAAATAATTGGATTATTGTGATTGTATATTGCCATTCTTCACGTTTCGAGATATATCTTTAAAAAGTATAAAAAATGAAATAAAATTAACCTAGAAGCGACTGGAATGGTAGAAAATTGAGGAAATTGCGAGATATAAAAAAAATTGCAAAAATATTTGTTTTGTTACCAAAGTCTTGAATAACTTTTGAGCATTTTTTATCAAATTTGTAGAAAACACGTATTTCTTTATCTTTCGAGTGGCCGAAAAAAATGAGAGATGAAAAAATGACCGCAGAAAAAATAAACGGGAATAAATGACTTACGGAATAAATGAATGGAAAAAGAATACCGAATGAAAAGGTGATGTTCATAAGTACATCTCCCCAATTTTTTCATCGGTCATATCATCACTGATTCTTATTTTTTCAAGTAGATTATTTAAGAGTGAAATTAATTCTTTATATACCATCAGACTGCCTGCATGATCTGAGATGGATCCAGTCTACTGTTGGGTATGTACGATTACGTATTTTAATTTCCAATATAATATATTAATGCATTTATGTAATTAAATTTTCGTAAATTTAATCAAGAAATGAATTTATTTAAATATCATAAAAAAAAACTTACTCTTCGAGGTTGCATGACAATTAGAGTTTTTACTGATGTCGAACACATTTTGAAGTTCATCCATAAATTTCGCTCGTTTGCTGCTTTCTGTTGCACTATTTCGGTTAACAGATTTTTTTAATACAGTCCATTGCTTAAAAATCTTTTCTAACCTTTCAATGGCATGGTGTTTGTCTATTGTTAAAATAAATCTATTATTCCAAAACTTCACTACTTTTTCAGTAACCTGCGTAGCACTTTCACGAACCGTTAATTTCAAACTTCTATGGCAATAGAAAAAATATGACAACGCTTGCTTAATTGTTGGTAAAGAATCACCCAAAATATTTTCTTCTTCTATACCAATAAGAAAAATAGGTTCACCACTTGCTTGACTTGATTCAGTTGCCATAATTGGCGATTGATGTGTTTCGATATTTAAGCACAATTAATTTAATTAATTTAATGCTAATTAAGCAAAAAAGGTTGTGCTGTTATCGTAACAATAATTACCGTCAAATATAAGAACGGCGACTGACTGGAATACAATGTTTCTTTTTGTCTACGTTGACATTGTTTACTACGTTTAGGTCAAGGCGTGACTTCAGCATAATGTAATATTGACAATATTTACAATGCGAATATTGAACTTATATACAAGATGTTATCAGTACGTCCGAACATAAGGCAATCCATGTTACGGCTATACAGCGTTTTGAATAGCATGTACTACATAAGAGTAATATTCCCGCATTCGACTAACCGTTTTTATTGTTAATAATAAACCAGTAAAGAATAAACAAACAAATAAATAATAATAAATGATAAATTGTTATAGGTTCTGGACAAAATCGAGCTTTTGAACAAAATCCTGGTTTTGTCCACAGCCTTAACACGGGTTGCCCTATGTTTGGACGTACCGATGACACCCTGTATATGTTTCTAATAACAATATTTATTTAACTTAACATTATTTCAATTACTCGTCCGCCATATTCAATCCGCCATTTTGAATTTCGAAATTCTAAAATCAGTTTCGTATTCAACGTCTCAGAAAAATCTTGGATACTAAATAATGTGCATTTTCAACCTTTTCAAACACATTGTTAATTTTCGTCCGCCATATTGTATCCGCCATTTTGAACTTCAAAATTCTGAATTCAGGTTCGCATTCAGCGACCCCAAAAACCCCCAGATACCAAATTGCGTGCATTTTCAACCACATTTTGAATTTTCGTCCGCCATATTGGATCCGCCATTTTGAATTTCAAAATTCTGACATCAGATTCGTATTCAGCGACCCCGATAACCCCCGAGTAGCAAGTTCCAAATCAATCCGACGAATGTATGCAAAAGCATGACCTTTGCGCGACCTTTAAATGACCTTCAATCCAAATCAATAACCCATCAAAATGTTTGTTGTTGTGTGTACTTTAAATCGGTGAGGTGCGCCGTTACTTTTTCCGCACGCTGATTCCGTTATATTCAAATTTGTTATTCGTGGAACACCCTAATATATATATATATAGTTTGATCTCTCACCTAGTTCAAGATTTTGGAGTGTAAGTTAACCAGTTTTCAACACGTACATCTTCATAAATATACGTTTACAAATTATTATTCTAATTAATAATTAATATCGTGAGAAGGTTTGTTCTGATGATTAATTTCGTAATAACATTATACCAAAGAAATTTATTATGTTTATTAGCATATTTTTTGATTGGAATAAATACATATTCACATTCATTGCATTATCTTTCAATAATTATATATTAGGTGTAGTAAAAAAAATCCATTACTTTGGCATGAAATCTATTGCAAAAATAATATAAGTTTAATATAAATAAGAAGTAGCTACAAACGTTAAAGTTTAATTTGTTATGTTATCGGCTCTTTGCCCTTTATTTATTTTATTTATTTTGTTACTGTTTTTTGTGTCGTCTTTTTGTACCTTGATGAACTTATCTAATTTCTTTAAAGAACGATAACCTATTGACATAACTGATCTGTTTATTAAATGAAGTGGCCTTTTCTCCGACAAGTAACACTACCCAAGTGTCATACGCCGATTTTTCTGCAATTGGGATATGTTGTAGTACAAGAAAAACTAAGGGACACGTATTTTTTCTTATCGGCGGTAAAACGTTTTTAGGGGGTAAAAGCGCCCCCCCCTCCCAAAATAGGGGGTGAAACAGAGAAATTGCGATATCTTTGCGACTAGGAAAGCTAATTGAGTGATTTTCAATATGAAAGTATCGTTTCATTAAAGAGGAAAATCAGAATAGGTATGTTGGGGGTGGGGAAAATTAGGGGGTAAACTACCCCTAGTAAAAACAATTTTTTTCAGAAAAAATCGTATTTAATCTTATCAAAATAACATCTACGAAAACTTCATGAGGAAGGCTAATTAAAGAATTCGTATTTTTTTTTTTTTTAATACGTATTTGGGGGATAATCAACCCCCAAATTGAAAAATTGCGATATCTTTGAAACTAGTGAAGCGAATTGAATGATTTTTGGTACGACAGTATCTTTCGATAAAAGACGAAGAGCAGGCTGGGTATGTTGAGTGAGGGATGAAAATTAGGGGGTGAAGTTCCCTTTAAATGATCATTTTTGCGGCAAAAATCGAGTTTGATCTCACCGAAGTAGAATCGATAAAGATTTCGTCGGAAAGGCTAAATAAGGAACACCCATTTTTTAAATAAATATTTGTGGGATAATCAACCCCTACATTTTTCCGCTTGTTTGGTTTTGTGCATAAATTACCATGTGAATCTGCATTTTTCAATTCTACGACCTTTGTAATATATTGGTTTCTGAACTTGCTGAATCCAAATCTAATATCAGACTTTTAAAATTCAATATAGTGGTTACAATATGACGAACGAAATCTCGAAAAATGACTTGAATAGACATTATCTTAGCATGCGACATTCAAATACAACCAAACAAATCAACCTTTGGCATTTAATTTTAGTTATATAAAGCAAATTAATAATTATGGAGAAAAGAAAATAGCAAACTAAAAACAAAATTGTAACACAAAATTAAAGACAAAATGGGTGCATGAATTAAAAAAAAGCATCGAATTGTGTCGAGGAAAATAAATAAATTTGTAACTAAAACAACAATAGAGAAACAGGAAAAATTACAGCAAGATGCTAAAACATTTGTAGAAAAAATAAAAAAAGTTATTTCTTTAGTTGGAGAAGAGAATGTTTTCAACTCTGATCAGTCTGGCTTTAATTTAGAAATGCATACAGGACGGACTTTAGCTTTCAAAGGGCAAGCAACTGTTGAAGCGTTAACACAATCCGTGAACTCTATGACTTACAGCTATACAGTTCAACCTTTTATTTCCGCAAAAGGTGTTCTTTTTTCACCGCTATTAATAGTTTTACAAGAAAAGGACGGTAAATTCAGACCTGTAGTTAAGAAAAATCTATTTGAACCTGAAAATGTTTACGTTTTGGCTTCGAATTCAGGAAAGCTTACTTCTAATCTTGTAAAACAGTGGTTTGAGGAAGATTTTCTTCCCGCTTCTAATGAGAAAACGGTTCTATTATTGGATTCTTGGAGTGGTCAAAATGAAAAAACGTTTGAATCATTTTCTATATCTCGTAAATATTTTAAAGTAGTGTCACGAGTGCTAAATTGCACAAGTGACAATTGCGCCATAACCAAGAAATAATATATTAAGAATAATATAAATTAATAATACGAATCGCGAACGCAACTCGATTGCGCGATCACGCCCTCGACCGATTACCGGAACGCGCGGCGAAATAAGTTTATTATAATATTAAAACCGCGAGCGCGACGCGATTACGCGATCACGCCCTCGACCGATTATCGGAATGCTGACGAGAAGCGCCGAATTAGAAGGTCGCAGACCTCAATAAATATGAGAAGACCGAAGCAGAGTGGAGTCAGTAATTTTAACAAGTTGTAGCGCGTCACTCTGCTCGAATACGATCTTAAAGTTATATCGCGACACGCGTAGTGTAAGTGATTTATGTGGAATAAATACTTGTGAATAAGTGTGAAATATAATAAAGTTTATTTGAAATTGTTAAAAATAATATAAGAGAAAAGTGATTGTTAATTTATTGGCTGCTCCCGAATCCTTGGTGGATCCCGAATCCCGTGTCGCAAATAGCGGCACAACAGTAAAAACTATTCCCGCGGGAACTACAGGAATGATTCAACCACTTGACGTTTTCTTTTTTGACCCTGGAAAAATTTCGTCAAGCATTTTTCGGATATAGTTGTTTTACACAACTATGCAATCAATTTACATCTTCGCAATAATATTATTAAACTTCAATCTCTCATTCACAATCAGTTTTCGTGCTCTCGGTTTTCAAATCTGCTGAAATATGCTTGGTACAAGAGTGGTTATTTGGAAGAAAAACCACCTGCATTTGAAAGTCCAGATTTCTGCTTAAAAAGTTGTGCGCCGATATGCGATTTATGCAGTGATACTGCAATTGTAGATGTGGTTGGTGCAGAAAATCTTTATGTATGAAAGAGTTTTTCATAGATTACCATTATTGCCAAATTTACAATAATTAACTCAATCATATAAAAAATTACTCTCCAATTCATCGTTTTTAAACTGACACAAAGAATAAAAATAATGTTCAAATGTATGTTCTACAGCTATAAATAGTTGCATTTGTGGGTCTTTGTATGTGTGTGTAATAAATAAAATTTCTAAAGCTACAAAAAAAAAACTATGAAAAAACAAAAAAAAATTTTAAAAAATATAAAAATGTTTTAAAAAAATGGAGTCATTTACCGCCACGTCCTCGTTCGTGATTCTGGGTACGGCAGAGAGCGGATTATAATAACGTTAAATGAGTAATTAATTAAATGAGTAATATTAACGAATTTCATTGTCAGAGTTAATTAAAATTCAGAGATTTTAAGAACCACCGAATTATCGTTTTCTTATTATTTATAAATTTACGGAGAAGCCATATTGAATCGCACATTTTTAGAAAGACCTTTCTTTACTAATTTTGTTTTTAGTTTACTATTTTCTTTTCTCCATAATTATTAATTTGCTTTATATAACTAAAATTAAATGCCAAAGGTTGATTTGTTTGGTTGTATTTGAATGTCGCATGCTAAGGTAATGTCTATTCAAGTCATTTTTCAAGATTTCGTTCGTCATATTGTAACCACTATATTGAATTTTGAAAGTCTGGTTTCAGATTTGGATTCAGCAAGTTCAGAAACTAATATATTATAAAGGTCGAAGAATTGAAAAATGCAGATTCACATGGTAATTTATGCACAAAACCAAACAATCGGAAAAATTTAGGGGTTGATTATCCCACAAATATTTATTTAAAAAATGGGTGTTCCTTATTTAGCCTTTCCGACGAAATCTTCATCGATTCTACTTCGGTGAGATCAAACTCGATTTTTGCCGCAAAAATGATCATTTAAAGGGTACTTCACCCCCTAATTTTCATCCCTCACCCAACATACCCAACCTGCTCTTCGTCTTTTATCGAAAGATACTGTCGTACCAAAAATCATTCAATTCGCTTCACTAGTTTCAAAGATATCGCAATTTTTCAATTTGGGGGTTGATTATCCCCCAAATACGTATTAAAAAAAAAAAAAATACGAATTCTTTAATTAGCCTTCCTCATGAAGTTTTCGTAGATGTTATTTTGATAAGATTAAATACGATTTTTTCTGAAAAAAATTGTTTTTACTAGGGGTAGTTTACCCCCTAATTCCCCCCCCCCCCCAACATACCTATCCTGATTTTCCTCTTTTATGAAACGATACTTTCATATTGAAAATCAGTCAATTAGCTTTCCTAGTCGCAAAGATATCGCAATTTCTCTGTTTCACCCCCTATTTTGGGGGGGGGTTTCACCCCCTAAAAACGTTTTACCGCCGATAAGAAAAGATACGTGTCCCTTAGTTTTTCGTGTACTACAACAAATCTCAATTGCAGAAAAATCAGCGTATGATATTTGGGTAGTGTTACTTGTGAGATACCTTTGACGTATGGAATTACTAAAAAATCTTTCCTTTTATTACTTTATTTTTTCAAGAACTGGTTACATCAACAGTATGGTGATTTCTGAACACATTATGGAAGACAAACGTACTTTTGATTGGAAAAACATTAAAACTATGGATATAGATTAATAGTGGTAGAATTCTTTTCATTGTCGGGGACATGTGTTATCATGACATTGCAAGTCAGTATAATAATCTTAGAATAGATAAATTCAAAATTATTATTTTGAATTCAATCATATTGAATAATATTGTATTATTTCGTAATCTCTGTGAAGCTGGCACCCCATTGTCAAAATTTTGATGTTATAAATAGAGTTCTGGCTTTTCCTCAAAAAGTTCTAGAGTTTCTGATAGGTTTCGAAAAGAGTTCTGACGATTAAATGTAAAAAAACATGATTTGACATATTGGGGTACCAACTTTATGTTTTCGCGAAACGAAAATTCGTCATAATTTTTTAATTACAAGTCAAAGTGAAAAGTCACTAAACTATTTGATAGAACTCTTGTAGATGTATCCATTTTTTTGTGGATTTCTTACAGTTTGATAAGAGTTTTGAGTAGCTCTACAAAAGTTCTAACGATTTTCTGTAATAATCGAGGCTCTAAAATCAAAACTAAAAGAGTTATCGTTATTCTTCATGTTTAAAATTGAATTAAAAAAATTTTTTGTTACAAAAAAAAATTTTCTGGTGTTTTTTTTAGAGTTCTGAATAGCTCTAAAAGAGTTTTATCAAATAGTATAGTAACTTTATTTCGCTCTGACTTGAAATAAAAAAGTTATGACGAATTTTCATTTCGCGAAAACGAGAAGCTGGCATCCCAAAATTTCAAATCATGTTTTTCTGCATTTAATCGTCAGAACTCTTTTAAGAATGATTTCGAGAAAAATTTGTACAATCTTATGAATAATGCAGTTTTTGGCAAAACCATGGAGAATGTGCGCGATCGCGTCGACGTAAAATTAGTAACTGCATGGGACGGGCGGTACGGCGCGAAGGTAATGATCGCGAATTTCCACAGCCGCAGCCAGTGATGTGCAATCCGTGGGATTTTCCCCACACGAGAGCGTTCGTGCGCATGCGTATACTGACGTCACAGTCTCATGTCGTCTGCTTTCATAAACGTATCTATCCCAACTATTTCGAGTGCCCCGAGCTGCCTGAGCATCTGTTGATTTGTGTCCAAAGAGGATCTATATAATTTTCACGCATTTTTTGCGAGAGGTAGGTAATCAATGTGCAACAAAAAGCAAAAATGAATAAATGAAAATTAGCGTAATAAAATAATGATAATATATTTAATAGTTATCAATTCTATAAAAACAAAGACTCAAGAGATTAAATCTAAATAAATGTAAAGTGCCAATGTGAGCCAACACTATTTTTAATAAAGTTACTTATAATTCACACGAACAAATAGTGTTTGCTCACATTGGCATTAATTTTATATTTATTTAAATTTAATAGTTATATAACCTAAAATATACAAATTAAATATGTTTACGTATTAAATTTCTATGTAGCATAACTATCTGACTTCATAATTTTCTGTTACTCATTGTCTATGTCTATCATTGTACTGATTTTCATTTGCACATTTTTGCTTTATAATTGTTGGAAATATTATAATATGGAATTTTTAATCAATGTGTGTGTATGTTATATTGTGCAAATAAAGTTACACATATTTTATTATTTTAGATATTTAATAATACAGCTTAAGAGCAGCGTAAATGGATTCATCAAATCAGCCGTCAACAAGTTGCATCGAGGAAAAGAAAAGATCAAGGAGGAAAGTATTCCAGTACT
>NW_017280349.1:68239-69590 GCF_001594065.2 Cyphomyrmex costatus | reverse complement strand
AAAAAAGGACCATGTTAACAAAGTTAAAACAGCCGAGATAAAAATATCAGCTTTTTACGCGGAACATAATATAGCTTTTCAGACTGTAGATCACATGGTCCCTTTATTAAAGGCAACTTGTTCCGATCCACAGGTAGTTAATGATCTCAAATTATCAAGGCAAAAATGCACACAAATAGTAAAGAATGTTTTAGGAAAACGCGAAACCGAAAAACTTATTACAAATTTAAAAAGTCAGAAATTTTCCATTTTAATTGATGAAAGCACAAGTATCAGTAATGATAAGTTGCTTTGCATTTTAGTGAAGTATGTATCATTAGAGAATAAAAAATGTATAACTCAATTATTAGAATTAGTTCCTTTAGACGCAAACGAATGTACTGCAGACAAATTATATTCTGCATTTAAAGAGTGTTTAGAAAATAAAGGAATATCTTTATCAAATATTGAAGGAATGGCAAGCGATAATGCTTCAGTAATGATAGGTGTTACGTCCCTCCGGCCCGTACATTTCTTCTTTCCTTTTTCCTTTTGTATACGCGTTATATGCGTTTAGAGTTAAGTATAACATTAAGAAACTAATTGTAACTCTTCCTATTACCATCCTTACCATCATGCCTTACCAACATATCTTCATTACCAACATCCTCATTACCGACACCTTCCTTACCGACACCTTCATTACCCACATATTAATCTTAACCTTTCCACCACCTTTGACCCTTCCACCACCAAAATGATTCCCACTTCTAAACGCCCTACTCCTGGACACATCCTGGTAGGGACCTAAGCCTTAAAAAGGGCACAAGAGCGCGCAGAGCTCAGAAGATTTACGGAAGAAGTCTTCCATTCAGATTCCAATTCCACATCCACTAACTCAAACTCAAATTCCATATCCGTAACTCTAACTCTTACTCTTAATTCTATTCCATATTCTAATTCATATTTTATTCTATATTCCAATCCATATCCTAACTCATATTCTTAATCCTAAGTCATAGTGTATAATTTTATTTTGCGTATAATCTAAAACCGCGAATATCATTTATATTCAGTTATTATTAGATTACTTTTTATATTATAATAAATATCATGTTAAACAACTACTGCGGCATCACTCATTCGCAAGACGAAAGACCAACCTCGCAGAATCGAATTCACGAAACCTTTCAGTCAGAGAACCTCAGACGAAACGAGCAACCACAGGTAACAGAACAAATTCATGGTGACAGCATTGCCTCTACTATTTCGGTAAGAATACCAAATCTAATTGCATAACGCTTCGATCTAATTCATCAGACAACGGCATTGTCTAACGGACCGCTGACCGCGCTCGAGTCACGTACTCTAA
>NW_017280349.1:65321-65849 GCF_001594065.2 Cyphomyrmex costatus | reverse complement strand
AAATTCTTGTAAATGCCTCCATTTCATCAGATTGCAGCAATATGTCAAATTAATGTTTGTACAAATATTATAAATTTTATTAAATATGTTAATATGTATAAGAATATTTAAGTGTAATTGTATTATGTATTGTATTCATATTCATATATGTTGTACTAATATTTAAGTATTATATGATTATATGTATTATATTTTTTATCCATGGTTTTGTTAGAATATTGGTAAGGTTTTCTGCAGTTTTCCTTACCCTCGCAACGAATGTTGGTATTCATGTAATAAAATCGGCTGCAGACGTAAAATAATTATAAATAAATACATCTCGTTATTATTATTTATATTAATTATATTCTATTTGTTTCATAGAAACAAATAGAATATAATATTCCCTCTCTGAAACTCCTTCGCACTCCTTCCTTCTTGAGGGCCCAACGGTACCTTAAATTTACCGAAATGCATACTTTACTAAGGCGGCCATGTGTTTGCCTAATTAGCATGCGTGACTTTATTCCCACGGATTGCACATCACTG
>NW_017280349.1:64149-64756 GCF_001594065.2 Cyphomyrmex costatus | reverse complement strand
GGGCACGGCACTGCCCGCGAAGGATCGCGGGCACGCACCTTGGTCGCGGAACAGCGCGGTGCGGCTGCGCGCCCCTCGGAGGGGGATAACGTGTTGATCGCGCATCGATCGCGATTTTCGGTGCTTTTCGTTTCCGGCGTGCGACAATTGCGGACGTCCCGGCCCGTCGAGCGAGATTCGAGAGAAAGAGAGAGAGAGACCGGAATCGGCTGTAGGCGAGCGGGAGCCAGGGATCTATCGGTGAGGTTGCTCTTGGATTACTAAGGTTGTAAGGTCGCATGCATCGGGGCGAGGGACCCCCGTGTTCTGCAGTCGAGCGTCGTTAGTGAATTCTCGCGGAGCCGCCATTCGCGGCGCTTTGGTGTAACGTATCGTTAGTGAGACGCTCGGCGACAAGCACGGGAAACTCCCAAGTTTCAGGGTAGTCGGCTATCGGGGAGTTAACGTAGATTTGGAGTTGCGGGCCTCCTGGAGATCGCGATAGCTGAGAACGAAAAAGCCCGTGCACGCGTGTTGCACGTTCGCGAGACGGCGGCGCGAGAGCGAGCGTTCAGGGGCAATATTTGTTACCGGTTTCCGTTATCGGTAGCACAGCAATTGTATTAGG
>NW_017280349.1:57860-61290 GCF_001594065.2 Cyphomyrmex costatus | reverse complement strand
CGCGGGCCGACTGATATTCTCGCGTAAATCTTGGTGACTTTGCATGATGTGGTATGCGATCTTCGAGATTATTTTTAGTCACCTTGCGATGTTGTTTGGCGAACTTAATTTTCGAGAGCCCGTATTCGCGGCGGGATGGTAAATGATATCGCGTTCGCCGATTAGCTGTAATGTTGCGACGGATTTCTCGCGTCATGGGATATTGTCATCGTTCGTATTACGAAATACGTTGTTCTTGCGCGCAATTGACTGCTGTACTTTTTGTTTAGCCAAGGGCATAGATTTTCTTGCGGGTTCGCAGCGCTCTAATTTATTTTGTAATTTTTGTTTGTTAATCTCTCAACGCGCTATTAGCGAAAAATTATCGAGTCATTTCTTTTATTTTTTTTTGTTCTCAATAAACCCGCTTATTGTTACTTTAATACTGAGAGTATGATTTTTGGGCTCTCGGCGTAATCTTTCCTCTTGACTCTCCCTGTATCAAAGCGGCCCTTGTCTTTTCCCAAGACCCTGCCCCTCTACCATTGATTGAGCTGGCCTAGCCGCGTAAGAGCGAGAATTTCCGGGACTTTGGCATATGTTTCGCGTTTGGTGGTGTCGCGTTGGGAATTCGAATTTTTCGCGAGGTCGACGTCGCCTTTAAAGACGTCTGGCGCCCAACTTTCGCGTTTCGCGATTCTCGCTCGATCGCTTTCGCCTTTGGGGTCTTCATTATAGTCGTTGTTCGACGGATCGTGCTCATCATTTCTTTCGACTTGCGGCGCGCAAGCGAATAACGTCGCAGTGCATACTCGACATATCTAAAGTCTGCTTGTACGAATTTCATCATGAGTACATGGTACCTATGTTTAATAAAAATTGTAAAATTATGTACACCGACACGGACAGCCTCATTTATCGCATCGAATGCGACGACGTGTACGCGGCGATGAAACGCGATATCGCTCGATTCGATACGAGCGACTATCCTGCGAACAACGCGTACGGTATACCTCTCGCGAATAAGAAGGTGCTCGGCCTTATGAAGGACGAGAACAACGGCGCGATAATGACCGAGTTCGTTGGACTCAGAGCGAAGATGTACGCGTTGCGCGTAGACGGGAAGAAAGACACGAAGAAGGCAAAGGGTAAAGAGCAGCGTCGTAGCGCGAACGATAACGTTCGACGATTACACCCGATGCTTGAACGAGGAGATTGAAATTAGGGATGTCCGATCCAAGATCGATTTTTTAGAAAATCGATTCTTTTTTTTCGATTCTCGATTTTTTTAATCGATTCTTAAGTTCCGATTAAATCGACGAATCGATTCTTAAAACCCGAGATTGATGGTTTGATATTTACATGTAGAATACCGACCATCGACATATAGAATGGACCGCTGTTGGCAATGGTGGGGGTAGAAAGATAGATAAAATGAGAGGTAGATAACATGATCGTTCTTTCTGTTTACTGAAGCCTGATTGGTTGTTGAATTAACAGCGACCAATAGTAATCAGTAGTCATCAGTAAACAGAGAAAGAACGATCATGTTATTTCTGCCTCTCACTTTATCCGTCTTTCTACCCCCACCATTGCCATCAGCGGTCCATTCTATATGTCGATGATACCGACCTATTTCACGTTGTGAAGTTGGCATTGGTTGCGTTCAGCAGGAAAAGCAGCTTTGCCACTGTTGTAAAATTCTTTGATGTGATTGGTTTTGTCCTTAGTTTCTCTTTGGATCTAAATGTATAAACCAATCATATTCAACAATTTTATAACAATTGCAAAGCTGCTTTTTCTGCTGAACGCAGGCACTGAGGGTACGTTTCCACTGATCGCATCACGCGTCGCGTCATCGAAGGAGAGAAAGAGAAGGATTGTGTATATGTATAAACTTCTCTCTTTCTCTCTTTCGCGTCGCGACGCGTAATGCGATCAGTGGAAACGTACCCTCACTTTTTTCTTCCAGCAGCGTCAAACGTCGAGCGTCAACTATCGTGAACTTGCTATTCGTTAGTTTTGATCACGTGACCTGCTTGTAGCGAATAGTAAGCTCACGATGCGCGATGCTTGACACTTTCATGTAATAATACCTTAAGATTTAGAAGTCACGTGATAATACGTCCGGCACTTGTTTCAAAAGTGAGATTAAAAACAGATAGTTTTCCTAAGACCTAACATTCACTTAGTTTTGATAAATTATTCTACTGTTTGTCTTAATATTATTGTTACCGGATAAAAATGGGAAAAATTAAAACAAGTAGTAATTGGCAATTCTTTGTTAAAAATTCCTCTGGCGGTCTTTGCAAGATATGCCAAAGACAAGTTAATTGTAAGGGCAATACTACTAATCTCAGCAATCATTTAAAACGACATCATAAATCTGTGCTAGAAAAATCTGAAGATACTAAAGATTCCGAATTAATCGATGATCCTGATGCATCACTGAGTGTAAGTACATAAACATATACAGATATTTGTTTTTGATGCACCTTTATATAGGTTTCATTTTTTGGTCATAACAATTTAGTCATAACATTTTAATGTACTTATACAATCTTTCTCGAAATTTATAAATTTATTATTCGATAAATAATTAACATTATGCCTTCTACAATTAATTTCTTGAAATATAATGGGTGTTTTCCATTTGATTAGATATTTCCGATTGGCATTTGGGAGAAAGTAAAATAAGCTAAACTAACCCAGTTCGGAATACACCCAGTGTAACACAGTGAATCATTACATCGTTATTTTATTGTTTATACAATACTGTATTTACTGTGCAATAAAATAAATAAAATAAAAAGAATAGATAACACGTATATATATTTTACCCTGTATAAATGGTACAAAGACGTAGGTACAGGTTTTTTTTTTTTTTACTACAGCGTACAATTAGCCTCCATCCGCCATCTTTTAGATAGATTTTCGCTAAATCGATTCTTTGATGCTCGATTTTTTCGTGTATCGATACTTATACTTGCGATTCGAATCGATTCAAAATATCGATTCTTTTGCCGAGATCGAGCATCCCTAATTGAAATGACGCGCAGGCAGTCGTGTATAAGGTCGAAGTTACACCAAGTGTACACGGTGTCGGAGAAGAAAATCGCTCTGAGTCCGTACGACGACAAACGGTACGTCGTACCGGACTCAACGGAGACGTTACCGTGGGGACATTATCGGATACCATTATAATATAGTATAGTTTGCGATTTTTATATATGTATTTTTAGACTTTAATTTTTATATGTATTCCTTTATAATTTAATTTTATATGTATTTTTAGATTTAGCATTTTTATATGTTTCTTTTTTATTCTTTACATTTTTTTAATATACAGTTTATATATGTATTTTATATTTTTTTAAACATTAACGTACTTTTTAGTTTATATGGATTCTATATATTAATGTACTTTTTTATATGTATGTATGTATGTATG
>NW_017280349.1:48437-57397 GCF_001594065.2 Cyphomyrmex costatus | reverse complement strand
ACCGTACCCAAGAGTCTTTCGGCGATAGCGGGAGTTACGTCAGAAGGTCGCATGCCGATGGTGCGATGCTTGCGCGTGTTGTAATCTGACGAGACACGGCAGCATGTCGATCCATTTATAATTTCCATTGTGCGTAAATTGTTTCCACATGTCGTTTTTCAACGTGCGATTGAACCGTTCCACGACCGACGCCTTCATTACGGAATACGTAGAATAATGGTTCACGTTGTGCTCCTTCAAGAGTTTTTGTACATTTACGTTGTAAAATTCTTTTCCCATATCGGTTTGCAAGTTTTTCGGACATCTTCCATCACCTCGAATTATTTTTGCAATCGCTGTAGCCATCTCATTTCCACTCTTGGTTTTGAGCGGCAAGGCCCATGCGTGTTTACTCAACACATCGATTATGGTGAGAATATAGTGATATCCTTTGTTGAATCGTGTGTAAGGGCGCATCTCGACCACCTCAGCCTGCCGGTCATCGTATCCGTAAACTATGACACGTCTGCGTGGAAAATTTTTTCTCGTTGGAGCGTGCAATTCTTCTACCAGTCGCCACTTTTCGAGATTTTTCTTCTTAGACATTTTTTTTCTTTTTTTTTTTATTTTATTCTTAGTATAATGCGTATAATGTCACAAAGATCTTACGCAAACGTTGTTGACCGATACTTCAGTGTCGACGAAAAGACGACTGCATATCCCATTTCAATTTATAATAAGCCCAGCTTCACGAAGTTCCTCGATAATGGACAAAATTTCGTTATCGTGAGCGTTGTGACCCGCTTGACGTGAAGCCTCGAGCAATCGGAGCCGACCCACGAACTCGTTAGGATCGTCCCAATAAACATAATCGATTTTATTGTCGTTTAGTGTCATGGCGAGTGGTATACCTGTTCCAACTTGTATTTTACTTGATACAATGGGTGCTATTATATTTTTATATTTGTACCCTTTGTTACCCAATATTGGATTATCCGCATTATGGCTGCGTCTATGAGCATTTGTTGCCAACAGTATACTTTTATACGCTAGTTTGTCATTCTCTGTGTAAATAGCGTCATCGGGAATTCTCTTGAAAATTAATTCGTACAATCCAGGTGTCCCTTTGTACTTTACTCCATCTATGATCACAAAGTCATTCGTGTCTACATCGAACCGTTTGTCACCGAGCATCGTGCCGTTCTCGTTGAGATATACGCCATAAACGTGATCGATCGCCTTTTCTCTGTCACCACTGAGAAGCATGTTTACGTATTTTTGTCCGAGTGGTCCCAATTGATTATTCAACTCCTCACGAAATTGTCGCGTTTGCAAAGATTGCTTAACTAATGTTTCAAGCGGTTCATTCGGCGTTTCATAAACGTCTTCGACTGCGGGTACGTGCGAACGTTCGTACGATAATTTACGCGGTTCAAGCGATGTAGAATTGAATGAATCCGACGTAACGTTCGATTCTTTCGTACGTTGCTTTGACGGTGTTAATTGAAGCCATGCATTATCCATCCAGTAATTATCATCATCATCATCTTCTTCTTCTTCAAATTTTCTTTTCTTAGTATTTTTATACTTCGTACTGTTGACTTCTTTCTTAATCGGTTGAGATTCCTCGCCAGCAGCAGTGTTTTCGACAATCTGTTTTAGAGGTTCGACGACAGGCTTAAAGTGTTTCTCCAATGCTATATCTTCGTCTATTTTGCCTGTTTTTAAAGCGCGATACTTTTTACGAATCGAATCACTCGTTTTCGCGATTTGTTTCGCTATTCTCTCGCGATCCTTGAGCTCTTTGCTGCTATCCATGTTGCACTTACGCGGGACAACGTTTCGTAGTTGACGTATCGACAACGACTAACCACGTTACGGTATCGCAAACTCGTTAAATCCTTTTCTGTATCGCCCATTCGTAAGAGCACTGTCTTTGTCTATCACTACGAATCCATACTTTTGTTGCCAACAGCATCGACACAGTTCACAGAAATCCTCGTAAGACATGTCGGTGTTTACGTGGTCATTGTATACGTGTTTAAGGTTGGTACCATCTTGTTTGAACAGGATCAATAGATTCGCATTATCGCGTATGAGATGCTTCGGTATCTTTGCATACGTCTGACAGAGATAGAAACAATCGACATCCGCGTGTCGACCCATCTCAAAGTACTCTCTAATCGCGTCTTGCTTGTCGCATGCAACGTCATCGATGACAAAAATGGAATTTGGAAGCGCCTCGTTCGATGGAACTACATCACTGTTATTGGAGAATGTAAAATAACATATTTCTTCAATAGGTTCTAATAAATTCTCCAAGTATTGATATTTTGGCTGTTGCAACGATTTCGAGTACACATACACGTTCTCGAAGCGTACGCCATGTGGACTTTCCAGTAAACTTATCAACACGTTTGTTTTACAGCAGTTCGATGGACCGCAGATGACACCACGTATAGAAATCGGCAGCATGTTTCCATGCTTGCGCATTTCTTTTTCAGTCTGTACTTTATCATCGACGTTAGTCACTTTGATCGTCTGCGATTGTCGCACGAACTTCATATCTTCTTTTTCCACGACACTGATACAAAATGAAAACAAAGCGACATCGAGAGCGGACCTATTTATAGTAGCGCGTTGAGCGAAACCGCTCAGTAATCGAAATGCTTCTTATCGTGTCGGACAACTGCGATGTACATAGTTTAACAGTCGAAGAGTTGAAATACATACCGAAAATTATTTTGCTACGAGAGTTTAAGAATTACATAGATCGACTGTGGGACAGATTGCCTGAATATATAAAGTCTGATTCAGAGGTACAGGAACATCGTCGGTGCTTGAAACATTACGATTTGCCCTGTCATTGATCGCACATCGATGGTCCAGCGCCGTTTATAAAAGATTGTAGCGAATGTCAACGACAAGAGGCTGTGGCCTTTTAAATCACGCGATAAACGCACTTCCGATCGAATTGCATATTCCAGGATATCAATTTTGCGGTCCAGGAACACGTTTAGTGAAGCGATTGGCTAGAGGCGATCGAGGCATTAATCCGCTGGACGAGGCGTGTCGCGAACACGACATAGCTTATTCGCGGTGTAAAGATCTCGCGAAACGGCACGTAGCTGACAACATACTCGCAGAGGAGGCGCGGAAACGCATTACCGCGAAAGATTCGACTCTCGGAGAGCGAGCTGCTGCTACAGCTGTCTGGGCGGCTATGAAAGCCAAGACGAAAATCGGTATGGGCTTGAAAACGAAGAAAAAGAAGTCTACGAAAAAGCGAATACTTCCGGTAGCAAAACGCGGTGGTATCTTACCTATGTTACCGCTGCTGGGAGTCGTAGGCTCGTTGGTCGGCGGCGCGGCAGGAGTCGCGAAGGCTATAAACGATAGTATAGCCGCGCAACGTCAACTGGAAGAATTGAAACGTCATAATCGCGTCATGGAAGGTCATGGAGTTTATCTCGCCCCGTACAAGCGTGGTCGCGGAATCTCAAAAAAAAAAATTAAAAAGATTGGAAAAAAAAAACGTCAAACAATTGCCAAAAATGCCAAAGGGTGTAACTACCAACGTACAACTACAACAACTGGCGAAACGTATGCGTATTCCATATTTTAGAGGTATTTTTATGCGTACTGCGTTACCGACAAAGGGAGTGTATCGAAACGAGAGCGGTATCGTAAATTTGGATAATGCCGAGGGATCAGGTACTCATTGGGTGGCGTACGCGAAGCGAGGAGATCGTGTTATTTACTTTGACAGTTTCGGCAATCTTCGGCCACCGAAAGAATTGGTGCGATATCTGAACGTGACGCAAATCGAATATAATCGTACGCCTTATCAACGATACGATCAAAGTAACTGTGGACAACTGTGCCTACAGTTTTTACAGATGGTTGATGATCAATTTAAGAACTGACATCGCACTGTTTCAACTCAGTATTCGTTCAAACATGTCACTGACGTTTACGCTGACCGGTAAGAGTAACGTCCTCGCGGCCTGTTACTTTCCAGCAGTAGATTTGAGCGATGGTGATTACGAGCTCGGTCTGACGGACTTTGAAACCTACCACACGATATCTAATGTAAATTCATCGAATAATAAGTTTTACTTCGACGAAGATGACAAGGAAATTGTTATTCCCGAAGGATCGTACGAAATACAAGACTTAAACAAGTATCTGAGACGTGCAATTCTACAATCTCGTTCCAACGATGTAAGAGAGAAAAAGCTTCGCAAAGAGGATGAAGAGTATCCTTTGACTATTCGTGCCAATAACAATACGATGAAAAGCGAGATCAAGTGCGCTTATCGAGTAAATTTTACCAAACCTCACAACATTGGATCGCTGTTTGGATTTTCGTACAATCGCGTGCTGGAACCACAACAGTGGCATGAATCGAACACGTCGATAAATATCATCAATGTAAACATCATTCGTATTGAATGCAACGTGACCGCGGGTGCATACAGCAACGACAAGTGCGTACATACGATACACGAGTTTTCGCCGAGGGTGCCACCAGGATATAAGATATCGGAAAGACCTGCACAGATCATTTACCTTCCGATCATCGTACGGAGCATTACGGACCTGACGGTTCGCGTTGTGGATCAAGACGGACGATTGCTCAATTTTCGCGGAGAGGAGATCACCGTTAGATTACACGTGCGAAGGCTACAGCGATAAAGTGATACAACACCGATAACGTGAGATGCTTGTTTTGAACGAGCAAACAAAACAGACGAGAGACATAATTTTTAACAGAGGGACGGTGGCGATTAAAAACATTCAATCGTTCAATAGAAAGAAACTTACTGCGTCGAACGTTAAATTTTTACAATCATTGGGCTTTATCGCACGAAATATTTGAGATGGCTGATATCTTGGATATTGGAGGCGAGCCGATCTTTGACGATTGCATCGTCAAGTACGAGTTTCACACGTACAATCCGTACGTGAACACAACGTTTGGACATAGCGATGAAATAAGGATACCCATAGCAGGATTTATACACGTTATCCTGTGAAAGCTGTCTCTATATCGAAGGAAGACTTACGTCAAAAGAAGAAAATGCGGAACGGCGGCCAAAGCTTGGAAATAATTGCGTGGCGTTCATGTTTGAGGAAATTCGATACGAACTCAATGGTTCTGAGATTGATCGTAATAGAAACGTTGGAATAACTACTCTTTTGAAGAGCTATGCATCGTTTTCAGGTGACTTCACAAGTCAAATGGAGAATGCAGGATTTGTACATCCGGTGTTTGATTACGATGTAAGAAGATTAGTAACACAGGATGGATATTTTAGTTTTTACATACCGCTGTCAACGTTGTTTGGCTTTTGCGAAGATTACAAACGTGTGGTAATCAACGCGCGTCACGAATTGATTTTGATACGAGCGCGCAACGACAACAATTGCATCGTGGGAGATGCAGCGACAGAGCCGAAACTTGAATTGTTCAAGATACAGTGGCGAATGCCTCACGTTACGTTGAACGAAGTCAATAAACTGTCTATGTTGCGTATCTTAGAGAAATCTGAGTATGAGTTTCCGTTCGTGGGATCTGTACGAGTATCCTCTATTACCGAGCACGACGAAGCACTCGTGGGCTACCAAGACTGCGACTCAGCTCGAAAAGCCGCGATACGTCATCTTTGCTCTGCAAACTAATAGAAAAAACATGTCAGCACATAAAACTTTCCTCGACAGTTGTAAATTAACCAACGTGAAACTCTATCTGAATTCTGAATTTTTTCCATACGATGATCTAAATCTAGACTTTGACAAAAACAGAACCGCCATTTTGTACGATATGTTCGTACGCTTCCGAACATCTTACTATCAAATCTTCCGCGAAAGAAATGAAACGTTATTCAAGGCAGATGTTTTTACGAATATGTTTTCTATGGTAATCATTGACTGCTCTCGACAAAACGAGTCCGTCAAAAGTGGCACCGTGGGTGTGCGTTTAGAATTTGAATTCAAAGAGAATGTACCCGCGAATACTACTGCCTATTGTCTCATCATACACGATCGCGTGATCGAATACAGCCCAATGTCCAACGTAGTGCGCAAGATTACATAAAATTACAACGTTGTGCGTAAAATTATCTAAGCGCGCGATATAAAAATCTACGATACATCGACAACGATCGCAGTCTTCTTCATCTCGACGACATGCATGTACCGACGTTCGTGGATCTGCAAGATTTCATCGTCAACGAGAGATTCATCGTGAAGGAAGTGGCGGTACTAAAACACGGGACCGTACTCACGCACTACGTTTTTACGAATCCCGTACCATGGAGGTTTTTGACAAGATCCGACAGGTCTTGCACTTCCTGGTTGATTGTCTATCACCATGGATTACGATGGAAGGACGGGACGACCCCGTACAGCGAGGCGAAACGCCTGATTACGAGTGCTGTATGCGAGGAGGATGCTGTCATGTACGTCAAGGGACGTAAGAAACGAACGTGGCTGCGGAACTTGCTTCTGGACGATGAACGAGAACGCGTGCACATCGAGACCTTGGATGCAGTTTACGAAGACAAAATCTTTAGCTGATATAGATGCCGCTGATACTATGAGATGCGGACATCACGCTAAAAATTGCGCCTTGCCAAATGTATTCAAAATACATAAATGGTGATTGCAAAGAAATTTTTTTAAATAAAATTATGTAACATATTTATTGTGTATTCTCTCTTTTCCTTCCCCTATACTTATGCATGTACGTACGTAGTACGTATACGTATGTATGCACGTATGTCGTACGTAGTACGTATGTATGTCGTACGTAGTACGTATGTATGTCGTACGTAGTACGTATGTATGTCGTACATATGTATGTCGTACGTATGTATGTATGTAGTACGTATGTATGTATGTAGTACGTATGTATGTATGTAGTACGTATGTATGTATGTAGTACGTATGTATGTCGTACGTATGTATGTCGTACGTAGTACGTATGTATGTATGTCGTACGTATGTATGTATGTATGTATGTCGTACGTATGTATGTCGTACGTAGTACGTATGTATGTCGTACGTATGTATGTCGTACGTATGTATGTATGTATGTATGTCATATGTATGTATGTCGTACGTATGTACACTGCCGACCAAAAGTTTGGAAACACTTAGTTCGAATTTGAAAATGTGTATGTTTCTAAGAGTTTTGCCCAAAAAAATCTTTTTACTTATATTGATACAGAATCAAACCTTTGCCGGTGACGTGAGGGTAAAATTGTCTGCTATAAGTAACATGAACTATAGAATTTTCATCAGTCCATTTGTTTTTGTTTTGATAATATCGACGAAATTTGAGTTTATACTGAGTTATACAATTTATTATGTCACTCGCGCTTTGTTTATTTTTTTGGCATTAGATTTTTGTTTACATTATTTTGGCTTGCGAGTATTGTCTTCTTATCAGTCTTGAATTTGTTTTCACTCAGTTGAGTTGAAACTGTGAGCGTGTCAAAGTTGTCTCTAACGTTTTTATTTTTAAAGAATTTGTAAAAGTTTTCGCTTATTTATATTATCCTGATCACTCATGGGGAAACGTAAAAAAATTCCAATTGAAAAAAGGGGAGCTGTGTTAGCATTACGTAATGAAGGTATATCATATCGTGAAATTACCAAAAAGTTGAAAATTTCATTGAAAGGTGTGCATTCAACAGTCAAAAGATTTGAAGACAGGGGCAGTTATCATGATCGTCCTCGAACCGGACGTCCAAGAGTAACTACCTATCACGAAGATAAGCATATGGTGGTTACCTGTAAACGGAACAGGCGGTTAACAGCTCCCGAAATCCGCGCTGACATCAACAGAAGTCGTGAAAAGCCCGTATCACTAACAACTGTAAAAAGGAGATTAAACGCTACCGGACTTAAAGGATCGTTGCAGTGAAAAAACCGTTGCTACGTAAAGACAATAAGAAAAAAAGACTCCAATGGGCTAAAAGGCATCTAAACTGGACGATGGATCAATGGAAAAATGTGCTCTGGAGTGACGAATCCAAGTATGAAATATTTGGCTCTCGACGTAGAATTTATATGAGAAGAAATACATCTGAAAAAATGATACCTCAGTGTACAATGTCTACTGTGAAGCATGGAGGTGGTTCAGTTATGGTGTGGGGTTGTTTTTCTGGCTGCGGAACCGGTGATTTAGTGAAGATTGATGAAATAATGAAAAAAGAACAATATAAAAATATTCTCGTTCGTCATGCGATTCCCTCTGGGTTAAGAGGACCCGGCTATGGTTTTGTTTTTCAGCAAGATAACGACCCAAAACATACTTCGATTCTCTGCCGCAAATATTTAGAGCGAAAAGAAATTGATGGTGTCCTTGAAAATATGGCCTAGCCACCACAATCACCAGACCTCAACCCGATCGAACTTCTGTGGGAAGATCTCAATCGAAAAATAAGAGCATCTTGTCCAACATCCGCTGCGGACTTATGGGAGAAGCTAAGAGAGGCATGGGCTTCCCTGGAACAGGAAACTTTAAATAAACTTGTTGAAAGAATGCCACGGTTGGTGACAGCAATTATCAAAAGCAAGGGTGGATTCTTCGATGAAAAAAAATCTGATGTCATTAATACCTTTTTTCTTCATTTTTTGTGTTTGTTGTAATACATTGTTATACTATGTTTCAATTAAGTAAAGAAATAAATAACAAGAAAGAAGGAAGCACAAAGCGAAGCCTATCGGTCAAAGCTAGATCAAGATGCTTATTATCATTATGTGTGAATTTATATATCGCGTATGTAGTTCTCTCAATCGCGTGCCGAACATTTTTTCAGACTTACAATGCAACTCTAAATAACTACCGCGGTAATATCACTTTAGTTCGATTGACAATACAATCTAACAAATTTCGATGCTTATAGCATCTTATTAGATCTTAATAATATGTTGAAAGACATATATTAAAATTATTACTACTCTAGATG
>NW_017280349.1:45817-48093 GCF_001594065.2 Cyphomyrmex costatus | reverse complement strand
TAAAGTGATATTACCGCGGTAGTTATTTAGAGTTGCGTTGTAAGTCTGAAAAAATGTTCAGCACGCGATTGAGAGAACTACATACGTGATATATAAATTCACACATAATGATAATAAGCATCTTGATCTAACTTTGACCGATAGGCTTCGCTTTGTGCTTCCTTCTTTCTTGTTATTGTTTAACAATGTACGGTCGTAAAATAAGATTCTATTATTTGTTAAAGAAATAAATTTTCTAAGAAATTCATGCTAATTCCTGTATACATCAGCAATACATATTTTTTCAAAGGTGTTTCCAAATTTTTGGTCGGCAGTGTATGTCATACGTAGTACGTATGTATGTATGTATGTATAAACGCGTCGACAGTATATAAACAGTGTGTAAAGCTCTTTTCATTCAATCGTAATCTTACGAGCGTACGGCATGGACCGAGTAAACGATTATCTGCATCGAAAGTGGATCAAGCTCCACCGTCGGTTAGACGACGACGACGATCGTGAGCTGCTGTGTCCACCGAGTCCCTCGAAGAAAAACTCGAGATATTGGGAGTTGCCTCCAGAAAATACGTCGAAAGATACATCTTCGACGAAAAATCAAAGATATTCGATTGGCCTCCAGAAAATACATCGAAAAATTCATCTTCGACGTCAACGTCATCAAAATATAAACCATAATGTATGTATGTATGTATGTATGTATGTAGTACGTATGTAGGTTCGTACGCATGTAGGTACGAATGTATGTAGATATGTATACACATAAATTCATGATAGAAAGAATACATAGGAAGTTGCGATAAAACTTGTCTCGACAGGTTTGCAATTCTTGGAAAGAGAATTTATCCCCTCTCTCTTCGATTTACCCCCTCTCTTCGATTACAGAAGTATTACAGTACAATTTAATACGCTAATGTGATTAGTCTTGCTATACCCGCTTGCACGAACGGATCAAAAAATGTTCAGCTTTTACTCCGCCAAAGAGAGCAGCGCGTTGTGCGAACCGAAGAAGGAATCCGACGCGTAAGTTTGAATATTCTATACAGAAAAACCGTTTCTTTTTTCCTATAATATTATACATATAATTGCGTTATTACGCAGGATGAAGCGTCGCGCTGTGCGTATACTGAGTCGACGTTACGAATTGACCGCTACGGGTTACAAGTTTTTGGAAATTGGAATGAACGTTGATCCACCGAGATACGTGGAGATCGTTCTGGGAGATCATCACGGACGCGAACTATCATTGTCTCTCGAAACATGGAAGGGTCTCTACGAGCAGCGATGGAATATCAAATTGCTGCGAAACGAGTACAAGGACAATTTTATAACCATCGGACCGATGACGATCAGAATCTGCACGCATAACGACGTTACGCTCGTACGACTCGAATCTTCAACTGTATGTACACATGACGATGATCGAATCAACGCTGCGTCGTATGTTTAATCTTGATGGATGCGTCGATGTAACGTTCGAACGATTACCTAGACTCATCGATACGGATGCCAAGTATACGCGCTTCTCCAACGTCACGAACGCTATACGCGAGAGCGATAT
Source organism: Cyphomyrmex costatus (assembly GCF_001594065.2). Taxonomy (NCBI): domain Eukaryota; kingdom Metazoa; phylum Arthropoda; class Insecta; order Hymenoptera; family Formicidae; genus Cyphomyrmex; species Cyphomyrmex costatus. Next base: position 46,535 of record NW_017280349.1, on the reverse strand, counting down.
CTTCGACGAACGTCAGCTCGTCGATTGTGAGCTCTTGGCTTTAATTTTTAACATGTAAGAAAGAAAAGGGGAAAAAAAATTACTGTGTAAAAAAATTATGAATAAACATTCTTTGCAACAATATTTTATGCGTACTGTCTTTACTCTCCTACCGAATCCTATGCCTCTATCACACTCTGTTTGCAGCTCTTTTCTTATCATAGATCCTTTTCAAATCTCGGATCATTTTTTTGCAACAATTTATTTTTTCCTATGAACCAATCTGGAGACACGGTAGTGTCTCGGCGCTAAGCCAAGCGCGCGACACTGCCGTGCCTCCTTTACGCGACACGGAGAATTTTTCGGGGTCGAGATGATCAGATCTCAGTAACGGCTGAACCAATCAAGTTCTACATACGCTCAATCGACAGGAAATACTTAAATTGTATGATAAAAGTGCTTTCATTTTTTTTCTACGTGCCCTACGAGCGGAGATATCGCGACGCAAAGTCCGGATCTGTGAATTTTCACGTTTCAATTTTTAAGATACGTCGTTGACCAGGGGTGTGGTGGGAGAAATGGGAGAAATGTCCATCTCGTTTTTCCGATAATAGAGGGCCTTTGACTTTATGTGTTATCTCACTCTATCTATCTATCCTATATCTAACCAGCAGACCAGTGTAGCATGCTGTATCACATATGACGCGCGCGCGATTTAACTCTTTTAATTAAAAATATT
>NW_017280349.1:44023-44943 GCF_001594065.2 Cyphomyrmex costatus | reverse complement strand
ATGGAAAGTAACTGATATATTATTGAAGGTGCCAGTTCAAAGTGAACATTCATAAAATGTATATCTTTTTGTTTCATATATACGTAATAATGATTTAACAACACATGTACATTAGTTGTTTCTAATAGTAAGTTTATAAGGAATTTATTGGCTCGTAACCCTGTTCCTCTCCATTAGTTTTAAATTTATTGTACCTTATTACAATCTACATTATAATAGCAATGTTAAATCATTATTACGTATATATGCAACAAAAGAATATATACTTTATGTATGTTTACTTTGAACTGGCACCTTCAATAATATATGAGTTATTTCTCATGGTAATAAAGTATCCTCACAATATTAGTTATTAATTATAATAATATTTTGTAAATGTATGCTTATGAAGATACACGTGATTGAAAACTGGTTAACTCACACACATGTGCTCCAAGCTCTTGAATCAAATATAGTGTTCTAGGTGAGAGATAGAAATAACAGTTTTTTAGATTTCAAAAATGAATCACATAAGATCAGTATTAATTCAAAAGAATTCTTATGTAGTCCAAAATCTTGAAACAAATATAGTGTTCTATGTGAACAAAATAACAGTTTTTCGTTTTTTCAAAATGAATCACAAAAGATCAATACTAATTTCAAAAGAATTCTTATTAAATTATATTAAATATTTCTATGACCGTAATTGATAAACAATAATAAACTAGAAGAAGAAGCCTATAACGGTCGAAGCTAGATCAACGTGCTTATAATAATTGTGTGAAATTTTATATACTGCGTATGTAGTCCCCCCCGCGACGCTGATAGATTTTCAGCATTGACGCATACATATTCACTACCGCAGTAATATCACTAAGTTAAATTAACAAGCAATTTAACAAATTTGATGCCATAGCATCTTATAGATCTTAATACTATGT
>NW_017280349.1:3283-42657 GCF_001594065.2 Cyphomyrmex costatus | reverse complement strand
TTGTTAAATTGCTTGTTAATTTAACTTAGTGATATTACTGCGGTAGTGAATATGTATGCGTCAATGCTGAAAATCTATCAGCGTCGCGGGGGGGACTACATACGCAGTATATAAAATTTCACACAATTATTATAAGCACGTTGATCTAGCTTCGACCGTTATAGGCTTCTTCTTCTAGTTTCTTATTAAATTGTTTTACCATATTGTCTACTTCAACGTAATACATCTTTATTATAGGAAGATAATGAAATTGTAAAAAACCTTAGCATACATAATCAGGTATTCAAGTCAGACGTAAAGTTGGTAACTGTTGGTGTATGTTTACTTTGATGATCCTGGCACCTTCAATAATATATGAGTCATTTTTCATGGTATTTCATTATCTTTCAATAATAAAATGTATTACGTTAAAATAGACAATTTGGCATAAGAATTCTTTTAAAATTAATACTGATCTTTTGTGATTTATTTTTTAAATATAAAAAACTGTTATAGTTTGATCTCTCACCTAGTTCAAGGTTTTAGAGTGTAAGTTAACCAGTTTTCAATCACGTATATCTTCATAAGTATACGTTCACAAATTATTATTCTAATTAATAATTAATATCGTGAGAAAGGATTGTTCTGATTATACCAAAAGAATTTATTACGTTTATTAGCATAGTTGATTATACGTATGTAACATTTTGACATTGGAATAAATACATATTCACTTTCATTGCTTTATTTATCAATAATCAAATTTATTACGTTAAAATATTTTAGAGAACATCAATGTAGACATACTGGAAAAATACCGTTCGGATACCATTATCAAGAAAGAGAAATCATAATAATTTCTTAATACTAAACATTAGAAAAAATCATAAATGATGTAAAAGAAGAATATCTGTTCATTTTTATGTACGTTTATTATAAAGTTAATTATACGTAGTTTGTTATACCTGTGATACCTATATGACTTCAAGCTCGTTATTGTATGTTTCTTTCTAATGTTCAGTATTAAGAACTTTTTATGATTTCTCTTTCTTGGTGATAGTATCCGAACGGTGCTTTTCCAGTATATCTACATTGACGTTGTAACGATGCCCCCCTAAAATGCATCGTCCCTACGTGGTGCCATCGGGAAAAAGGGGCGAGGCGCCTGCAAATAGATTATTATAAAATAATTCACCGGTACAGCAGCCGTCGAAACGGAAGTCTCGTCGGAAAATGCCGACTGTCGCCGGAGACCGCCGATCGGAAACCTTCTCTCCCACGAGAAGCCGATCGGCGGAAATTGTCGAAGACAACCGGGGCAATTCGAGCGAGGCTGGCGGTTTAAGTATATAATACAGCGACGTCGAGCCGCACGAGCCTTTTTCCGCTCAACATTTTTCCAATCCAGATCGCTCCGAAATCACCAGCTCCTGAGTACTCCGAGACCGCTTTCCGAGGCCTGCTCGTTCCGACGAACCTAGGGGGTAGGGTGTTCCCTGTCTCCGCCGGGCGTTCCCGGCCGCCGGACGAGCCGTCAACGAGGCACCTCGAGTACGCACCGCGTTGTTCCGACGAACCTAGGGAGTAGGGTGTACCCTGCCTCTGCCGGGTGTTCCCGGCCGCCGGACAACCGCTGCAACTCTCTTTACTTTCTTCCGCATCTTCTTTTCCGAATCCCGAATTTCCTTCCCGATACTCGACATTCGAAAAGGGATAGGGCGCTCCCTGCCTCTGTCGGGCGTTCCCGACCGTCGGGTATCGACTCCGTTCCTCTTCCCATGTTCGTGTTCGTTTCGCATCGCGATTTCTTATTGCTGGCGTATATCCGCGTTCCGCCGTGTCGCAGATTAGTACTCGCGACCGTACTCGTTGTACATATTTCCGCGCGTTTTAGACTTAAGTGTTTCTTTGCATTGTTCGCGTCCGCTTATTTGTTTCGTTTCTGTCTCGCCGTTATTCGCGTTGTGAATATCTATATGTAGTCTTTTCCGTTGCGTTTTATATTATCATTATAGTATATTATTCGTATTCTTTCTTTATTTTCTTTTGTTTTCTTTTGTTATAATAAACTGTGATCGTTATAAAATATTGTGATATATTTTTCTATCCACCGAGCATTTCCGTACATTTCCGATTCGACGCGCGAATACTCCTCCTGCCGAACTTCTTTTTTATGCGATCCGCGAAACTATACAGTGCTTAAAACCGACGAGCTAGTCCGAGCATAAAAAATAAGGTAGTTCTCTAAAATATTTTAACATAATACATTCTATTATTGAAAGATAATGCAATGGAAATGAATATTTATTAATTCCAATGTCAAAATCTTTTACATATACATAATCAAATACACTAATAAACGTAATAAGTGTTTTGGTATAATGTTATTACAAAATTGATTAACAGAACAATCGTTCTTCGCAATATTAATTATGAATTAGAATAATATTTTGAAACTGTATACTTTATGAAGATACACGTGATTGAAAACTGTTGAAAACTGTAACTCACACACATGTGCTTCAAAAACTTGAATCAAATATAGTGTTCTAGGTGAGAGATCGAAATAACAGCCTTTTATATTTCAAAAATGAATTACAAATGATGAGTATTAATTTAAAAAGAATTCTTATGTGCTCCACAATCTTGAATCAGATATAGTGTTCTAGGTGAGAGATCAAAATAATAATTATTTATATTTCAAAAATAAATCACAAAAGATCAGTATTAATTTTAATAGAATTCTTATAATTCAAATTGTCTATTTTAATGTAATACGTTTTATTACTGAAAGATAATAATGAAATAGAAATCAATATCTATATAAAAAACCTTGGCATACATAATGAGGTATTCAAGTACATGTTCCAGTTAGACTTATTGTTAGTCAAATCAGAAAGTTCGGAACTGTTGGGTATTACTGAAGAAGAAGAGAAGGGAACTATCGTTTTCTTTATCTTATTATTTTCTTAAATCTAATGACACGTATTATTTGTACGCCAAGTTAAATTCTAACATTGCACACCCTCCCTTCTTTTATTTCACTATCTTGTCATATAATATGGATTTTTCCCATAAAATATATCGTTTAATTAACTAGACTTTAAAAATTCTTTCTCTAAAGATCTAAAAGGTACCATCTTTATACACTTATTTAATTATAATGGCATGTATCTTTTGTATGTATATATAAACTTACCTTTTTTAAAAAAAAAACGTAGAAAAAAGCGCTAAGAGTGAGTGCTGCTGGTCAAAAAACTATTTGGGCCAATTCCACCAACGTCAATTACTTAATCGACTGTGAAACTGACCAATCACATTTGCTGTTTAGTAGAACCATCTTTAAAAACCTACGTGATATTATCCTTATTTACTTAATTCTAATGACATGTATCATTTGTATAAAAGATTTGATATCAATAGTCGGCGCTAAGTTAAATTCTAATTTTTAAAAACCAACGTAGTATTATCCCTATTATTTACTTAAATCAATGACATGTATCATTTGTATAAAAGATTTGATATCAATAGTCGGCGCCAAGTAATTCTACCTCTCAATTACTTACTTAACTTTAATGACATTTATCATTTGTATACAAGATTTGATATCAACAGTCGGCGCCAAGTTAAATTCTACCAAATTAAAAAGTAAAACACAAGTGGTACCTTTAATCTTTAAGAACCCATATAGTACTATTATTTAAATTCGACTAAATTAAAAAGTAGAACCTAAATGGAATTATCTTTATCTTCGTACAATGAAACCTAAGTATATGCCTTTGTATCCTTATTAAAAGATCTTCCTATTCGAAACCAAGTGATTTAATTCTTCTTTAAAAAAATTATATCACAATTAATTTTTAAAAACAAAATAAAAAAAGTTTATTTAAATAGAAAAATTTTTTATGTAAAAACACTTCGCGCTGCTAGAGCGAATAAGAAAAACAATGAAAACTATCTAAAAGCTATAATAATTAATACAAATATATGTAAGGGTAATGATAATTTAAAAATTATAGTAAACATATTCTAAATGCTACATTTAATAAATATAGTTTACTTTTCTTTTTTTATGTATTTCACTGGCATATACTGTACGCGAATATACATATAGACTGCATACTTTAACTCTCGTAGTTTCTAATCACTTTTATACAAAATGTTACATCCATATATAATTTTATTACGACGTTATTATATTGGGATTGAGATACAATTCACTCGCACATACATATATACTAGGGTGGTCCTTAAAAAATAAGATCTTCTCGGATATCCCTAAACCGGCTTCAAATAATTCAAAACTAAACCCTGAATTTTTTCAGATTTTTATCTTCGCTTTTTCCCGCGCCCTAAGAGTCCTCACATTTACTATTTTTGTAGTATTTTTCGCATTTTTTTAAATTTTTTGACTGGCATTTTCTATACAATCAATCTAAAAATATACCAAGTGTAATATCTTTTTTTGTATGCTTTTCAAGTGCAAAAACTCCAGAATCAACCAAAATGATAAATATCTAACCGAATAATTCCATTTAGAACTGAAAAATAATTACGCAAAAAAATAAGAAAAGCTCAAAATATCTCAATTAAATTGAAAAATCGCTGTTAGAATGCATTTTAAAGTTACCTAGGATAGAATTTTGAATTCCCCCTGTATGACTCCCTTATAAATTAAAAACAATAAAGGCTCTAGCAGGTTAAGAAGGGGTCAATCGGCCCCCAAACGGATTATGACCAGAATGTCACCAAAAAGTTCGTTGACCCGAAAAAAAAATTTGGAGAAATTTTTAATTCCGTACACCACCCCTTTTCGGAGATATTGCCTTATGAAGTATTTTCATATTTTATTTTTGTCACGAGACCTATCAGATACAATTTTATTAAAAAAATTTGGGCATACAAAACGTATCAAAAGGTATTTGAAAATATTTTTTGCGAGATGTTCCAACCTAACCATAATTTTTAAAAAATTCCTGAAAATTTATAAGTGACCCCCTTTTGTTAGTTTATGATTGGCAGGCAACCTCGCAAAAATTCAAAAACTTGTATTTTTAAACTTATTTTCACCCTGAATTTTTTCAGAATTTTTTGAACCCGGCATCATGCCTAAAAAAATTAAAACTCGCCTAAAAAGGCAAAAAATCGCCATAAAATATATATCAAGTAGCCATAAAGGCTTATAAGATAGCCTGCAGACACAGGTAAGATAGCAAGATAACCCTAAGATAGTTCATCGCTCTGATTAAAACAATTATGCAATATTATGGAAGTCTTAAAACACTAAAACATCCATAATATCGCCTTAACCCTTTCAGTCACGCATTTTTCTATTCACTGAATTCGCTTGAAACTCGTTACTCAGGGGTTTTTGGGGTCGCTGATTACGAATCTGATATCATTTTTCAGGAATTCAAAATGGCGGACACAATATGGCGGACGACTTTTTAAAAAATGGATGAATTTGCTTGAAAGGAGTAACTCGGGGGTTCTCGGGGTCGCAAATTACGAATCTGATGTCAGTTTTTAAAAATTCAAAATGGCGGATCCAATATGGCCGACAACTTTCTAAAAAATGGATGAATTTGCTTGAAACGAGTTACTCGGGGGTTTTCGGGGTCGCAGATTACAAATCTGATGTCAGTTTTCACTCATATATAAGCGTCTTCCACTTATATTCAATCGTTTTGAATCCCAAAATCTATTTTCATTTTCGTATTCAGCAACCCTGCGAACCCCCGAGTAACTTTTTTCAAGCGAATTCAGTAGATTTTCAATTTTCATATCCGCCATATTGGATCCGCCATTTTAAATTTTTAGAAACTGACATCAGATTCGCAATCGGCGACACCGAAAACTCCCGAGTAGCGTTTTTCAAGCGAATTGTATGTGATTATTTTTCACAAACGATTTCTTTTTCAAAAAATGGTTTATTATAAAAAATGGTAAATTTTGGTATATTATTGTTTATAATTAATGAACTATAGTATGTTAATATGTATGATGTCTTGTATTCGACAAATAAATGCCTCAGCTATGTAGAAAATTAATCACGACGTAAAAAACATGAGAAACTGATTTTTAAAGGTGAAAAAACCAACGGATAAAAGGTGGGACGCTGAGCGTCCCACCGTGACGCAAAGGGTTAAGACAATCGTAACACACTAATACAATTCTGAGACAGCCCTAAAATTCGATTAACATTACTATTCAGCATTAAAGCAGTCTTAAAACTCTAAAACATTTACAAAATATCCTTGGGGCATTCTTAAAATACTCAAAATGCCATAAAATGGTCTTGAGAGAGTCGCAAAACTCTCAGACGGCATTGAAGTGTGGTTAGAATAGTTCTGCAATCTTAAGACACTAGAATACATCAGTAATAAGTATTTTCTACGAGTATCGGAGGACGACTGATGAATTTAAGGCAGAAAAAATATCGTACGACAATTTCATCCCATAACCGAATTTTTTTCTGAAAATTTTAGCCATATGCTTTTTTTCATATTGGAACTATTTTGAAATATTTAAAGGTTATAAATGCTTTTTGGAATTTCTTTATTTTGATCAACATAATATATTTATATATGTTCATGTATATATTATTAATCGTCGTCGCTATCCTCATTGATGACCGGTGCAATTTTCTGGGCATCGAATAATTTGGATAATAATTCAGCAGGCTTGATAATTTTCGCTAAATATCTAAACTAAACGAAACTAATGGCGAATTCTGCACGCTATCTTATGAGCCTTTTAGGGCTTTATGGCTACTTGATATATATTTTATGGCGATTTTTTGCCTTTTTAGGCGAGTTTTAATTTTTTTAGGCATGATGCCGGGTTCAAAAAATTCTGAAAAAATTCAGGGTGAAAATAAGTTTAAAAATACATGTTTTTGAATTTTTGCGAGGTTGCCAATCATAAACTAACAAAAGGGGGTCACTTATAAATTTTCAGGAATTTTTTAAAAATTATGGTTAGGTTGGAACATCTCGCAAAAAATATTTTCAAATACCTTTTGATACGTTTTGTATGCCCAAATTTTTTTAATAAAATTGTATCTGATAGGTCTCGTGACAAAAATAAAATATGAAAATACTTCATAAGGCAATATCTCCGAAAAGGGGTGGTGTACGGAATTAAAAATTTCTCCAAATTTTTTTTTCGGGTCAACGAACTTTTTGGTGACATTCTGGTCATAATCCGTTTGGGGGCCGATTGACCCCTTCTTAACCTACTAGAGCCTTTATTGTTTTTAATTTATAAGGGAGTCATACAGGGGGAATTCAAAATTCTATCCTAGGTAACTTTAAAATGCATTCTAACAGCGATTTTTCAATTTAATTGAGATATTTTGAGCTTTTCTTATTTTTTTGCGTAATTATTTTTCAGTTCTAAATGGAATTATTCGGTTAGATATTTATCATTTTGGTTGATTCTGGAGTTTTTGCACTTGGAAAGCATACAAAAAAAGATATTACACTTGGTATATTTTTAGATTGATTGTATAAAAAATGCCAGTCAAAAAATTTAAAAAAATGCGAAAAATAGTAAATGTGAGGGCTCTTAGGGTGCGGGAAAAAGCGAAGATAAAAATCTGAAAAAATTCAGGGTTTCGTTTTGAATTATTTGAAGCCGATTTAGGGATATCCGCGAAGAATTTATTTCTTAAGGACCACCCTAATATACACGAATATATACACACTAAATACTTTAATACTCATGAAAATGTTTCTTATCTTTATTATTGTATTTTATTACATCGAGATCGAGAACTAGCAGCGCGAAGTGTTTTTACATAAAAAAATTTTTCTATTTAAATAAACTTTTTTTATTTTGTTTTTAAAAATTAATTGTGATATAATTTTTTTAAAGAAGAATTAAATCACTTGGTTTCGAATAGGAAGATCTTTTAATAAGAATACAAAGGCATATACTTAGGTTTCATTGTACGAAGATAAAGATAATTCCATTTAGGTTTTACTTTTTAATTTAGTGGAATTTAAATAATAGTACTATATGGGTTCTTAAAGATTAAAGGTACCACTTGTGTTTTACTTTTTAATTTGGTAGAATTTAACTTGGCGCCGACTGTTGATATCAAATCTTGTATACAAATGATAAATGTCATTAAAATTAAGTAAAAAATAAGGTAGAATAACTTGGCGCTGACTATTGATATCAAATCTTTTATACAAATGATACATGTCATTGATTTAAGTAAATAATAGGGATAATACCACGTAGGTTTTTAAAGATTAGAATTTAACTTGGCGCCGACTATTGATATCAAATCTTTTATACAAATGATACATGTCATTAGAATTAAGTAAATAAGGATAATATCATGTAGGTTTTTAAAGATGGTTCTACTAAACAGCAAATGTGATTGGTCAGTTTCACAGTCGATTAAGTAATTGACGTTGGTGAAACTGGCCCAAATGGTTTTTTGACCAGCAGCACTCACTCTTAGCGCTTTTTTCTACCTTTTTTTTAAAAAGGTAAGTTTATATATACATACAAAAGATACATATCATTAGAATTAAATAAGTGTATAAGGATGGTACCTCTTATATCTTTAGAGAAAGAATTTTTAAAGACTAGTTAATTAAACGATATATTTTATGGGAACAATTCATATTATATGACAAGATAGTGAAATAAAAGAAGGGAGGGTGTGCAATGTTAGAATTTAACTTGGCGTACAAATGATACGTGTCATTAGATTTGAGAAAACAATAATATAAAAAAAACGATAGTTCCCTTCTCTTCTTCTTCAGTAATACCCAACAGTTCCAAACTTTCTGATTTGACTAAGTCTAACTGGAACATGTACTTGTCCTAGGCTTCGACCTAGCGATGAATGCTTTTCAGCGTTAGTATTCTTTCACCAGTCTGTATGCTAGTTCGAGAGACGTGACAACGCCTGAACAGACACCGAGTGCCTTCGTCTACGAGCATTGCATCGTCATTGCATCGTCATTTGTGCAGTTTACATTAAAGACGTGATCTAACTGTATCAACTTCCTATTTCATTGTTTGGAGGTGGCTTTTATTTAAGAAACAATAAGTGTGTGCGTGCGTGGAAAAAAAAATATGAGAAAGCCGTTTAGAAAAATGTATTTTGACGACGAGGAAGAGGAGGCGATGGAGGTGGAAAAGGACGTTGTCGTTGAAGACAACGACGATGATGACGAGGAGGAAGAGGACAACAATAACGACATCGAGGAGGACATTAACGAGGAGGAAGAGGAGGAAGACCCTCCCCCTTCCCCATTAATTTGGAGGAAGTCGACCCCGATGACCTCGTTCGATTCGCCATGCATTTAATGTATGTCGAAGACGACGTGGAGTTGTACCACCTCCTCGTTCATCTGGTGGGCGAGGAGGAGGATGAATTGGAGGAGGTCGACTAACTCAACCGGGGGAGTGTGCCGCAGCTATGAGTAAGTAAAAATTTATATAACATTTATCTTCCTAACGATGTATGACTTATTGTTGGCGTTCGCTTTTTGCAAACAGTATCCTTCATCCTGGTGGTGGCGGCGGTGGCGACGGCGGTGGTAGCAGCGACGGCGGCAGCGGTGGCGGCGGCGGTGGCGGCGGTTCCACTGCTTCACACACATACACACACACATATCACATTTACGTACACGCGCGCGCGCACGCACACACACACACACACACACACACACACACACGTATATTTCTTATTAATTAAATAGTAATTTTAAATAGTATAATAATATTCACATTTATTCTCCTTCCTTCCTTCCTTCCTTCGCGCGTTATATACCACGTGCCGACAACTGCGTGCGACACCGTTATCTCATGCGGTAGTTATATATTACAAAACATGCGCTCTTTAAATTACTATTAATTCATTAGAATAAAAAATAATAGAAATAAGTTGAATTATCATTAATTGCTTAAAACAAAATATAAAAGAAAAATCTTTGAGATGGAAGCTTCATAAGAAGAAGAAGATGATATAAGTAAGAGAGAGAGATGGTGAGTATATTTGGTAAGTATACACGTGGTAAGTATAGCGCGCTGTGGGAGACGGTCACGAAAATGCCTGATTTATTTTTTCACGCGATGATGCCATCGCATAGAGAAAAAAGAGCTAGAAAAAGCGATGAAAAAAAAGTTCATGATCCATATTCAGAACGTGCTAACAACGATGCTAGCACGTTTTGAATACGTGTCTAAGTAAAGATTTCAGCAAAGGAATGTGAAATCCTGGGCACGCGCTGCCCTTTCTCTTCCCCGTACTTTCCCCGCGCTGCCCTTCTCCTCCCCATACCTTCCCCACGCCCCGCACTCCCCTCGGAGTTCCCAGATTGGAATCCTCCCTGTATATCTAATTCTTATTGTGTTTATTGTTTAAAAAGGACTTAAAAGAATTTAAGAAAGGGACTGTTGCATCTCATGACAATAGTACATTGTGCAACTAGGGAGCAAAATAGGCGTTTTCCGACGAGTGCGCGTTTGACGCCCGAGCGAAGCGAGGGCTGCAATTCGCACTCGTCGGTAAACACCTGTGCTCCCGCGATGCACATACTATTTTTTCACACTCTGAGCGCAAAATTATACTATTTTTGCTCCATATATTGCGGGAGCAAAATATCACTTTCTCTCCCGAGAGAGCAAAATAGCAATTTCGCTCCCTCTGTACTATTTTTCTCCCTAGGGAGAGAAAGTGCTATTTTGCTCCCGCAATATAGGGAGCAAAATTAGTATTTTGCGCTCAGAGTGTGAAAAAAAATGTTTGCGTAAACATTTCGGCGGCGGTTGCAAAAAAACCGGCCTACGTAAACATTTCGGCGGCGGCGGCAACGGCCCGGCTCCCCCTCCATAGCCTCACACACACACACACCGTATCGCATATACGTACACGCACAACGCACTAACACGCGTGTATCTCGAATCCCCATAGTACCTCTACTCTCGAATATTGTTCACTATTTATTTTAGCCAAAATGAGAGTAACTGTTTCTTGAAATCAGTGAAAACGATTGCTCCTGTTTGTTTTTCAAACCTTCTATTTTAGAATGAATATCAATTATAACTTTTTTCATATCATTTATTATACTAGTAAAATCATTTGTCTCTTGAAATATTATTTTTGCTTTGTTGATGACATCAGTTAGAACCACATTTTCTAAAAAATAGATGAAATGAATACAAATATAGATTTTTATTAAAATAATTTTTTTATTACCGTATCCTTGTTCCGCATTATTACTTTCCAGATTTTTGTTTTTGTCTGTGAATGAAATTGCCAGTGGATCTGTAAATGGATTTGCTAATGGCTCTGCCAATAAATTGCTTGCTGTATTTTCATCAAAACCTGCTAAAAAATTTTATAAAATATATTTTATTCATAAAAATTCTGTTTAAAAAATATAATTTGGTATTAAATTCTGTTCGTGTACAATGTATGCATGTATGTATGTACGTGTAATGGTTTGTTCTGAAACCAGTCCGTGAGTCTTATTATATCATTGGGTTACGTGCCATTTCGTTATTATATGCTTAATTGTGAAAATATGATTTGTTTCGTATTTATGAAAGTCCTAAAAATGAACGAAACTAAAGTTTATCTTGAAATTTTATATGCAAAAGCGTATTTTTACGAACATTTACTGACTGTTAAAAAAGGAAAGGATAGTTTTACAAGTATTTTAAAGCGGCCCCGTCATTTACACTTATCCAAATTGTCTTTATTTATAAAAATGACACGTAACATTAACGTGTCATTTATCGCTTTTGACGTGACGATTTCAACCTGGCTGCAGCGACTATTCAGGGGCTTTAAGCTCGATATATACAGGACGTAGAACAGTGTTGGAACTTACCTTAGATACCTAAAAGTACCTAAATTGACGTTTTTCGATATTTAGGCAGTACTAGGTACGGTATGCATTTTCCTTTAAAAGTATATAAATATTACGCTTTTGAGGCTTTCACGGGTATTTTCTTCAATTATACCAGAAGGTTTGCAGGTTGTCTTTCTTCATTGTTAATGCCAACGTTTCGTGAACCGTACCGTTCACTTCATCAGGGCGAGGAGTGCGCTGATACTGAGCCGCTACCCTGGGGGTCTCCCTTTTTATGTAGACGCTGTTAGGGGGGAGGAGTGAGGGAGGGTTACTTTTTTGGCCTGTCGAGAGGGCGGCCTTTAGGTTTTTATAATATCTACAGTGTCTTTTATTGGGACATTTGTGAAGAGTGACTCTACGTCAAAGCTTATCAATATGTCTTCAGGGTGTAGACGGATTTTTTGGATTTTCCGTATGAAGTCCGTTGAGTTGATAATATATGACTTTGTCTTTCGTTGTATCAGGAGTTGTAATTCGCGGGTTAGGAATCGTGCGAGGTCGTATGTTGGGGACCTTATGGAACTGACAATCGGTCTGAGAGGGATGTTCGGTTTATGTATTTTTGGCAGACCGTACAATCTTGGTGGCAGGGAATTGGCAGGTTTCAATGTTGTTTTAATTTTGCTGGGTAGGCCGCTCTTTTCTAATAGGATGCTGGTTTTCCGTTCTATCCACTCAGCTCCGCAGGAGTGTACAAAATATCCTGCTCGTGCGAGAAAGCGTACATCGGTGAAACCGGAAGAACAGTCAACACACGGATGAAGAAACCCAACGGGATGACAGGCTGAAACACATCACACAATCAGCCCTGGCAGAACATAGCATCGAGACAGGACATCAAATACTATTTGACAAAACGGCAACCATTGCCGCAACAACATCACATTTCCCGAGGAAGCACAGAGAGGCCTTGGAAATACCGAAACATCCAGACAATTTAAACAGAGACTCAGGCTATAATGTAAGCAAAATGTGGAAGACCACCCTCTCGACAGGCAAAAAAAGTACCCCTCCCCCCACTCCTCTCCCCAACTCCTCCCTAATAGCGTCTACATAAAAAGGGAGACCCCCAGGGTAGCGGCTCAGTATCAGCGCACCCCTCACCCTGATGATGTGAACGGTACGGTTCACGAAACGTTGGTATTAACAATGAAGAAAGACACAGTATATAAATATCTAGATACTTTAAAGGAAGTGCATAAATATCTAGATACTTTAAAGGATTGCATACTATACCTAGTATATGCCTATAAATATCGAAAGATCTCAATTTAGGTACTTGTATCTGGGTAAATTCCAACACTTACGTAAAACATAGTTACAGATCGCAAGATGAAATGCAGTGTGACATATTTTAGGTATTCTTGTATTCTGTACACGGCTACACCGATAACTATCGGTTTCGTTAACTTAGTGACAGCCAATAAGAGACGCACTTTTTCATTTTTTCGTCATTGTTATTGGCTGTCGTTAGTTAACGATATTGTTGTCTGTAGCCGTATATAGAATACAGTATACAGAATACAATACCGGATCTGAGGTCCCGTTCTGTAACTGTATATAAACTCTTATTGTTAGATGTCATTACAAAATTTACATGTACATATGAATGTATCAGGAGACGCGGCCCCACATAGCAAAGTTTTTCCTAAGGATATCCTAATTTGATCAGATTGATCCCATGTTGATCCAAAACTTTAAGTCATCCATGGGATTAGATGAGGACATTTGTAATTGTCATCGTTCTAATATAAAGAATCTTTAAGATATCCTACTTTGATCGGAAAAAAAATTTTGATCACTATATTGACAAATTGCATTTTTTAACTTTCGATATACAGGGAGGGGCATTTAGAACAAGTCACCTGAATAACTCGCTTGTTTTTGACAATAGAAGAAAAAGTGTCAAACAAAAGTTGCTTGGTTTCGAGGGGCACATAATGTGATGTCAATAATTGTTTTTTTGGTGGAGGCGCAAAGGATAGGCAAAGGTCAAATTTTTTTTTTTTAGTGGA
Organism: Cyphomyrmex costatus; assembly: GCF_001594065.2. Classification (NCBI taxonomy): domain Eukaryota; kingdom Metazoa; phylum Arthropoda; class Insecta; order Hymenoptera; family Formicidae; genus Cyphomyrmex; species Cyphomyrmex costatus. The sequence goes on along the minus strand of NW_017280349.1, from coordinate 28,775 downwards.
ATGATATATTTTTTTATTTACATTCTGATAGAGCATCTCAAGACGAATACAATGACCTATAATTGAAGGTCATTCAAGGTTACGCAAGGTCAATAATGGAATGTAATGGAAAATAAATTGTTTTCTTCTATTGTCAAAAACAAGCGAGTTATTCAGGTGACCTGTTTTAAATGCCCCTCCCTGTATATTACAATATGTATTTCATATATTATAAGAGTATACCTTTGCAATTTCATTGCTAATTTTTAAATATATATCTATAAATATCCTACATGGCAATACCGCCAAGGAACGTCCTCAAGACGTTCAAAGAACGTCTCTCTATGTCCGTTGAACTTCCTAAGAACGTCTCCAGGATGTCTCTTTATCCTCTGGATGTTTTAAGGACGTTCCTAGGATATCTCGCAATAATGAATTGTTATACCGCTCCGGGCACAAAATATTATAATTTCGGGTCAATACTACTTTCAATATTACTATACATTAAATTTTTTTCTTAGGACGGAAATGTGAAAAATGAAATCATGTTATTTACAAAAAGTAAGTAAGCAAATAAATTTGTACTGCTAAATAAAAAAATTTACAATATTTTGTTCATTTAACAAAAAAAATTGTATTTTGTTGCTATTACAAAATAAGTGTTCTTTTAGTAATTTTAACAAAATAATCTGTTTCGGTAGACAAAATATTTTTATTAAAAGTGTTATAATGTAATAAATTATGCTGGGTTACTCAAATCTTCAAGTACCTGGCGCCACCTATAAGAAACTACGTGTTACACCCGCCAGCTATTAAAGAAAAAAACTGCGATAAAAGCAGCGCAACTCAGTCTCGAGTAAGTCGTCATGCGTGCGCCGTGTCGTGTTTGTGTGCCTCTCTTTTGTTTCTTTATCGATAATATTAAGTTGAGCATAGGCACCATTAATTAATTTGTATTACCTTCTTCTTAATAATAAATATTGTTAATTTGAATAACAATTTATTTATTGACTTCCACACGTGCTAACCAACATGGTAGCAGAGCGTGGTTTGTAAACGAGACTGTGTGGAACGGAGTAAGATGGCGAAAATTACCGCATGGCGCTCGGAATAAAACAAGGCAAAAATTAAATTAATGATTATATGTGAAATAATAAAAAATCGTGAGTGACTGAAAAACTATCAAGGATTAAAAATCGAACATTCATGAGTAACTCAACCGGTGCAAGCTTCGAATCAGTTGAAAATTGTGAGGAAGTGGTAAAAGAAATATTGAGTGAAATAATAAACAAAAGTGTCATTGAAACCGAAAATAAAATAAAGACGACAAGGAAAACATTTCTTAAAATAACAAAGAATGTAATTAAAATTAAAAACTTTATTGATCTGAACAAGAAAATTAAAATTGAAGCAAAAGAAGATAAATTCGAAATGGCATCATATGTAAGAGTCGAGAATGTATCTTTACCCGTATTTGACGGCGCAAATTATGCAAGTTGGAAACTGAGAATTATGAAACTTCTACAAATGAAAAAATTAAAAGAACAAGCAACTCGAGCAAGAACAAATGAAGAGAATTGAAACGAACTATACATAAAGGCCCAGTGTTATATAATTGGATCAATCTCTGATCGACAAATGGAATACGTAGGAAATTTAAACTCGGCCTATGAAATCATAACAAAATTTGATAGCATGTATTTAAAGAAGTAATAATAAATAAGTATAAGTAAAGGACTCTTATTCTCAAACATAAAAAGAAACTAAAAAGATAAATTAAGAGTAAAAAAATTAAAAATTTTTCTTTAATAACGTAGTAAAAAGATAAAAAGAAGTAATATAAATTCACATAAAAACATGACTAAAATTGAAGATATAAACGTGTGTACATAAATATGAAAAACAAGAACAAAATTAATACAAAAATAAAAATAAGCTTAATAATAAAATCTAGAAAACTTTACATGTTTCGACTCGTGGATTGAGTCTTCTTCAGAAGTAACCAACAGAAAAACATCGTATAGAAAAATCATTGATGAAAAAATGATGCATCCAACACCAAGATAAAGAAATTATTATAAGCGATTGATAGATCGATAATAAATCTATAAAAGAATTAAGACAATAATTTTCTGTAAACAATAGGATTAATTATATATATATGATTGACAAGAAATACAATTTTTAAGTTTCCAAACTTTGATACATGGATACATAAGCACACAATTCTTAAATAAAAAGTTTACAAAATTGTCGAAATCCATAATGAATCCGTTAGTCTTATTCAACGACAAGAAGGCAGAAAATTAACACGTCTGCACGATACAACAATTAGCCATGATCTAAAAAGGAAACAGCACAGCAAAGTCAAATTTTGTTTATCAACGGAATGTATGTCTCATGAAGGTTTTCAGTGTCTGTTTGCAAATTCAAACTGTTCTTCTGTTTTTTAATGTTAATCATTTCAGACACTATGCGCTTCCTGTAATTAGATTCTTCATCAAGAATCTCTACTTCATTCCATCGAAAGTCATGGCCGTGCTGTAACCTGTGTTCAGTAATCACTGAACGTGTTGTCGTGTTCCGTTTAATATGATTACGATGTTCGGAAATTCTCGTTTTCAATTGTCTGCTTGTTTAGCCGACGTAAGATGCATCGCAATCGTTACATGAAATTTTATAGACCACGTTGCTTCTAGAATCTTTTGAAAGAGCATCTTTTTGAACTTTAACATATTTACTCATTTTATTCGGGCTACGAAAAGAAACTCTGATATCATTATTATGAAATTTTTTAAATTTTTCTGTATGACACGGAACAAAAGGTACAGTAAGCCAAGAAACAGACTTTGAATTGCTTTGAGTATTAGTAGGTTGGTCATTGACAATAAATTTATTCTTTAACAAATATTTTAACCGTTGATTAATAGTATCAAAAATGAAATTTAGAGGATAATCATTATCTAATAAAATATTAATAATGAAGTTAAAATTCTTATAATGGAAACTAATATCCGACAAAAAAAATGCTCTATCAACTAAAGAAAAAACTGTACCTCTTTTTTGAGACAGTGGGTGGTTAGATAGAAAATTCAAAAATCTACCCGAAAAAGTAGGTTTATGGAACCAGTCAAAAATTAGTCTATTATCCCTCTTAATCATAGACACGTCTAAAAACTCCAGTCTATCACCTCCAATTTCAACAGTAAATTGGAGACGGGGATGAAATTCATTAAAATTACGCAATAATAAGTTAATATCCGACACATCAACAGCCAAACAAACATCGTCCACGTATCTATAATAAAAAGGAAGTTCTCTGTTAAACGACAACAACGCTAGCGACTCAAGCCTTCTCATAACTAAATCCGCCACAATAGGTGATAATGGTGAGCCCATGGGTGTACCAAAACATTGCTTATAAATCTTCTTATCAAATACGAAATATGTAGAATTCAAAACAAGATGTATAGAGTCCAAAAATTCTTTTTTAGGTAGTGAACATGCCCCGGAAGTAAAACACCACTGCTCATTAATACAGTCAATCGCCATTTCAAGAGGGACATTCGTAAACAGCGATATAACATCAAGAGAAACCAACTCATATTTGTCTTCCATATTCACATTTCTTAATTTCTCTATGAGCTGAAAACTATTTTTTATATAACTATCAGCTTTCGGAATCGACTGAAACATAACGCTATGCAGAAATGACGCCAAAGCATGTAAGGGGCTACCAATGGAAGATACTATTATTCTTAATGGAAAACCTGTTTTGTGTATTTTGGGCAACCCATAGGCTCTGGGGAGAACACCATCACTGCAGTACAAAGTCCTATATTCCGAATAATTAATATATTCATTGTTCCTTCAACCGGTGAGGTTGATCTTTTTATTATAGATACGTGGACGATGTTTGTTTGGCTGTTGATGTGTCGGATATTAACTTATTATTGCGTAATTTTAATGAATTTCATCCCCGTCTCCAATTTACTGTTGAAATTGGAGGTGATAGACTGGAGTTTTTAGACGTGTCTATGATTAAGAGGGATAATAGACTAATTTTTGACTGGTTCCATAAACCTACTTTTTCGGGTAGATTTTTGAATTTTCTATCTAACCACCCACTGTCTCAAAAAAGAGGTACAGTTTTTTCTTTAGTTGATAGAGCATTTTTTTTGTCGGATATTAGTTTCCATTATAAGAATTTTAACTTCATTATTAATATTTTATTAGATAATGATTATCCTCTAAATTTCATTTTTGATACTATTAATCAACGGTTAAAATATTTGTTAAAGAATAAATTTATTGTCAATGACCAACCTACTAATACTCAAAGCAATTCAAAGTCTGTTTCTTGGCTTACTGTACCTTTTGTTCCGTGTCATACAGAAAAATTTAAAAAATTTCATAATAATGATATCAGAGTTTCTTTTCGTAGCCCGAATAAAATGAGTAAATATGTTAAAGTTCAAAAAGATGCTCTTTCAAAAGATTCTAGAAGCAACGTGGTCTATAAAATTTCATGTAACGATTGCGATGCATCTTACGTCGGCTAAACAAGCAGACAATTGAAAACGAGAATTTCCGAACATCGTAATCATATTAAACGGAACACGACAACACGTTCAGTGATTACTGAACACAGGTTACAGCACGGCCATGACTTTCGATGGAATGAAGTAGAGATTCTTGATGAAGAATCTAATTACAGGAAGCGCATAGTGTCTGAAATGATTAACATTAAAAAACAGAAGAACAGTTTGAATTTGCAAACAGACACTGAAAACCTTCATGAGACATACATTCCGTTGATAAACAAAATTTGACTTTGCTGTGCTGTTTCCTTTTTAGATCATGGCTAATTGTTGTATCGTGCAGACGTGTTAATTTTCTGCCTTCTTGTCGTTGAATAAGACTAACGGATTCATTATGGATTTCGACAATTTTGTAAACCTTTTATTTGAGAATTGTGTGCTGATGTATCCATGTATCAAGGTTTGGAAACTTAAAAATTGTATTTCTTGTCAATCATTTATATATAATTAATCCTATTGTTTACAGAAAATTATTGTCTTAATTCTTTTATAGATTTATTATCGATCTATCAATCGCTTATAATAATTTCTTTATCTTGGTGTTGGATGCATCATTTTTTCATCAATGATTTTTCTATACGATGTTTTTCTGTTGGTTACTTCTGAAGAAGACTCAATCCACGAGTCGAAACATGTAAAGTTTTCTAGATTTTATTATTAAGCTTATTTTTGTTTTTGTATTGATTTTGTTCTTGTTTTTCATATTTATGTACACACGTTTATATCTTCAATTTTAGTCATGTTTTTATGTGAATTTATATTACTTCTTTTTATCTTTTTACTACGTTATTAAAGAAAAATTTTTAATTTTTTGACTCTTAATTTGTCTTTTTAGTTTCTTTTTATATTTAAAGAAGTCCTCAGCACTTCAAATGGTCTGTAGAATCAAGCTGGACAGTATTAAATACAAAAATTACGATAATGCAGCATCGTTTTTCGACAATTTTGAAAAGTCAGTGAACGAGGTGAAAGCGGCTGGTGGTACAATTAACGAAGATGAAAAATTGCGATACTTATTAAAAGCACTCCCGCCAGAATTCAACTTCATTGGAGATTTGATCGATGTGCTGCAGGAGGATCAACGAACATGTGAATACGTGAAATCTAAAGTGTTGATAAAAACCATGGAGAGCGAAAACAATAAAAGTGATAAGCAAAGTTCAAATGCATTTGTCGCAGACATGCGTGGAAAATGCTTTAAGTGTGGTGGAACAGGCCATAAACTTAAAGACTGTAAAAAAGGACAAAGTCATCAAGTCCGCGGTAGAGGCAACCAACGCAACGGCGGTGTTTTTCAACGCGGAGTTGGTAGAGGGTATGAACGAGACGGTTACAGAGGTTTTCGACGCGGCAGCTACAGCAGAGGTTACCATACAACAACAACCGAGGGCGTACAGCAACACCAAATCAACAGGAAGAGTGTGGCGGAAATGAATCGGCGTTTATAGTTTGTAATATCGATAATCAGGTTGATTTAAAACGTAATAACAATAGCATTAGAGAAAATAATTATAAAGAAATAACGTGGCAACTTGATAGTGGTTACATGGACCACATAGTAAATAGCGATAGATATTTTGAAGAATTTATAACTTTAAAAGAACCAAAAAATGTAAAATTAGGAGATGGAAAACTTTTGAAAGCCACAAAAATTGGGAAAATTGAAAGTATGTTTAGAGCGTATAATGAGGATTCAAAGGTAACCTTAAGTAATGTTTATTTTGTAAAAGAGATGAAACAAAATTTACTTAGCTATGCCAAAATAACCGAAAATAATAAAATAATTTCTGAAGGTGATAGTTGTAAAATTTATAACGAAGCAGGTTTAGTAACAACGGCAAAAAAGATTAATAATCTATATTATTTGGAAAGTTATACTGAAAATGCAACAAATAAAGAAATAATTTCAAATGTTGTAAAAAATGAGGAAATGTCTGTAAAAGAAAAATGGCACAGATGCCTAGGGCATGTAAATTTCCAATATTTGAATAAAATAAGTAAGGATGGTCTAGTCGAGGGAATACCAAAAGAATTAGGCAACGAATTCATAAAATGTGCTACTTGTATAAAAAGTAAGATGTCGAATTTGCCATTTAAAAATAAAAGATCTAGAGCAGAGGAGATTTTAGAAGTTGTTCATACAGACTTAAATGGGCCTCACCCAACATCAAATGCGGTGGATCCTTATTTTATTCTAATTTAATTTTATTATTTATAAGTAATACTTTTCGTACTTTAAGTGACGAAAAAATTACTCCATACAAGTTTCGACATTACTTCTAAGTGAACGAGAAACTCATCAGTCTTTTGAGAGCAGGCCGCCATGTTCTTTTTCCGAGTCATTAACAGATTGGTACTCTGGAATTACAAGCAATTATTTTTCATTGCACGGGCTAGTATAAATTAAATAAATTTCAAATCAAATCTCAATAAACGACTTTTATATTTTGTGCACTAAGCATAACATATCGCAGTTATTTTCTAGAAAATTGTAATGTTTTACTTATATATGTATATATGTATGTATGTTCATTTTGAACTTGCACCTTGTTGAATTATATATCAGTTACTTTTCATGGTTATTTATTATTACAGGAATAAATGTGTTTGAATTAATTGTGATATAACTTTTTTAAAGAAGAATTAAACCACTTGGGTTGGAGTAGGAAGATCTTTCAATAAGAATACAAAGACATATACTTAGGTTTCATTGTATATATGAATAAAGATAAAGATAGTACTACATGGGTTTTACTATTTATTTTGTTTTTTAAGAAAATTTAAATCATTTGGATTGAAAAATAGGAAGAACTTTCAATAATAATACGAAGACATATACTTAGGTTTTATTGTATATGAAGATAAAGATGACTACATGGGTTTTACTATTTAATTTATTAGAATTTAATAAGAATAGTACCACATGGGTTTTTAAAAATATTACATTAGAATTTAACTTGGCGCCGACTATTGATATCATATCTTTTATACAAATGATACATGTCATTATATGAGGATAAAGATAGTACTACATGGGTTTCATAGAATAACTTTGCACCGACTATTGATATCAGATCTTTTATACAAATGATACCTGTCATCAGAACCATTTGGATTGAAATAGGAAGACCTTTCAATAAGAACTACATGGGTTTTACTATTTAATTTAGTAGAAATTAATAATAATTTTAATAAGAATTATTACCACATGGGTTTTTAAAGATATTAGAATTTAACTTGGCGCCGACTATTGATATCATATCTTTTATACAAATGATACATGTCATTATATGAGGATAAAGATAGTACTACATGGGTTTCATAGAATAACTTGGCGCCGACTATTGATATCAGATCTTTTATACAAATGATACATGTCATCAGAACCATTTGGATTGAAATAGGAAGATCTTTCAATAAGAACTACATGGGTTTTACTATTTAATTTAGTAGAAATTAATAATAATTTTAATAAGAATAATTACCACATGGATTTTTAAAGATAGTAGAATTTAACTTGGTGCCGACTATTGATATCATATCTTTTATACAAATGATCTAGTTTACATCATGGTCTACTGAACAACAAATATAATTAGTCGGTTCTACAGCCGATTGAGTAATTGGCGTTGGTGAACTGGCCCAAACGGTTTTTTATTAGAAGCTCGCACTCTTAGCGCATTTTCTACCTTTTTTTAAAAAGGTAAATTTTTAATGTACACCTTAAATTTCATTACTTTCTTAGAGAAAGATATGTCAATTTTATTTTATTAAAAAAGTTAAGTTTATATATATACGATTGTAGTCTAGTTAAGTTTATATACGATTGTAGTCTAGTTTACATCATGGTCTACTAAACAAGAAATATAATTAGTCGGTTCTACAGCCGATTAAGTAATTGGAACTGAAACTGGCCCAAACGGTTTTTTATCGGAAGCTCGCACTCTTAGCGCCTTTTCTACTTTTTTTTGAAAAGGTAAATTTTTCAGTTTTTGTACGTGGATAGTACAAATGATACATGTCATCAGTTAAGAACTACATGGGTTTTACTATTTAATTTAGTAGAATTTAATAAAAATATTTCACTGGTATGGTACACTTCCTCTTTTTATTCTAATGTTAACTAATTTTTCTATTTTACATTGCTGTTATAAAACAAGTATACTTGCCATTATTTTCTCATTTGTCTTACTTGTCATTAATATTATTTTTATTACCTTTAACATTTTTTTCTGATTTAACATTTTACGTAAAATTGTTCTTTTTTTATATCATTTATTACAATTTTATTATTATGTAACAGTATTAATGCATCAGTGCAATACAATTATCTTTGTATCCTTTTGCGCTTAGATATACATCTATCTTAATTTGTTCTGTGATACATCCGAGTGCAATTTAGATTTACGAAATGTTTATTTTTAAATTTTTTTTAGGTATTTTAACACTTATTGTTGAATGCATCTGAATTTTTATTTTTTATTTGTAGAGACAAATTTGTTACATAGTCCATTATTGACCATTAATTAATTTTGTATTAGTAACTTCCTGGAAATGTCTCTCCATTTCACCAGATTGCAGTTATGTAAATATGTTTTAATAAATATTATAATTTATTAAATGTATTCGTATATATATATATATATATATAAAATAATATTTATAATTGTATATTTTTTATGTTAAGAAAAAAATATTTCTAAATGTCTTTCTTGCGTGAATATTTAAGTATAACTATAAGCATATTGTATTAAAATATATATAAGTATATTATACTAATATTTAAGTATTATATGTTTACATGTATTATATTTTCTATTTTTGTTGGAATATTGGTAAGGTTTTATGCAGTTTTCCTTACCCTCGCAACGAATGTTGATATTCATAATAAATCGGCTGCAAACGTAACAAAAATAACAAATGCATTTCATTATTATATATTTACATTAACTGTACTGTATTTATTTTATAAAAACTTGCTTTCTTCATTGTAACTTCTTTCACATTTCCTTCCTTGTTAGGGGAATAATAATACCTTAGATTTTAAAAAAGTACATACGTTACTGAGGATCACGTGTCTGTTAAGTGCGCATGCGCAACTTTATTCCCACAGAGCTCCCAACACTGCTTTACAGGTGCTGCGGTAAAAGTTTACACACGCATCACAATATTCAATTAATCACTACGCTTGTTATCGTACAACTAACTAACATGCCGTGAAAGTAGATAGACTAGGCTGATTCCACTCCGGGAGCTCTGAGGGGGGGTGAGGTGCGCGAGGAAGGTACGGGGGAGGGGAAGGGGAGCCGGGCCGTCTTATCGCGCCGCCGCCGCCGCGCCGCTGGCCCCTCGCCTTAACCGCCTCCGATGACCGAGATGTTATGGTATACTATTTCAAAAAAGGTGCCGCCGCGGGATACTGTTTCAAAAAAGGTGCCGGCGCGGGATAGCGCAGCCGATGACGTCATCGGGCGATGACATCATCAAGTCCCCCTCCCCCCAAAAAATGCTTCCACAGGGATCACGTGACGCATGCTTCATCGCTCCAGAGCGGATGTTTTCAAAGGCCGCCAACCCCCTCCAAAATGCGAGACGTAATTTGATACCGAGTATCAAATTTCAACGCGTTATCGTTCGCGATATGTTTTCCAGGAAGAGCGGCGAGGACAGGTCGCGACAAGTTCGAGCGCCGATGATTCGGCTGCTGAACGAAAGTGATCCCTCCAACAGAAGTAACAAATTAATACGCGTTATCTGTCGCGATAACGATACTTTTTTCCAGGAAGAGCGGCGACAGGTCGCGACAAGTTCGAGATGCAGTTCTAGGAAGACGCGTACTGAGAGGTTAGGACAAAGGAGTCGCAAACGGCATATATAACGAGTCGGAAGCGCGTTGCGCCTCATTAAGTGTCGCGAATCGATCGTGTTGAAATGTGCGATTATAATATACAGGGTGTACAAAAAGTCCCGGGACGGTTGAATAAGTTTTGAAAAAAAAAGTATTTCAAAAATCCCCGAAACACGTCAAACGATTTTTTAAAAAAGCTATCTTTTGAGGGGTATCGACCCCCCACCTCCAAGGGGGCACGTGGGGCACGAGGGGGGATTGAAATCTTAAATGACACCATGGGTCGAGTGGGGGCTCGTTTGAAAGGTCTTGTCGAGATGAATACAAAACACCCGGCATAGAGGGCGCTGCAATCACTTTTCGCGAAGATATTTGACTTTTAATATTTTGGATGTTACAACATTTAAAAAATAAAAATTTTCGATAATCGTCGAAAGATGTAGTTAGATTCTTTTAAAAAGTTCTTATTGGAGGGGGTTTTCATATCCTAAGCCCTCAATTCTATCCAAATTAACGACCCACGGAAAGTTCAAAATTTCATTTACGTCACTGACGTCATTTATGTCCAGCCAGTTAAGACAAGACGTGATAATATTCAGCCGTTAATAGCATCAACCCAACAAATGCTCAAATTGTTCTCCATTAACTTGTTGGCAGTAAGCTAATCGATGATAAAAAGCGTTAATGGCATTTTCAATCATTTCAGGTGGAATCAGATCAACTTCGTCTGTTATGCGTTGTTGTAGTTCTGCTAAATGTTTAGGCTTAATTTTGTAAACTCTTAAATATATTTCAACAACATTGATTATCTAACATGGAAGTCATTTTCATATAAAATAGGTATTTATATATGTCGAACGAATGTGAACTTATGTGGTATCTGGATTGTATTTTGTAGTATAACTTCTATTATTTTATATTGTACAATTGTAGTTCTGCATTACGATTTCACCATTTCTGTTCATGAAAATGACTTTCTCTCTGACATACTATCCATGAGACTTACTATGATGAAGAACTACCTGACAAAGATGAATAATGGACTTATTAAATTTATAAAAATTTGACACCTCCACATCAAAGTTTGTAACTCCTACACAATTAATTAATATTCGCTACTACGACACTAATTTGTGAAAAAAAACATTGCAAATAGTGCTATCATCTCGCATTTTTCTTTTTTGAAAATTTATATGTAATGCACAATTTTTAAAATATTTTACACGTTAAAACATTGAAAATGACCTAAGAGAGGTCGAAACGTTTGTTATATTTTATTGTTTATATTTTAACTCTTAGTCTTACTTTTGTTTGCGTCTTCTATGTAACTTTTAATTCTTGTCTTATAAATAATGTTTTCAAAATTATTAATAATAATTTATTATTTGTTTTCTGGCTCGTAGCCCTTCTACACATATTATTTTGTAAACTCTGTCTTTTACATAGCCCCAAAGAAAATAATCGAGTGGGCTCAAATCGGGCGATCTTGCTGGCCATTCGATCGGGCCTCTCCGACCTATCCACCGATCAATAAAAACTGCGTCTAAATATGCTCGAACGTCTCTCCCGTAATGAGGCGGAGCCCCATCTTGTTGAAACCACACGTGTTCGAAGTTTTCACCACAAATCTCTCTTACTGCGGGAACAATCTGATTTCGAAGCATGTCCTCGTATTTTTCAGCAGTCAAATTGCCATCAATGAAGAATGGGCCAATTATTCTGTTTCCCAATATGCCAGCCCAAACATTTAATTTCTCCGGATATTGCGTTCTGTCTTCTCGCATCCAGTTAGGATTTGTAGTTTCCCAATATCTGCAATTATGTCTATTTAGAGTCCCATTTAGTTGAAATGTTGCTTCATCCGAGAAGACTATTCGTGACGGAAGATTGTTGTCATCAGCGATTCGTGACATCATATCATCACAAAATTCAACGCGTCGATCGAAATCATCTTCACTTAACTCGTGAAAAGCTTAACTTTGTATGGATGAAATCCATTTTTTTTTAATATACCGTGAACGGACATTGTACTTATTTCATGTTCTTGAGAGACTTTACGGGTTGAACTATGCGGATCTTCGATGAATGTTAATAATACATTCAATGAGTTACCATCATCTGTTGCTGATGTTGGTCTACCTATTCTAGGTCGATCTTTCACGCTGCCAGTTTCATTGAATCTCCGAATCGTTCGCTCGACAGTTGATTTCGAAACCGGAGTCATCCCGTTTCTGAATGTTTCATTGAAAAGATTCTTTACATGATTGTATGATAGCATTACATCACCCCAGCCTCTCATCATAAGAAGCCTTATTCTGTCTCTTTTAGTGAGGTTTTGCATTACGGCGCACAATACAAAATAATACCAATAATATTCTAAGTAAATCGATATTCAGAGTTTCAACTCAACTGAGTGAAAACAAATTCAAGACTAATAAGAAGACAATACTCGCAAGCCAAAATAATGTAAACAAAAATCTAATGTCAAAAAAGTAAACAAAGTGCGAGTAAAGCTTCAGAGATTACTGCGATCAGTGTATGCGTACACTGCCGACCAAAAGTTTGGAAACACTTAATTAGTTCGAATTTGAAAATGTGTATGTTTCTAAGACTGTAACTTAGGATATGAAAACCCCCTCTAATAAGAACTTTTTAAAAGAATCTAACTACATCTTTCGACGATTATCGAAAATTTTTATTTTTTAAATGTTGTAACATCCAAAATATTAAAAGTCAAATATTTTCGCGAAAAGTGATTGCAGCGCCCTCTATGCCGGGTGTTTTGTATTCATTTCGACAAGACCTTTCAAACGAGCCCCCACTCGACCCATGGTGTCATTTAAGATTTCAATCCCCCCTCGTGCCCCACGTGCCCCCTTGGAGGTGGGGGGTCGATACCCCCCTCAAAAGATAGCTTTTTAAAAAAATCGTTTGACGTGTATCGGGGATTTTTGAAATACTTTTTTTTTTCAAAACTTATTCAACCGTCCCGGGACTTTTTGTACACCCTGTATATAGTGATCGACGATATCCAAGTGATGGATCCCGATGGGATGATCGTTGACGAAGCGATCGAAGATGTGAACGTCGAAGATGTTATGGAAGTTGAGTCTTCCGACGATAGTGTGTTATCGAACGATACTGGATGCGTTAGCGATCTGGAGAACGATACCGATCGTGTGCGAAAAATTATTCCGGACGCGCAAATCCGGGCATTGGGTGTTTTTCGCGTGAAACATTGCCAGATCCAGTGCTACTATGCGACAGGCGGAGCACTAGCCCTGTGTGCCGAGTGCATGGTGAACATTGCCGATGCCGAAGTTGGTTCGATGTTGTTGATCAGGAAGCACGATACCGATTTTATCGAGGTATTCAGCGCTGGAACGTGCTCCAATTGCTGGAAACTGATGTGTCTGGTATTCCCGTGCAGTGTGTGCCCGATTTGCACAGTGTAAAGGAAAAAAAAAAACATGAATTTCGAGGGAATATGCTGGGATGAAGAGGCAGACAGAGAAGAGAAGATACGTTAAAGACGTACTTGAAAATTCGCTGGATTATAGTGCGTGGACATCGCTGGTGCAGGTACTGCGCGACCGAGAGCTCCACGGTGATCGCGTTGTGAAAAACGTAAACGTGACCACGTTCCCCGCTTACGGATGGTCATCGCTCGCGCGACGGGAAGCGTACACGCGGTTACGAGACCAGTGTATAAACGCGGAAAACGCAACAGACTATAAATGGGTGAGGGATAAATTCGAGTGTGGACTCGAGGCTTCGTGCGGTAACATCGCAATAAACACGTATAGTGGCAAAAGGGCCGAAGTGGTGATGATAGGCGACGTATACATATTCGGGTACAATCGTTTTGATGATTCGCATCTTATTGTTAAGAGACTACGCGAACCGTATGACGATAGATGCGTGGAGTGTGAAAAGTGCATCACCTGCCAAAGCCACAACGAAAAGGTGCTACATCTTTTTGACATTGTGCATCTAGAGCGGGCTTGCAAAACGTGCGAGCAACGTGCGTGCAAGTGCTCCGAATAACACTCTTTTGTAAAATGGAAGACTACGAACGTGTGGAAAGCGAACTGCTGGAGCAGTGCGGCCGCGTCGCTACCTTGGCGGAGTGTTTCGTGTGGTTGGAGCAGTGCAACGAGTGCATCGAGAGCCTCGAGGAACTGTGTCGCGCCAAGCGTCCGTGTCTTACCGTCGGGCACAGACAATCCGCGGTGGCGAGGATCGCGCGACTCGAGGGTGCGAGAACACTGTTGGAATGACGGTTCGTGCACGTGGGTCATGGCGTGGGTGGTGGTGATCGCGAGGACGACAGATCTCTCGCTTGGCGCGAGATCGACGCCGCTTTTGACAATCGCGTTCTAACCGGTGCGGTTATAAATTCGGGACACATAGAACCGCAGCAGTTTCTGGAAGACGCCGGTAGTGTAGTGCTCGAGCGTGTGCGGGGCGCTATAGAGAGACACGGTAGCGTCAAAGTGAACACCGCGTCCAACGGCGAGTTCATCGCGGGTGATAAACGCACAGTTATGGGCATAAACAGAAAAACTGCGAACTATATCGGTGCACCAATCTGCGCGAGTGGTACGCGTCGCGCGTTATCGAGCCTACGTTGGCGTCGCTCGAAGAGCACCAGGAGCGCGACAGCGGGTGGGCGCTCTCGCGAATCCTGAACCTAACCGTGAACGTGAACAAACTGAATCAGGGGTGTCACATTACAGTGCCACCGAAAATTAAGGACAAGAACGCGCTGGTCAACGTGCGATCCATGGACAATACGTGCTTCGCGTGGTTGGTGATAGCCGCTCTGTACCCCGCGGAAAGACACGCGGAACGTGAATCGTCGTATCCGTATTATTCTAAAGTGCTCAACTTCGCGGATATCGAGTTTCTGGTAACGCTCAAAGACGTTGCGAAATTCGAGCGCTCGAACACGGTGTCGGTGAACGTGTACGGTATCGAGGACGGGGATATCCTGTCTCTGCGGCTCACCGACTGCAAGAGGGACAGGCACGTCAATCTCCTGTACGTGCAAGACGGCGACACAGGACATTTCGCGACGATCAAGCATCTCTTCCGCTTCGTCGGCACGCAGATTAACAAAAAGGGGCACAAGAAATATTTCTGCGAACGGTAAGTACAATAAGAAAAAAAAGAAAAGAAATTAAAAGAAACAGTAGTAAATATAATAATAAATTTGTTGTTTGCAGTTGCCTCCACTACTTCTCCTCCAACGAGAAACTGGAGAGGCATAGCGAGGACTGCCAAAAGCTCAACAAATGCGCCATCCGCCTACCGCGCGTGGAGCAAAGGTGGCTCGAGTTCGGCAATTACTACATGAAGGAGCGGGCGCCATTCGTGGTATACGCCGACCTAGAGTGCGTCTTGCGGAAGACGGAAGACGCTGCTGGTTCGTCGTCGTACGCGTACCAGCGGCACGAGATGTGCAGCATAGCGTACTACGTGCACTGCTCCTACGACGGCGCGTTATTCGAGTACAGATGTTGGCGAGGCAACGACTGCGTCAGTTGGTTCGCGCGCCAGCTAGAAACTTTGGCGCACCGCGTGAAGAACGCGATAACGACCAACCGGCCCATGGACTTTACGCGCGACGACTGGCGGAGATTCGACAGTGCGACGCACTGCCACATCTGCGAGAGGCCGTTCGCCCCGGGCGACGAGCGGGCGCGCGACCATTGCCACCTCACCGGGCGATACCGCGGTCCAGCGCACAAGGGATGCAACGTGAACTACAAGAACTCTATGTACATTCCGGTTGTATTCCACAACTTATCGGGGTACGACGCGCACTTCGTCATACGAGAAATAGCGACACAATTCCAGGGACAAGTGGATCTACTTCCTCTGACCAAGGAAAAGTACATTTCGTTTACGAAGCACGTGACAGACACCAGTGACAAAGATTCGCGAAAGTGCGTGAAACTACGATTCATAGACTCGTATAAATTTCTGAGTGCGAGTCTCGACAAATTGGCGTCGTATCTCGACAAGGACAAATTGAAAATTGTGCGTTCTGAATTCTCACATGTATCGGACGAAGAATTCGATCTGCTCACTCGAAAAGGGGTGTTTCCCTACGAGTACGTGGACAGCGTAGAGAAACTGAACGATACGCGCTTACCGCTGCGCGAATCGTTCCACAGCTCGCTGACGGGCGATACAGTGTCCGAGAGCGATTACGCGCACGCCGAGAACGTGTGACAGCGGTTCTCCGTGCGAACGCTCGGCGAGTACAGTGATCTCTATTTAAAAACGGACGTCCTGTTGTTGGCCGATGTGTTTGAGAACTTTCGCGACAGTTGCGTCACGAGTTACGGTCTCGATCCCGCGCATTACTACACACTGCCTGGTTTCACGTGGGACGCGATGCTGAAACACACGCGCGTGAAATTCGAGTTGCTCACCGATATCGATATAGTGATGTTCATCGAGCGCGGCGTACGCGGCGGCCTCAGCCAATGTTCCGGCAGATACGCGCGGGCCAATAACAGGTACATGCAGTCGTACGACCCGTCGGAACCGTCGTCGTACCTGACGTATTACGACGTCAACAACCTGTACGGCTGGGCGATGTGTCAGCCGTTGCCCTACGCCGACTTTCAATGGGTCGACGACGCGCACAATTTTGACTTTACCATCGCGTTGGATTCACCCACCGGATACATTCTCGAGGTGGATCTCGAGTATCCGCGGCGTCTCCACGACGCGCACGCGGACTTGCCATTCTGTCCGACGCGCGATAAGCCGCCCGGCAAGCGCGACGACAAGCTTCTCGCGACTCTGTACGATAAGCAGCGGTTCGTTATCCACTACCGCAACCTTCAACAATGCACGCGTCACGGCCTTCGCGTAACAAAGATCCATCGCGTGTTGCGATTCGCGCAATCAGCCTGGCTCCGCGACTACATCGAACTGAACACGCAGTTTAGAACGCGTGCGAAGAACGATTTCGAAAAAAAACTGTACAAACTGATGAACAACGCGGTGTTCGGCAAGACGATGGAGAACGTGCGCGATCGCGTCGACGTTAAACTAGTGACGACGTGGGAAGGACGGTACGGCGCGGAGGCGTTGATCACGAAACCGAATTTCTACAGCCGCAGCGTCTTCGCGGAAAACTTGGTAGCGATCGAATTGAGCAAACTCGAGGTGAAATTCGACAAGCCGATTTACGTAGGTTTGTGCATCCTGGACATATCGAAAGTATGCTAGTAGATAACCTAGATGTTCTTGAAATCCACAGATACGACTTAGAACAGTCATCGGGGGGATAGCCAATCGCGTGGCTGCTCTATGCTTGTGTGCGTGACTTCTTTGATTGTGTGTGTGTGATTTAGAAAGCGAAACACGGTTTTTTCAAGGTCACGCGCCTATGGTGGGGGCGCCGGTCGGTTGCCACTGGGAACGCGACACGCTGTCGTCGAGCGCGCGCTCGACGCTGACGGCGGAGCGAGGTTATGTCGCGCGCTTCGCGAGGTTACGTCGTTCCCCGCACTTTTCGACAGGACGCGCGTGCGCGCAGAGATTCTCGCCGCTATCGTCGTTTTTATGTTACTTGAAGTTTATTAATTTTATTCCGCTCTCGCGTACCGGAGACAGTGTCTCGACGCGCGAGTGCGATGCGCTCGTAATCTCGGGTCGCGCGACCCGATCAAAAGGTCGCGTTGAATACACGCTATCGACACGGTGACTAATTGTTAGTGATGCACGCAATATTCGAGACATCAAGATTCTTGTCTTGTCTTGTCTCGAAATCAAGACGATATCAAGACAATATTGATTTAATAAATTTCGATACGAGACAATATTACTTTTCCAAGATCAATATTCTCGGCTCAAGAATATCGAAAATATTGAATATCAAATAAATAGATATATTGGAAATATATCAAATTAATAGATAACATCTAATAGAAAAAATATAGAAATAATTTTAATTACGTTTAGTGGCTTATTATTCATACTTACATAAATGAATATAAATGTTTTCACTGATATATGGAGTATTACTATTTTATATTATAATCTATATTGTCTATATTATAATCTATATTAATCTATATTGTGTTATTGCAATGAAATAAAATCAATACAATTTTATTATAATATTATAAACTTCTCTTTTTCGCGTCGCGTCGTGACACGATGGATGACGTAACGCGTGACGTCGTGACGTGCTCAGTGGAAACGTAACCTTATGCACGCGCCCAATCGTCTATGCTGCCCTCCTTTTTCCAATTAATTGCGTTCAGCAGAAAGTTTATTTTGCAACTGTTGGAAGTTTTGTTTGCACTGATTGGATTATACTTTTAGATTCAGAAATATGATCTTATTTTAGTAAAAAATCATAAATAATGTTTGTCTCGTCTTTAGTACATTTAAATACTTTTTAAATTTAATACTTTAATACTTTATGATATATTTAATACTTTTTAAATTAAAAATTTTTTAATAAAAATCAATATTTTCGAGAATATTGAAATCAAGACGAGATTTATTTTTGATCTTAATAACGAGATCAAGACAAGAATTAATTTTTCAATATTTTTGCGAGACGAGACGATATTTTTTAAAATATCGTCTTGTCTCGTCTTCGTGCATCACTAAATAATTGTAAGGTTGTCAATGAAATGAAAAGACAATGAGTCAATATTATATGTGATCTAATAAACCATTTAATATATTATTAATTAAAATAAAATAAAAATAAACTAAAATTCACACTATAAATGCGCACGCAATCAAAAAGTAAGCGGTGGCATCGGTGGCACTCATACCCCCCACAGGTCGATGTACCTATTCAGCCTCCTCGTCCAGCAGGTAGATGAGGAGGAGGCATAGCTCCTCCACATCATCCACCTGCATGAGGTGCATCACAAATTGTACAAGGTCTTCCGGATCCACCTCGTCGAAATTCATGGGAGGAAGATCGTTCTCTTCCTTCTCGTCCTCCTCTTCTTCTTCATCCTCTGCAGGAGAGGGTGTAGGAGGGGGTGTAGGAGAGGGTGCAGGAGGATCATCCTCCACCTCCTCCTCGTCAGCGTTGTAGTCCTCATCCTCCATCTCCTCCTCGTCAGCGTTGTAGTCCTCTACCTCTTCCATCTCAACATCCTCCACTACAACCTCCACCGCCTCCTCCTCTTCCTCGTTTCCGAATATGGAGTTTTTAATCGGATCCAGTAAATGCATGATGTTACGTACACGCAAGTATAGATACACACAAAACACGCAACGTTCAGATCGTTAATGTAAATTGCACAAATTCAATCTATTTAAATAGTCAAAATTTTGAAAAAATAGTGAAAATCGCATAGCGCGATATGTAATTTTGTCGGAAAAACGTGAAAAAATACATGTCGCGCGCGATGACACTTTGATCGAGATTTTGCGGAAATTGCGAAATAGTCTATGGAAATAAATCGTAAATACAAGAGGTCACATCCGATGTCATTGTAGGCATTTTTGTATATTTTATTTTATCGCGAAGAATATTTAGCTGTCTATTAAGAAAACGAGAGAGACGTTTATCGTTTTTATATTTTCGTTTACTTGTCCTTCGACTCGGTTTAATTTAATTGTGTTATTATATTTTATTTATTTTTGCGACCGTCAACCGAGTATCTCTCTCGTTCGTCAAAGTTACTATTTTCTGTAAGATTAAACGGTTTTATCTGGTAAAGGGAAAACTGCTCCGATTGGTCCGACACCTTGGGGTGGGAATAACTCTTAGACAACGCGTATAAATATGCGGATTTTCGAGCGAGGAAGGCAGAACAAAAAGGGAGAACAGAAAGGAAGAAAAGGATTATTCTGGCGGCGTACAAGAACTAACAGCGAAATCTCCGGCGTCCGCAACAACTCTACAATATATATATATAACGTTCGCAAATAAAAACATTTTAACTGGAACATAAGAAATATATATATATACCTCATCTCTATTCCACATCTTGAGATAATAATACATCTGTGTGATAACTATCGGCTGGACTTCGGGGAATCGGGTATCTGTCGAATGACGGTTTATCGTCATTGTTTTCACCCAACAGCATCAGAAGTGGGATTCGAAGCACGCCCTCACATTGAGAGGATCCGGAAATGCCCGGCGAGTGAACACGGTCAGTAAACTTTATTGAATAGCGAGGCGTATTTCAAAGAACGGGCCGCGAGTGCTAGCTTTCGTGGACGCGTCGACGGGCAACGTTATTAATTATTTGATTCCGGAGAGACAGTCACGATGGAGATAGGAAGTGAGATGACAGTGACCGATCTAAAAAACGCTCTTCGCGAACGCGGACTGACCACGAGTGGTCTAAAGATCGAATTGATAAAGCGGTTAAATGAATACGATCCGAACGTGTGGGTGGAGTTGGCGGAGACGCTGGGGGCCGCGCAGGGTGAGGACGAGGATCCGGGGTGCTCGCGTCGATCGGATGAGGATGGCGTGACACCGGCAGCGGACGAGGGGACTCAGGTGCCGGCGGCGAGCGTGAGGTCTCGGGCATCGGCGGCGAACAGGGAGGCTCGTGCGCCGGGAGACAGGAGTTTCGCGGAGCGGGACCTGGAGGACCGTGTCAGCTCTATGAGACGGGAGCTGGAGATACTTCGTCGGGAGAGAGAGTGCTGGCAGAGAGAGCAGCAGTTGCTGCAGCGGGAGCTGGAGCTTGTGAGAGGCTCGCCTGCGGCGGGAAGCGCGGCATCGGGGGGCGG
Source organism: Cyphomyrmex costatus (assembly GCF_001594065.2). Taxonomy (NCBI): domain Eukaryota; kingdom Metazoa; phylum Arthropoda; class Insecta; order Hymenoptera; family Formicidae; genus Cyphomyrmex; species Cyphomyrmex costatus. The sequence goes on along the minus strand of NW_017280349.1, from coordinate 7,598 downwards.
CGCGGTATCGGCGCCGGGCGGCGTGCGGAGCGTTCGAGAGCTGCTTCCTGAGTTCGACGGAGCGGACAATACTTTTTGGAGGTGGAAGCAGCAGTTGCAGTTATTGAAGACCACCTACAACTTGGACGAGAATGCTACTCGAATTTTGATTGGTTCACGACTGAAGGGACGCGCGCTGTCGTGGTTCTATTCGAGGGCAGAGTACCTGGTGTTAAGCGTCGAAGATTTGCTCAAAGAGATGGATCAGCTGTTTGATCTGCGTCCGGGCAAACTGACCATGAGAAGGGAGTTTGAGTCTCGGACTTGGAAGTCAGGCGAATCATTTTGTGATTATTACCATGACAAGATGATCCTGGCGAATCGAGTGCCGATAGCCGGGGACGAAATCCTGGATTATGTTATCGAGGGCGTATCTGATCAGAGACTGAGAAACCAGGCGCGAATGTTAAATCTGAGGGAAGGAGCCGAGTTGCTGAAGGCGTTCGAGAAGATTCGAATCGATGGAGAGAGGACGAGCGATAAAACCAGGAGGGACGGACTGAGGACTACCAGCGGCAAAAAGTCGGAGACGACGACGGCCGAGGAGACGAGGAGGTGTCATCGTTGTCGCGAGACGGGGCACATTGCGGCGCATTGTAAGCGGGCATTGACAAATAAAAAAACGTGTTTCGTGTGCGGATCGACGGATCATTTCGCGCGAGAATGTCCGAAGCGTAGTCAAGCCTCCACGTCAGGGGCATTGAAGGACGTGGCGCGGACCACCACGACAAACTTGGTACATCCGGTTGATCTTACTAAACCATACATGGTCCGCGTAAAAATTGTGCCCAGCAGCGCGAAGGAAAGGTGCGCGTACGTGATAGATGCGATGATAGACTCCGGTTCGCCCATTAGCTTGGTACGCGACGGCGTAATTCCGTGCGATGCGAGTTGCGACGCGGTAAACGAACAGCCGTTCTGCGGGATTAATGGATCGCGGCTGGAAATCGGTGGTGCTTTTATCGGTCAATTGGAGGTTGGTGGTGTGCAGATGGAAATGAAGTTTTATGTAGTGCCTCGTAAGACAATGACTTTCGATGTTTTGCTGGGGAGAGATTTTTTGAACTGTCCACGGATTCACGTTACGATCGGCGATACGCTTGAGATCGCGGGGACCGAAGAGAGGCACGCCATTAATTCGCTTATGCACATCGATTGCGGCAGCGATTCCGTTGATTCGTGTGAGAAATTAAAAATAAATCCGGCGATCGGCGGAGATGTGTCCGCGCGGATTTGCGAGGCGTATAAGGCGCATTATACTGACGAGATGCGAGCGGAGGGGAATGCGTCCGAGTATGAAATGAAAATTGCTCTCAAACATGAGCAACCAATAAGTTCGCGACCGCGACGATTATCCTTCGCGGATAAGGAACTTCTACGCGAGATTTTAGACGACTTGTTAGAAAGGTCGATTATACAACCAAGTAGTTCTCCGTATGCGAGTCCGATAGTCTTGGTGCGGAAAAAGGACGGCGGGTGCCGGTTATGCGTGGATTATCGAGAATTGAATAAAATTACGATACGCGATAATTTTCCGACGGAACTGATAGATGATAACATCGATCGTCTACAGGGAAAAGTATATTTTTCTATTTTAGACATGAAGGACGGATTTCATCATGTAAAGATGCATGAATCGGCCGTAAAATATACTTCGTTTGTTACACCTCTCGGGCAGTTCGAGTATCTGCGCATGCCATTCGGTTTGGCGAACGCCCCGCGCGTTTTTCAGCGATTCGTGCATACGGTGTTCGAGTCATTGATCCGTGAAAATAAAATTTTAATCTATCTGGATGACTTGCTGATCGCGACGAAAGATGTAGATGAGCACATCGAAATTTTATCAAGAGTGTTCGAGATAGCAGGTAGGAATCGATTGGAATTTCGCCTTGATAAGTGTCATTTCGCCCAGACACAAATAAAATACTTAGGTTACTGTGTGAGTAGACACGGTATCCGGCCGAGCGACGAGAATGTTGCGTCCGTAGTTGACTATCCGGTGCCGCGTGGCGCGAAAGGCGTGCAGCGATTCCTGGGACTGGCGAGTTATTTTCGCCGATTTATTCCGGGGTTTTCTCTCTTGGCGAAACCGCTGTACGACTTAATACGAAAGAACGCAAAGTTTAAATTTGAATCCTCCGAGAATGCGGCTTTCGAGATGTTGAAACGACAGTTGTCAAATGGACCGGTACTTGCGATTTATTCGCCGCGGGCGGAGACCGAGCTGCATTGTGACGCGAGTGCTAGTGGATTCGGCGGTATATTGCTTCAAAGGCAAAATGACAATTCGTGGCGTCCGATCTCGTTTTGGAGCCAACGGACTACACCTACGGAATCTAAGTATCACAGTTTCGAGCTCGAATGTCTCGCCGCTGTGTATGCTTTAAAGCGTTTTAATATATATCTCGCGGGGCGAAAGTTTCGAATCATCACGGATTGTGACAGTTTCCGGTTGACATTGAGTAAAAGAGATATCAATCCGCGAATTTCACGATGGGCGTTATTCTTACAAAATTACGATTATGAAATCGTCCATCGCCCAGGAAAACGAATGGGACACGTTGATGCACTCAGTCGATGCCATAGCGTGCTTGTACTCGAAGGTAGTACGTTCGAAAAAACGCTATCCGTGTGTCAGGATCGCGACGAAGAAATTCGCGAAATACAAAAGAAACTCGAGAAAGGCGACGTGAAATATTACGAGTTAAGAGACGGACTGGTGTATCGGAAAGACCGTAACAAAAAATTGCTTTTCTATGTGCCGCGAAGTATGGAGTCCAATGTAATTAGGACGTGCCACGATGATCTTGGTCACGTGGGGATCGACAAGGTTATCGGAAACATCGCACAGATCTACTGGTTTCCGCGAATGCGCGAGAAGGTACGGGAATATATTGATAATTGCTTGCGATGTATAGAATTTTCTCCGTCCAGCGGAAAGGCAGAGGGATTTTTGCATAATTTACCGAAGGAGAAGATACCGTTCGAAACTATTCATATTGATCATATGGGCCCTTTAGAAAAAACCGGGAAGGGCTATCGTCATTTATTCGCTGTGATAGACGCCTTTACTAAATTTATTAGGCTTTACCCCTGCCGAACCACCGGAACGGAGGAGGTGTTAAGACACCTCAGCGAATATTTTCGCGCATATAGTCGACCGAGGCGAGTAATATCGGACCGCGGGACGTGTTTTACGTCCGAGGCGTTTGACGAATTTGTGAAGCGTGAAGCGATAGAACACACTTTAACAGCTGTGAGTACACCGAGAGCGAACGGTCAGGTCGAGCGATTCAACCGACTAATAACGCCAATGATGGCGAAAATAAGCGAAACACCGGCTAAATGGGATCGCGTACTGGGCCAGGCGGAATTCGCGATTAATAATACGATCTGTCGAGCTACCGGCGAGACCCCTGCCCGTTTGTTATTCGGTTTGGGGCAGCGGGGTAAATTGAACGATTGCCTCCGTGACATACTCGAGAGGGATATGGAAATTGAGCGAGATTTTGAATCCCTCCGAGATAAGACGAGCGACAGAATAAACGAGATACAGAAAAAAAGCGCTGAGCGATACAATCTGCGAAGAAAAGCGGCTCACAAATATGGCGTTGGCGATTATGTTGAGATTCGCAACATAGAAACTGTAGCCGGTATAAATAAAAAATTGATCCCGAAATATAAGGGTCCGTACGTCGTAAAGAAGGTGTTAGATCACGACCGTTACGTCATCACTGACGTGGACGGATTCCAATTGACGCAGCGACCGTACACGGGTATTTTGGCGCCGGACCAGATGCGTCCATATATCCGGAATTAAATTGCGACATTATTAAGAGTTTATTTGTAATGTTTGTTTTATTGAATTTGTGATCGTGATGTAAACTCATTTATAACAATTATTGTGAATCACGGGGATAACGATTGACCGGGTCGGTCAAGAGTCAGGCTGGCCGAGCTGTAGGCATTTTTGTATATTTTATTTTATCGCGAAGAATATTTAGCTGTCTATTAAGAAAACGAGAGAGACGTTTATCGTTTTTATATTTTCGTTTACTTGTCCTTCGACTCGGTTTAATTTAATTGTGTTATTATATTTTATTTATTTTTGCGACCGTCAACCGAGTATCTCTCTCGTTCGTCAAAGTTACTATTTTCTGTAAGATTAAACGGTTTTATCTGGTAAAGGGAAAACTGCTCCGATTGGTCCGACACCTTGGGGTGGGAATAACTCTTAGACAACGCGTATAAATATGCGGATTTTCGAGCGAGGAGG
>NW_017280349.1:2374-3056 GCF_001594065.2 Cyphomyrmex costatus | reverse complement strand
GAAATTGCGAAATAGTCGAAGGAAATAAATCGTAAATACAAGAGGTCACATCTGGTGGCATATTGAGTGAAAAGATATTTATTTATTTTACATGATTTATCTTATTCCTTTAATTAGTCAATACTTAATTTAGACATCGCTTAACATTAGTTCGTCTTTAAAACAAGATAATAAAAAACAAAATAAAGAAAGTCGATAACACAGCCCAACAAAATTTCCCTAATTTCACGTTGACTTACAAGTATAAGTCGATTCCGATAGGATTTTTTCCGCAGAATCCAAATATGCCTATAAAAATATTGAATTGGCTCTAGTTTTTAAACAACTGAAGATCAAAAGGGTCGAATCACACGATTTTGCCAAATTTTGAGCGTCTATCAAAAAGGAACGAGCAACAATAAAATTGTCTTCCCGTGACGAAAAGAAAGCTCGAGTATTGTTCTTTCAAGATATGGAGCACGAAATTAGATGAAGTGAATTTTAAACACGTGTTTTCATGTGAATGTGTGCGTGTACCTGTCACGGCATTACCAACGAGACGGACGCAGTATGACTTCTGATCTTTTCGGGATGCTGGACTAACGAGAGTCCTTCCCTCGCCTCTCACATGGGTACGTGTCAGTATGCGTGCGTGCGTGCGTGCGTGCGTGCGTGCGTGCGTGCGTGCGTGCGTGCGTGGGTG
>NW_017280349.1:0-1413 GCF_001594065.2 Cyphomyrmex costatus | reverse complement strand
TTTAAAATTCACTGCATCTAATTTCGTGCTCCATATCTTGAAAGAACAATACTCGAGCTTTCTTTTCGTCACGGGAAGACAATTTTATTGTTGCTCGTTCCTTTTTGATAGACGCTCAAAATTTGGCAAAACCGTGTGATTCAACCCTTTTGATCTTCAGTTGTTTAAAAACTAGAGCCAATTCAATATTTTTATAGGCATATTTGGATTCTGCGGAAAAAATCCTATCGGAATCGACTTCTGCTTGTAAATCAACAAAATTTTGTTGGGCTGTGTAATAAATATAAATGTGTTACACGTTTTGGCTCTCGGATGGAGCCCTCCTCATCAGACGTTAAGAAATGTTGGAACAAAATCAATCGTCGAAAAGATCATTCGTACAGTCTTCATTTACTCCTGCGAGTCTTCGTAGAAAATTGACATTATATTTACACACGATTGAAAAGTCGTATATGTATATCATCTCTGAAACGATTGTAACGATGCACTCCGCAATGCATCGTTCCGACGATACCAGCCGCCAGAATATTTCATATTACACTACACACAATAAACGTTTCTGTCTTTTGTAAAATACTGTGTCTAGTCTAAATTTGATTCTGCATTCTCTCTTCCCGTGCGAACCTTTTTCGCGACTAGCGAAAATTACGACGAGCTGATCCGCGCGGAAATTAGGTTGTTTCAATGTTGACGTGAATTTACCACCAGAAAACAGGTCTAGAGATGGTTCCTGCTGCAATTGTTACATATGTTTAACAGGGCGATTTCATGGTAAATCGAAGGTAAGAAAAGGTCGAGGCTGTAAAAAGAATACGCCTATCATAATTACTGATAACAATGGACTGAATGGAAATTCTTCTAATGAGTTGCTTCCAAGTTTAAGTAAACAAAAAGACAAATCTACGTTGAATCCATCTCTTATTTTATGTTCAACATGTTATCAAGAAAAGAGCAAAGGTAAACATCATCAATGTACCAGTAGAAAATCAGCTACTGCTAAAAAAGATGCAATCCTCAAATTAGTAGAAAATTTGCCAGAGAAGCAACAAGATCAAATAGTTCTGTCTTAAAACAGAAAAGTGATGAAGCAAACATTTCTGGTGACGAAGTAAAGTTGAGCACTCAAGGTTCTAAAATGAGGCTTTCTGTAAATGCAAAGACACCAAAGCTTGCAACTTTTTATACTGACAATTTGGACAGCTATCAAGTTAATACTGCCTCCTCGTATAATAGAATGAAGCAGCTCATTAATTTCCTAAGGTGTAACGTCGACAGAAAGTTTGTGCCTCCTTATTATGAGAAACACATGAAAGAAAACTCAAATAACCTGCAAAATATTTATAAAGAGGGTGTTTATGAGTTTGACACCGAAAAAGCGAAAGGAAAAGAGAAAAGACCAGTTGTATGGGCAGA
>NW_017280348.1:23794-24461 GCF_001594065.2 Cyphomyrmex costatus | reverse complement strand
GTAACGACGTTATATTTTCTTTAGTAACGAGTAACGAAATTGACGTCGTTACTTGTATCGTTATACTTCTTTGATTATACACTTTGATAGGCCACGGCCATCATGGTCAATAAGGTTATAGTAAATTTCGGATCGTAGCGGAAAATAACCCAATGGCATAACTTGTTTTGGTAAACATTTAATAACCCGATGAGAACACATACGTAGATTCGATGCAGATTCGACGTGGGTTAGCACGTGGATATTCTACGTAAACCATCGAGTGACAGTCCACTCAAAAACGGTAGATACCAAAATCCACGTGGAAATCGAATCGATATTCCTCGTAATATCCACTACTAGTATACAATAATGCAATAGTAAATTCGTAATAGTGACCCACTATACTATAATATACCCGTGTGGAAGTCTTAGAATAAAATCGTGAAAAAAAAATTTTCCTCTTAATTCGAGAGTTAATTTTTTTTCACATGTCACCCATCCGAAAAGTTGTACCACGAACCTTGCGGCTTAAAATTGATTTATCAAAGCAACCTAGATTCATCAAAGATCTAAAAGAATATTCTAATAGATATAATAATCATTAAGAATTCATTGATTTATATTTTCCGTTAAACGTAAACACTATTTGTAACATTTTCTGCTGAATGACATTAATGATCTGAGC
>NW_017280348.1:3805-22979 GCF_001594065.2 Cyphomyrmex costatus | reverse complement strand
ATAGACCTGTCTATTGCATAATTACAAAAAAATGTAACGAAAAGTAACGATTTTTTATCGTTACTTTTAAGTAACGGTAACGCGTTATTTTTTAGAATCGGTAACGAGTAACGGTTACGCGTTACATTTAAAAAGTAACTTTCCCAACCCTGGGTACAGCAACGTTTATTTGAAAACGTTTTATTAAAATATCATATAGCCTAAATATTTTATGTAATGTATATTTATGTTTTAAACGTAGATAAATATTTTTAGGAAATACTTATTATTACTTAGATTATGTTAAGTATTTTTTAGCATTTATATTAAAATATATATATTTAATATATACAATAAATATTTCATAGTATTCATAATAAATATCTATAATTTGCGCAATCTAAAGCCACAAAATATTCACAAACTATTAAAAATAAACTGAAAAATATTTTATAAATATTCTGAAAATATATTATGCGCTATCTGGAAATCAGCTATAAGATTTAAAAAAAAATTATAATTTAAATTAAAATTCCTGATTTTTCGAGACACCCCTTTTCTTTTCCGCTCGGTGAAATTTTTTAATTCTTCTGAGATAAAATCAAATCTTTTCTTGCCGTAGCTTTCACAAAAAGTGCATAACTTCGGGACGAGGAGTGCATGTAGGATGAATTAGAGGAGATTACTTGAGAGGAAAGGTCGCAGCCGCTGCAGCACGTTTTCTTAGAAAAATTTTTTTGCTGCGCCCTCCGACATCTGCTACTTATTTTACAGAAACATACTTCGTTTAAACGAGAGGAGCTTATCTGTGCAGCATCTATTAGGTATTAAAATGTTGTTTTTAAATATTCCATTACGTTCTAAAAATTCTAAAAATTTCTTCGGCACTGCATAGCAACTCGGTAAATGTACGTTGAGGAAAGAAAAGCACAGGTCAGTTTCTCTATTGTTTGAGTGTGTATACTCCTCTGGAATTTGCAGCTGTCGAGGCGCAACCAAAATATCTTTTACAAGAAATGTACCTGCTACAGTAATGATTTACCTTAGATCATTAACGTAAAGGGAGCAAACATGTTTAATGTACGTGGTGTGCTTTTTAGAAGAGATGATCTTCAGACGAGGCTGAGAAGGACCTATCCAAACAGCACACAATATTTATAAAATATTTACTAAAGATTGGTAAAACTTATTTTTAATTATTAAACGTTTGTAAATATTTTTTTGATCTTAGATTGCACAGATCATATAGATAGATATTTATTATAAAAATTATAAAAATACTTCATGAGGTAATATATATGAAATGTAAACGAATAATATTTACTAAAAATATTTATCTATGTTTGTCATGAATAATATATATAAAACATTTAGACTCTATATTTTTTAATAACATTTATGAATAAAGTTTATACAAGGTATTTTCTGGAACTTATGTCGAAACTTCGAGAACGTTTTCCCGGAAAGACTTCTATCTATGTTAATGGTCTAAGGTAAATCATTACTGTAGCAGGTAAAATTCTTTTACAAGATATTTTGACTGCGTCTCGACACCTGCCAAGAAGAGCGTACACGCTCAAACAATAGAGAAGCTGACCTGTGCTTCCCTTTCCTCGACGTACATTTATAGTTGCTATGCAGTGCCGAAGAAATTTTTAGAACATAATGAAATATTTCAAAACAACATTTCAATAACAAAGGAATGGATTAATTGATGTCGATTCAACATCAATTTAAAGAGTTTGACATTGGATCGATATCGGTTCGACGTCAATTTGATAATTTCGACGTTGAATCAATGTCAGTTCCATTGTCATTTCTGGCTGAGTGTAGAAGTTCGATAAACTAAGAAAAAAAAGTCTTGTAGAAGTATGCTTGTTCTTGCTTCTTGTTTTTTGAACAAAATTGCGAAAAAGGAGAAAACAAGCAAAAACGAACATACCTCTATAGGACTTTTTTCTTAGTTCATCGAACTTTCAAATACACTCTCTCAAAGTTTTGGCACACACATTTAAATTCCAACATCCTGTATATTAAAATATTTAAATAATACTTCAAAAAATAAATAACATTAAATATTTATAAATATTTATTATAAATATTCTATGCTGTCTAAGTAGGAAAATGCAGATTGTGAAATACGGCAGCAAGAAGAAATCATTATTGCACCCCTTTTTTTGTTATATACGGTACCTCGATACCTCATGCTGGAGCAACGATAAAGCACAAAATATACCTACCGTTGTTTTCATTTAGAATATTGATACAAGTCTCTCTATATAAAAATACTCAAAATTTATTATTTTATAAATAGCCATTTAATCTATTATAAGTTAAAAATGGAGAGAGAGAGAGAGAGAGAGAGAGAGAGAACGCAAATAAATATTTATTTATTTTCTATTGAATTATTGAAAGAAATAAAATGATATTTTATTTCTTTCAATTTTCCGCAGGCGTAACTATTATAGAACCGTGCAGTTATTTGGGTCTAGCAAACTTGTATTTGGGCTCGAGCTACGGAAAAAAACAGAGTATGAATAAGGATTTTCTTTCCTCCCCCATTTAGAGGAATGCCTCGGTCGTGTGCCTAACAATGAAAGGATTATCCCTTCCATCATATGCTAGCAAATGCATTCGGCAGGTGCCGCTATTCAAACAAGACAATATTCAAGATTCAAGGACACAAGACATCCTTATTTATGATGTTTGAACTTTGACCATTGCCGCCTGTAAGTATAAGTATAATGATTCGTCTCTTCTTCACTATGCGTTAATTGATATATGTACAGTTCGAAACAATATAAAAGAAATGTATTAAATTAAAATAAAGTTTTGTTTATTCAAAATTTTATTTTAATTAAGTAAAAATACATTAAATTATATTTATATAATTTTATTTTGCGACTTTTGCAAGAAGATAGTCGACGTTACTGGTTCAGTGAGTTTAATGAACTTCAAACTATTATTGGAAGTTGTCCTATCTCTCCAAGGTATTTACATCTAAATTATATCTATGTGATATATACCCTATTATTTGTTATTTATTGATGATGTTAGTGCACCAACAGTATTGCAGCTTCAGAAAACGAATGCCACAAGTACAGTTTAATACTTTGTTAAAGTGGGTAAAGAGATGCCTTCTAATACGATTAACATTGCCAAGAGCCCTGAGTTTAACATACGAAGAAAATTCGTTGTTAAAACTCTAGAGAGATTGAGCGAAATTGTAATTAAATCGTTGGGCCACTATATTTTGGCCTATAACGAACCCAAGAAATTCCAATCCGCAAGATGTTATAAAGAGGCGCAAATCCCAGATAACAGTTCCCCTGACTATCAGATCCCTCATGGGAACCGAAATAACAATCTACCATTTATCCTTATATTTAAGTCACAATGAATATAAGTGCTATCGAGAAGCGATACACCCATATTCTTAAATTCATTTTCCGGAAATCAAAAAGTGCTGTTAAACTTAATAATGAATTTTTACCGTCAATAAATGCAAAATAAATGTTTTAAAACACTTAAGAATGAAAAAAACTTAGATATAAATATAAATCTAAATATAATATGTGTACATAATATATAACACACTTCTTGTAATATTACTTCCTAATATACAGTGTAACATATGATAGCCAAGTGGTCAATAGCCTAATTAAAATGCTTAGATTACATACATACGTATGTATGGATCTTATATGTACTTAATCATATTTACGTATGCGTCACGGAGAACCATTTGAAGTTTAGAAATAATCACGTGTATTTTTATGATATATACACAATATAATGGTGAATTGTGCTTTTGGGTGAACAATAGAGTGTAGAAAGGAAAAGGAACTGAATCATCATGAAACGCGACACAAGCGAAAAGACAGGAAAGTCTCGAAGGTTATAGTTGACAATCACGTAATAAATTTGTTAGTTCTCGAACTGCCGCTTATTAAGGGGGAACACCACGGTGACGAGTTTAAAAAATCGATTTTTTTATTGCATTTTTGTAATGCTTGGAGTGTTAAAAATATGTCCCTATAATATTATGTTGAAATTCCTAACGGAACAATAGTAAGTATGTGATAGAGTAAAACGTGGTCAGATGCCGCTAGGACATTCAGCAGTCTTCTTGATCTGCTTGTAGGCAGTTTTACCAGTATTCTTTTGTTTCTTGTGTTTCAGACGTGAACACTTCATATGCACCCGGATTGGACGCACTTTGATTCGTTACGAAATTTGATCGTTATATGTAGATATATAAACTAATCGGTTGTAATACTTTAAACGTGTTTTTCTCGAAACCACGTTTTCGTAACTATAGGCGCTCACATAACTCAACAAATTTTTATCCGAATGACTAGAATTTTGGACAGAATGTTTACAACGAAATTGTCTTCAGTTGCACGTACGAACTTTTCAATCGGATTATTAGTTTTTGAAAAACAATTAAAAAATAACGATTTTTTGTCGCAAAATCGTGACCTTTTTTTTTTAAACAGCGCCATTTTGTCTAAAATTATTTTATCAAAAATTCCGTACGTGCAACTGAAACTACACTCATATACTTTAAAATAAAATTTAAAAAATTATTTCAGAGCTTCCGTTCAGACGCAGCACGAGCGCCCGTGCACCCATGTTTTTTCAGAGGAGGTGCACATCAATGAGTACTGAAGCTACAAATATTAATATTATTCAATGAATTTTTTTTAATAATTTCGTAAATGTATGTACTTCGCATATATAAAAACAATAATTCATACAAGCTACCAGTTTTCAAAAAAAAAATTCACAAAAAGAGCCTTTTTTTCGGCCGTCACCCTGGTGTTTCCCTTAAGGCGATGCTGGACCCGCCTGTATTATCGACGAAAACGTCAAAAGCAAGCGTTTTTGACGTTTTCGTCGATAATACAGGCGGGTCCAGACTCCAGCATCGCCTTAAGGCCTGTTTTATCATTACTTATTGTTAGTTAAAGACTCGTTTCTCTTAATTGCATTTACGGATGGAAAAATCCTTCTGCATAACTAGAGTATCGACAAAAACGGAGGATGCTAGCTACATTTCAATACGAAAAACGGAAAAAAATTAAAAATTTACAGTTTCGTTATCAGTAATTTACCATTTTTGCAGTTCAATGAAAATATCTTGTTGGGTGCTTTCAATCTCAATTCTGTAAAGTCAGTGGGTGCTTTCCAATTGATGACACAAATCGACACAAGTATCGTTCTATCTTTGTCAATCTCTAAATGTCAAGAAAGATAGAACGATACTTGTGTCGACTTGTGTCATCAATTGGAAAGCACCTAGTGTTGTTTGTTCACGTAATACACCGGGTGATGTTGAATCATTTAGTCCATACAAGCAGTAAAACTTGGTTATCAAGGAAATATTCTCGTCAGGTGACACATCTACGAGTTGAAAAAAAATGTAAGTTTTTAACTTTTTTTCGATTTTAGCATATAATTCTCAAACTAATTTTGTATGTATATTGATCCTGTAAAGGGATTTCACATTCCGTTCAGTCTCGTTTCGGAGATTTTCTTAAGACTGTAAAGATCCACAATTTCGTGGATCCAGCATTCCCTTAATGCACCAGGAATGAGGTCTTCGCTAATTGTAAGATGGCGTATAGAGGAAGCGCACGTGGAAGTGGGCGAAGGGAAGCATTCGCTGGCACGTAGAGTACATGCGTATGCGTGCAATTATGACATGAAGCTGCAGGTGCACACACTCGATGTTGTTCGCCACGCACGACGAATGTTCGTGCGTTTGCAAATCTTTCTTTGTATCTTATCTTTCAAAATTAATTTGCCAGACATTAAATATTTCACTGTTCGCCGCACGGGCTCCTTGCCTCTGATAAACGGCATCTTGCCGATATCTGTTTTCAATCTGTCTGCGGTCGGCGGCCTGGGAGCAACCGGTAGCACACACCAGCACACACACACAAGCCAAGCTCGTGTACATGTGACTTTGCTAGCAAAACTTGAGCAGAACGTAACGATCATATAGTTAAAAAAATTTACTTTTTGCAAAACACAGTTGCTATAAAAATGCTTTTCTTTTTTAGCTTTTAGCATAAAAAGGCACAAATTGGAAAAAAAGAAGTCCCGTTTTCAAATGTCTGTAAATGTCGGTCAATGTTTATATATATCGCGTATAAATTAACAATTTATACCATTTTGTAGGGAATTTTCTAAGCTTTAATTTTTATCTACGGTATTTTTTACGTATACCTTGCAGAAATTGAGATATTTACAAAAAAGTTACCGCAAATCGCCTTTTTATGCCAAAAGCTAAAAAAGACAAGCATTTTTATAGCAACTGTTTTGCAAAAAGTAAATTTTTTTAACTATCGTTTATACAGGATCGTGTGTATATGTATATATAAACTATAACAGAAAAATATGGATATTAATTTTTCTATCGTCATTACGTATGTTTGTTTATACAAAAAGTCCGATTTTTTCATAAAATCAGCACATTACGAAATTTTCCAAAGGCTGTATATCGGAAACTATTTATTAGACGAGGTTCAAAAAATCTCATTTTAAAGATAATTTTATAAGCTTCCACGTGATTTCTATACATTTTTCACCTCAGACAAGTCAGAAGTAAAAATAATAAAAAAGAGATAAACAATTTTTTACGTTTAAATTCAATTTAACTAAATTTAACTGGCAATCAATGTTCATTTCTACCGATTAACTTTAATGTTGGATTAATTTACTTTTTATATCCTTTTCTAGTTCTAAAAGTTGGAAATAGATAAGAATATAAATTAAGTTGAGATTAAAGTTAGTAGTGTAATCAGTATTTCAATGAAAATTTTCTTCAATTATGTGTGAAAAATTTTATAACAAATGTTTTTCATAACTTACATGATTTTAAGTTACATATAATTTTATTCCTTGGATTTTTTATTTTGATTTTCAAAATGAAAAATATTGTTCGATTATGTTACCTTTAAGCAAAGATATTAATTTAAACTATTTAAGTTGAAGTATAGATTTGCAAATTTTAGAACGAATATCATTTATGTTTATTTCATACTGAAGAAATGAATATAACTTTTCTAAGTAATACCCGTGTCGTATTTTATTAATAGAATTACTTCTATTGTTTTTAATAAAATTATCAATTTTTTAAATTGTGTAATACATGAAAAAAAAGATTGTATATTGAAAAATGTATAATATACTTAAACAATAAATTTTTTGTTAATGTACGTGATCAGAACACAGCCAAAGATAAATGAGAAATGATGAATTATAATTAGAAATTTTGCTTTAATCAAACGTTCTGCCAAAATTTAATTAATCACCGACAATCTGTATATATTTAAAAATTTTTAATAAATTTTATCAGTTAAATTAACTTTCAAATTGTATTTATATTTTTTTACGTGGCATGTGTTTTTCTGTAAAAAGGGACGTTACAATTTTTTGTCTGCGACAATGAACAATTTTCTATCTGCGTTATCTACATAAATTCGTATAAACAAGAGCATTTACTATAATTTTCATTATTAGATGTGAAAAAATTTCACGTTAAATGCATCAATGCGTTCCGAAAGTCAGTGTTTCAAACTCGCATTGTTCTAGCTAGAGATCTTTCATTCGCATTCGCGATTTAGATTCGCTGTTACAAAAGAAGGGGACCTACTACATACATCACTACATGATTAACGTACCTAACCTCGTAAGCGGTGATCTACACGAGCAGCTGATCGAAAACGGCAGCGTGCTTTGCATCGTAGTTGAGGTAATAATAGCAAGTTATTCCTAAAGTTAATTAAGTATTACACTCATTAATATCTTAACTTTCCTTTTTAGACACTCATGTCTTTTTCTCCTATTTCCTCCTATTTTCTCCTATTTCCTCCTCATTTCATTCTTTTTCGCGCCTTCCTCGATACACGTGCATCTCCTATTAAAGGCATGAATAACTATATGTGTACAGTCGCGGACATCGAGGTTACAAATTTGTAACACACTTTTGTTTTGATAGTATATACAATACGTAAATTAAGACAGAGGTATAATTCTTTATCTTTTTTTAATTGTAAAAATTAGAAAAATATATCTCTATATAATAAAATATTATGATTATATCTTATAATATATAAGGTAAATGTACTAATAATTAATGAACATGAACCAATTGTTGGACAAAGTGATAAAACATTTCAAATATAAAGTTTTTGATGGTATGTACGATTCTAAATTAATTTGTAATTAAATTTTTATAAACAATAAATTTATTTATAGTTGTACATATCATTAAAAGTTTAATATTTACAATTTTGTACCACTTTGTCCAACGAATTGGGTCATATCTACTAACTGTCCACTAACTGGTATATTTACCTTACATAGTTAAAAAAAAAACCGTTTTTTTCAAATTGCTGGGAAAAAATCGGAAAAATTGGTTTTTTTGGAAAAATTGCTATTTTGCTATCTAATGACATACTATTTCATTTTTTAGTGTCCTTCATCAAATTAATATGATTCAGAAAATTATGTAATGTTTTTATTAAAATTTTTAGTTTTTCTTCTATTTTTATATTAAAATAATAGAATATAAATATAAAAAAAATATGTGAAAAATTTCAAAAATGTTAAAAACGATGGAACTTAATCTTTAAAAGATCTCAAACTTTAAAAAATTACCTATAGTGAAGTTCACCCAAGTACTTTAATAACACCATATACAGAAAATAAAATAATCTCGTGAAATACCGTATATGATTTTTGGGTAGTAAGTTTATTACATTTTGTTTCATCGCTTTAATATGAATAGTAATAAGCTTCACACAATATATGTTGATAATATATTGATTATATTAAATTACCCATGTTAGTTATATAGAAATCAAATTTGATTACCACAGTGGGTATGACGTATGGGTATTTTGATTTGTTCCAGATAGAAGCTGACATCGCCTAAGTGGAATCGTTTCAAAGGCATCAGATTAAGATAGAAGGACAAGACTGAACAATGTAATCTGGAGATGCTGGCATATGCAATGTAAGCGGAAAAAAAAATTCTTACCTTCTGAATTTTTACTTTACTTTACGAGTGGGCGAACTCGGGTTAAGTACCCGGTGATCACTTCAGCATAACAGATAAACTATTTATTAGACGAGGTTCAAAAAATCTCATTTTAAAGATAATTTTATAAGCTTCCACGTGATTTCTATACATTTTTCACCTCAGACAAGTCAGAAGTAAAAATAATAAAAAAGAGATAAACAATTTTTTACGTTTAAATTCAATTTAACTAAATTTAACTGGCAATCAATGTTCATTTCTACCGATTAACTTTAATGTTGGATTAATTTACTTTTTATATCCTTTTCTAGTTCTAAAAGTTGGAAATAGATAAGAATATAAATTAAGTTGAGATTAAAGTTAGTAGTGTAATCAGTATTTCAATGAAAATTTTCTTCAATTATGTGTGAAAAATTTTATAACAAATGTTTTTCATAACTTACATGATTTTAAGTTACATATAATTTTATTCCTTGGATTTTTTATTTTGATTTTCAAAATGAAAAATATTGTTCGATTATGTTACCTTTAAGCAAAGATATTAATTTAAACTATTTAAGTTGAAGTATAGATTTGCAAATTTTAGAACGAATATCATTTATGTTTATTTCATACTGAAGAAATGAATATAACTTTTCTAAGTAATACCCGTGTCGTATTTTATTAATAGAATTACTTCTATTGTTTTTAATAAAATTATCAATTTTTTAAATTGTGTAATACATGAAAAAAAAGATTGTATATTGAAAAATGTATAATATACTTAAACAATAAATTTTTTGTTAATGTACGTGATCAGAACACAGCCAAAGATAAATGAGAAATGATGAATTATAATTAGAAATTTTGCTTTAATCAAACGTTCTGCCAAAATTTAATTAATCACCGACAATCTGTATATATTTAAAAATTTTTAATAAATTTTATCAGTTAAATTAACTTTCAAATTGTATTTATATTTTTTTACGTGGCATGTGTTTTTCTGTAAAAAGGGACGTTACAATTTTTTGTCTGCGACAATGAACAATTTTCTATCTGCGTTATCTACATAAATTCGTATAAACAAGAGCATTTACTATAATTTTCATTATTAGATGTGAAAAAATTTCACGTTAAATGCATCAATGCGTTCCGAAAGTCAGTGTTTCAAACTCGCATTGTTCTAGCTAGAGATCTTTCATTCGCATTCGCGATTTAGATTCGCTGTTACAAAAGAAGGGGACCTACTACATACATCACTACATGATTAACGTACCTAACCTCGTAAGCGGTGATCTACACGAGCAGCTGATCGAAAACGGCAGCGTGCTTTGCATCGTAGTTGAGGTAATCTCAGTTTCGCGTAAAGGAGGCACGGCAGTGTCGCGCGCTTGGCTTAGCGCCGAGACACTACCGTGTCTCCAGATAATAGCAAGTTATTCCTAAAGTTAATTAAGTATTACACTCATTAATATCTTAACTTTCCTTTTTAGACACTCATGTCTTTTTCTCCTATTTCCTCCTATTTTCTCCTATTTCCTCCTCATTTCATTCTTTTTCGCGCCTTCCTCGATACACGTGCATCTCCTATTAAAGGCATGAATAACTATATGTGTACAGTCGCGGACATCGAGGTTACAAATTTGTAACACACTTTTGTTTTGATAGTATATACAATACGTAAATTAAGACAGAGGTATAATTCTTTATCTTTTTTTAATTGTAAAAATTAGAAAAATATATCTCTATATAATAAAATATTATGATTATATCTTATAATATATAAGGTAAATGTACTAATAATTAATGAACATGAACCAATTGTTGGACAAAGTGATAAAACATTTCAAATATAAAGTTTTTGATGGTATGTACGATTCTAAATTAATTTGTAATTAAATTTTTATAAACAATAAATTTATTTATAGTTGTACATATCATTAAAAGTTTAATATTTACAATTTTGTACCACTTTGTCCAACGAATTGGGTCATATCTACTAACTGTCCACTAACTGGTATATTTACCTTACATAGTTAAAAAAAAAACCGTTTTTTTCAAATTGCTGGGAAAAAATCGGAAAAATTGGTTTTTTTGGAAAAATTGCTATTTTGCTATCTAATGACATACTATTTCATTTTTTAGTGTCCTTCATCAAATTAATATGATTCAGAAAATTATGTAATGTTTTTATTAAAATTTTTAGTTTTTCTTCTATTTTTATATTAAAATAATAGAATATAAATATAAAAAAAATATGTGAAAAATTTCAAAAATGTTAAAAACGATGGAACTTAATCTTTAAAAGATCTCAAACTTTAAAAAATTACCTATAGTGAAGTTCACCCAAGTACTTTAATAACACCATATACAGAAAATAAAATAATCTCGTGAAATACCGTATATGATTTTTGGGTAGTAAGTTTA
The DNA here is from genome assembly GCF_001594065.2 of Cyphomyrmex costatus. Classification (NCBI taxonomy): domain Eukaryota; kingdom Metazoa; phylum Arthropoda; class Insecta; order Hymenoptera; family Formicidae; genus Cyphomyrmex; species Cyphomyrmex costatus. The sequence continues at coordinate 11,542 of NW_017280348.1, read as the reverse complement.
TTACATTTTGTTTCATCGCTTTAATATGAATAGTAATAAGCTTCACACAATATATGTTGATAATATATTGATTATATTAAATTACCCATGTTAGTTATATAGAAATCAAATTTGATTACCACAGTGGGTATGACGTATGGGTATTTTGATTTGTTCCAGATAGAAGCTGACATCGCCTAAGTGGAATCGTTTCAAAGGCATCAGATTAAGATAGAAGGACAAGACTGAACAATGTAATCTGGAGATGCTGGCATATGCAATGTAAGCGGAAAAAAAAATTCTTACCTTCTGAATTTTTACTTTACTTTACGAGTGGGCGAACTCGGGTTAAGTACCCGGTGATCACTTCAGCATAACAGAGGAGGATACTACTCAAAAGACTGTCGTCGCACATTCGTTCCACTGTTCTACCACTGTTCACGCGTTTCAGTCTAATCTTGCATTCACTACACGAAACGCTCGCGACTATAGAGCTTTTGAAAGTCCAAGTTAATTTAATTTAATTCCGAACGAATAGAATTTACAGTGGATAAATTGTTATTGAATGAAATTGTAAAGAATAAGTAGAAATATAAATAAAGCACTTCTATAGTGCAGTTTTGATGTCATTATGCAATATCAGTGTAATCGGTATATACGCTTGCTAATTATACTAATTATAAAATATTAATTGCAGAAGTCAAGAAAATTATAAGAGTACGTTTTGATTAAAGAAGATTACTTTACATAAAAACATTGATTGCAAGTAGCACTTCGTAAAATATATAATAATGAATAATAATTCTAAAATATACGTTTACATAAATTTTACTCAATGAAATTTTTTTGCAATTAATATAATTTATTTATAATAAAACCCATTGATTGTTTGCTTTCGTGGAAAAATATCAATTATTTTTTTTTTAATGGAGAATTAAAAGGCGAACGATGTAAGATTATACAAAAAACAAGGATGTAATATATTATGGAACGAGACAAAATTTAACCTTCTGATTTCACCTTCTGTCAGCTGATATATATTTTAAAAGTAAACAGAGGATCTCTCTGGGATATTTTCTGATTTAAATTCAATTTATCATTACGTAAATCTATCTTTGTTTTATTAAGAAAATACAAAATACAATTGATTGATAAGCTTTAGCTTTTCTTCGTTATCTTTCAACGCATCGTCACGAGTTCGCAAACTCGATCTTAATCTATCTTCTCGCCGAGCTTTCGTACCGACCAGCCAATCCGGCGAGACTACGACAACATAATTAGTCGGATCCCCCCGCACTGCGGAAAACACGCGAGAAGGAAGTCTCGAAGGACTATTATTACTCTCTAGATCTTTGAAGAATCACAATCGATTGTGTTCACAGGCCGAGTCCTGTATCGTAATCATTCATTGATTAAGAGGCCGAGTCCTCTCATTCTTATAAAGGACGTTCACTGGCTAATCGATTTCTATACAAAACGCTTCAAATTTAAACTACATGCTATTAGTATCATTATCGATATATCCTCCAAATTTCAAAAAATTTAGCGGTACCGAATTCGAGTTATTAATTTTTAAAGTTGCGGCTTTTAACATGTAAGGTATAGCTCAAGCATACGTAAGGTATGCGCTCAAGTGACATTTCAATTCATAGCGACTGTGATATCTATACGATTGTTATAAAAAAAATAGGATATGATGCAGGACGATGCTAGAAATAACATAAAAAAAACGGGGATCCTTAGCGGTGCCGTTGTTGAGTTATCGAAGTTCGAAGTGGTGTATCCGACAGCACTTCAAAGTAAGTCGCCGCATGGAAGGAGAGCCGTTGCTGAGACGGGTCTCCGCTTTTCTCAACACAAGCTAGTGTGCGTGTATACATACAAGCCATCGAACCCCGTTTGCTTGTGCGTGAGTACACTCAACAGAAAAAGTATTGGCATGGGAAGCGGAGTGGGAAGAGACATGCGCTATGCACCGAGAAGCGAACGTGCAGTAAACTTTTGGCTACGATTGTAGCCGGTGAACGTCCTTAAAGTTATTCTTTTCATTGTCATTCAAGTGAATGTATATTATTTTCGACGAAACATCATTTTAAAATAATTTCTGTTAATCTCAAATCTTACTGAACCGTTAGTTTAAACTAAATACCAGTGAGAACATGCCGTAACGTTCAAGCTAGATCTTATGGATGCTTCTAATTTATAATTTCGTGTGAATTTATATACTAAGTATGTAGATTCTTAAATGCGCGCCGAAATTTTTTCAGACTTATATAACGCAAACTCTAATAAACTATCGCAATACTATCACGAATTAAATTGACTAACAATTTAACAATTTTGATGCTCATATCATCTTGAATCTTAATAATGTTGAATGACATATTAAAAATCTGTAAATTATTAATTTATATTGCAAAAAATATTATCTCGGCTGTGAGTCGAATCTCTGGCATTCTGTGCGAGCGTCCTAAATCTTTAGATTATACATATATATGTATAATACATATTATGTAATTTATATATCTTATTCCAGGGAATGGAAGTAACTTTATTACTTGTAACGAAGTTACAGTTACAAGTTACTTTTTTAGTAACTTTGCTGGTAACTGCGTTATTTTCTTTTTTCGGTAACTGTAACGGTAACGTAGTTATATTTTTTGGTTAACGGTTATGGGCCTTCTACAATAAGCCATAAGTCATTACTCACATGACATAAGTGTTAAGTCACAATTATAAGTCATAAATCTTAAGGAATTTGCATCTACAATAAGTCGTATTAGATCGTTGCATCATAACAGTTCAGCAATTAGGTTCAACAATTAAATTCGACAAGTTTCCATGTCATAAATTTCTTGTATACATTCATATTCCATTTTTAATACGATATAAATCACTTCGATCAAAATATTCTCGATTCAGTTTTTAAATTATACGAAATCAGTTTTCTCGTAAGAAATGGCAGACACATACTGCTTTTTGATTGGTCAGTCATAACGTAATCATAAGCTATAAGTCAGAAGAGATGGAATTTAGCCTATTCTTAAATGCGCGCCGAAATTTTTTCAGACTTATATAACGCAAACTCTAATAAACTATCGCAATACTATCACGAATTAAATTGACTAACAATTTAACAATTTTGATGCTCATATCATCTTGAATTTTAATAATGTTGAATGACATATTAAAAATCTGTAAATTGTTAATTTATATTGCAAAAAATATTATCTCGGCTGTGAGTCGAATCTCTGGCATTCTGTGCGAGCGCATTCTGTCCTAAATCTTTAGATTATACATATATATGTATAATACATATTATGTAATTTATATATCTTATTCCAGGGAATGGAAGTAACTTCATTACTTGTAACGAAGTTACAGTTACAAGTTACTTTTTTAGTAACTTTGCTTTTAGTAACTGCGTTATTTTCTTTTTTCGGTAACTGTAACGGTAACGTAGTTACATTTTTTGGATAACGGTTACCTTTATCGTTACTTTGCATACGATTGGATACGTTATAGCACGGCATAGATACGACAGCTATAAATGTGGTTGTAGAACATTGAATGGTTTTTTTTTAATACAGGCGTACAAGCTATATTTAGTTTAATTTAATCTAAAATTAGTACACACTTTGTTCTAATTGAGCTGTGTAAAAAGCTTTACATTTCTGTGTACATTTATGTTGAGTAATTGGAAAACACCTCTTTTTGCAAAACTTCTGTATTATATATTTTAAAATTATAACGTTATAATTTTCTTTCTATCAAAATATTTGATTTACAGCTAAAAGTATAGTTTAAGTAAAAATATAGCTTTATTATAGTAAAGAGATTATGTGTATCTCTTAATTTTCTTTTTAATTTCTAACATATATTGTGATTCAGATAGTCCTATATAATATTCAAGTTTTCTGCAAAGTATAAGAAAATTCCTATACATAGTGTCAGCTATATGCATATATATATTGTTTTTATTATTATTTAAACAAAAAACATTGCAAAAGTACATTTTAAGACTGATTTTTAAAAAGTAAAGGAAAAGTAACGAAAATTTACCTTTCGAATAACGGTAACTGTAACGAGTCACTTTTAAAAAGATAACTAGTAACGCGCGGTAACTCGTTACTTTTTTTACTCGGTAACGAGTAACTGTAACTTGTTACTTTTAAAAAGTAACTTTCCATTCCATGTCTTATTCTAACATCTAGTAGATTAAGGATACGGTCAACGCGATGCTATAAATGTTTTGAAGCGTTTCTTGATTGATCAATTTGTAAAATTCTTTTTTCTGATTGATCAATCAAACGTTCCAAAGCATTTATAGTGAGACTTTGACCGCATCCTAAAGTGTGTTTCCGGCCCGATCGAGTTTGCACCAACTTGGGTTAAAAAATATTTTGCTAATGATAAGCTTTATACGTTCTACCTAAGAGAGCGCAAAACATTGTACACTGAAAAAAATGTTATTCATAGTATCAATGAATGACATTTATTGACTTGAAATTTATTGATATAACGAACTTTTAATAGATATTATGAATATTATATTGAATATTTTTCATTAGCTAATAACTGGATTTATTAATATAACAAATCACTGTTTATTAATATGATGTACTTGAATATATCATAACTTAATGGAACATTTAATTGAATCAATGAAAAAGTTCATTCTTCCAACAAATTTGTTCATAGACTTAATAAATTCATTCATTAGATGTCTATTATAAAATTTTATAGAAGTGATAATATACATTCATTATATTAACGCATTTTTTTATTAGTTAATAAAATCTATACATTAGCTCAATATAATCGAATTCGTTATATGGATTATTATTCATTGAATGAATAAAGTTTTTGGTTATTATAATAAATCCATGGCAGACTATTAACGTATATATTCATTGTCACAATGAATTCTGGTAATAGTTTAATAACTCAAGTTAATCATTTTATAAAACCTAAATCATTATAGGAATAAAACTGTTCATTGGACCAATTTTAATGAAGTTTTTATTAATACCAATGAATATTTTTATTGTATTTACGTATATTTTTGGTTCAGAGTAACGATGCCCCTCTAAAAAGCATCGTACCTGGCATCGACGTCTAGTCGGATGCTGTCGCTATAGTGACCACCGGTCACTGCGGCGTCGGGCATCGTTACAACATCATTAATTCAACCCAGATTAGTGCAAATCCGATCGAGTGGAAAATACCATGTCATTGAACCTCAAAAACAATCGTATTAACGTTCCCGGGATGAAGGGAGAGAAAAAAGCCTGAAAATCTTAAATCGCATGTGGAATCGAGTGAAGGCTCGTTTGAAAGTGCTTTTTAAGACGAGAACAACGCGGACTAACCGAAGTCTTTAATAAGATTTTTTTTCGCAGTCATTGTCATTTGAATATTGTTATTATAATTTCTGAATGATTTGAGATGTAGGATTGAAATTTACAGGGATGCAACAGAATCATAAAATCTATTATTAAACATCCACCTTGACATTCCCAGGGGAAGAGGGGAAAAGAAGGTCTAAAAATCTTAAATGACATGTGAATGAAGGCTCGTTTGAAAGGGCTTTTCAAGACCAGAACAATGCGGACTGATCGAGGTCTAAGACTTTTTTCCGCAGTTATGGTCGTTTAAACATTGTTATTCAGAAAAAAGAAATACATCTCTTTTGTGCGTGCGTGCGCGCGTGCGTGCATGTGTGTGTATAGCGCGGGCTCATCTTGGCTTATCTTTCATTGAATCGGTTTTTCAGAAAGAGAAGATTTTGAAATTAGACTGGAGTCCCATGGAGCGGAAATTGCAGTGAAACGGAACAGTGAGTCCAATCATTATTCTACTTTTCTACGATTGTAATTGGTCTCGCTGTTTCATTTTGCTGTAGATTTCCGCTCCATGGGACGCCAGCCTTAGATAGGCTTAATACTAATGCCGGCGGTACTGTAACTTTCAAGCTCCATACATTTGAATATTCCTTCTTTTCCCCTCTTCCCCTGGGAATGTCAAGGTGGATATTTAATGATAGATTTTATGATCCTGTTGTATCCCTGTAAATTTCAATCCTACATCTCAAACCATTCAAAATTATAAAAAAATTCAGTTTAAATCGAGCAGTAATAGGATGTTTTCAACGATTCTTGAAGATGTTACAAAATCGTAGAGATGAATAATCTTACGGTCTAATTGTAAGTAACATAGTGTGGTACAATTGTTTCGAAAAATTGATTCTCACTTGCAAATGTTTTTCAAGTTCAACAGTATTAGACAAATATGTAAAGATGCTCCTGTTTTTACACAATTTATTACACAATTCACATAAAAACAGGAGAATCAATTCTTCGAAACAATTGTACCACACTATATGTTACTTAGACCGTAAGATTATTCACTTATACAAAAAACCGCGATATATTATTTACAAAATATATTTAATAGAATGTACAAATTTTAAAAATAATGTATGATTTTGTTTCTTAATCATTTTATTTTGTATTTTCCAGAAATTCTGGCGATGGAAACTAAAAACCAAAGAAAACGCGATTTGGAAAGTACATAGGTAAGTGCATACATATACACTAGATAAGAAAATGAAATTTTCAATTAATATGTTAAGAAATTTTTATTTCTCATTTAAATTAAAAACCGATATGTATTATTTATAAATGTATATAATAGAAATGTACAAAAAATAATATGTGTCATTCTGTTTTGTAATTTTCAGAAATCAAATATATATCAAACTAAATAACAGACAACTGTCAATATGGGGCAAAGGTAGGATCGTACTCGGAATTAAATGTTCCGAGTCGATCCACTTCGACGTGGAGCCACTCTATATTCGCCTATAATATAAAGGCTTGAGTATAGAGTATAAAGGCAGGAGTTTAAAGTAACAATAAAGAGAGGGTTACGAACCAATAAATTTGTTAAAATCTTTAACTTTTATTTTAATATATTGCGAATAATATATTTGCGAATAGTAATATTCTTCGCAATATTTATCCATAGTAATATATGTATTACCCCCACCCTCCCAATTTGCGCGCCGAACAATCGTCGGTCTTGAAACGCAACTTTAATAATCTGAAAAATCTCACCAAATTGCGCACCGAACAATCATCGATCTTGAAACGTAACTCTAATAATCTGAAAATGCTAAATCTGGAAAAATTGTGATTAGAATGCATATTTTCACATGTATATTTTATTCGTGCATGTATGTCCATTAATAATATTATTCCAATTTATATATATGTCAGGGAATTTCATTAAAATCGTAAGTGAGGTATAGCTGATTTAAATATTTTATCATTTATTTAACGCGCAAATATTAAATAAACTTAAAAAATAATTATTAAATAAGTTTAAAAAATGTTTTTTAATGTTATGTGCTGATTGAGAGTAAGGTTAAATAACTCAATTTCAGAAAAGTATCATAATGAATAATTTTATATAATAAATTTATTATTAAGTTATTATTATTATATATTAGTTATTATTATTAGTTATTATTATTATTAGTTATTTTATATTAGTTATTATTATTTTATATAATAAATTCATTATTAGATAAGTTCTTAATTTACCCTGATTTGGTCCTTATCCATTTTTAATTATAAAATTTTATTATTGAAAGACTTTTTAATGAACTTACATCTACCGGCTCTATCATAGGCATAAAGTGGCGTAAAGTCAAAATAGCATAAAGTAACTAGGCAGAAATAGATGTTCATGTGA
>NW_017280348.1:622-3257 GCF_001594065.2 Cyphomyrmex costatus | reverse complement strand
TAGTAATATTCTTCGCAATATTTATCCATAGTAATATATGTATTACCCCCACCCTCCCAATTTGCGCGCCGAACAATCGTCGGTCTTGAAACGCAACTTTAATAATCTGAAAAATCTCACCAAATTGCGCACCGAACAATCATCGATCTTGAAACGTAACTCTAATAATCTGAAAATGCTAAATCTGGAAAAATTGTGATTAGAATGCATATTTTCACATGTATATTTTATTCGTGCATGTATGTCCATTAATAATATTATTCCAATTTATATATATGTCAGGGAATTTCATTAAAATCGTAAGTGAGGTATAGCTGATTTAAATATTTTATCATTTATTTAACGCGCAAATATTAAATAAACTTAAAAAATAATTATTAAATAAGTTTAAAAAATGTTTTTTAATGTTATGTGCTGATTGAGAGTAAGGTTAAATAACTCAATTTCAGAAAAGTATCATAATGAATAATTTTATATAATAAATTTATTATTAAGTTATTATTATTATATATTAGTTATTATTATTAGTTATTATTATTATTAGTTATTTTATATTAGTTATTATTATTTTATATAATAAATTCATTATTAGATAAGTTCTTAATTTACCCTGATTTGGTCCTTATCCATTTTTAATTATAAAATTTTATTATTGAAAGACTTTTTAATGAACTTACATCTACCGGCTCTATCATAGGCATAAAGTGGCGTAAAGTCAAAATAGCATAAAGTAACTAGGCAGAAATAGATGTTCATGTGAAACGATATGATTGGTCGGCGCAAGTTACGCTTACGCAAGTTACGCCGCATGTGCTGGCACCCTTAGTACGGCCATTTCCGCGTACTCTGGTGCACAATCAGACATTCGGCGGGTATTTTCGTGGCACGGCACGGATCTTTAATACAAAATCCGAGTGTTAGCGCGTGTTAGTCATGACCGACGGGTTGGCGATATTCCTACCGCCACCGAGTGACGTGAGTGAGCTAACGACATATGAAGATATGTAGCACGCAGAACGAGAGACACAGGTCGTGAGACTAAAAATTAATTTAACGTTTTTTAACTATAACAGGCAGGACACAGGAAGTTGGGTGAACTTTCAACTTTCGTGTCCTGCGTCCCGCGTATTGCAGCCTGTCTATTATAATCTAAAATATTCTAATTTGATATGCATGCTATATAGATTGGACTTAATGCGCGTTTACTCTGCGGATGTGTACAGCGAGCAAGATTGTGTAAATAGTACTTCGTGGCCGTTCGCGCACACTCTCTGTGCGTATCCAGATGATCGCGCAATCGCAACCATGGAAATAGCAAGAGGAGCTTTGCACAAAAGTGGAAAAGAAAGGTATTAGAATGTTTTGTTTTACGCATATCATAGCGGAATTAGATATTCAATAGCATATCTCAGAATAAGGTAAAAATTAATAAAAAGATTGAACGAATTTACTAGAATATCCATTGTTTAATTGGTCAATAGTGAATTTGCCTCACTTCTGTAATTTTCACTTAATTTTGAAATACACAAACTCTACTCCAAAGTATTGCATTTCGGTATGACGTACCAATTAAAAATCATTCCTAAATTCTAGCGCGACATTTATTTTTTAAGAGAGATATCTGTTCGCGTTGCTCGAAATTCCTAGAAATATATTTTTGCATCCAAAATGAGATAAATCCTTTTTTAGGCGTTTAAAAGAGAAAAAGTGAAGAATGTAAAGAATGCAAATGAATAGAGATTTAGACAAAATTAAGAAAACTAAAGGACTCTTTTTTTATACAAAATAAAAATGGCATTGTAAGAGTCAAATAAATATGTCTTTTAATGTTATATTATAAGTTAGTTTTTAAGTATTGTCAAAATAGTTATAATTTAGAATATATAATTTAATTAGTCGTTTAAATCAACTACATATACATATATCAATACTAAATAACAGACAACTGTTAATATGGGGCATGCATATGATCGAACTCGGAATTATAAATGTTCCGAGTCGATCCACTTCGTCGTGGAGCAGTCTCTATTCGCCTGCAGTAACTGCTCGTTGTTAAACCATTAATAAAGAGAAATTGAGTTACAAGCTAATAAATTTGTTAAAATCTTTAATTCTTATTCTAATATATTGCGAAGAATATATACGTAATTTTTGGCGTTTCTTCCCGGCCTCCACTACTGGACTTATCAGTAAGGCATTGTAGTGGAGGCCTACCCCATACGCCTGAGAGAGTTATTAATCGAGATTCTATATAAAGAGATATACGCGTATCAAAGCACTTCCGAGAATTTGCGAATATCGATAGACCTCTGATGGCGGGTTGACGTAGTAATATTCTTCGCAATATTTATCCATAGTAATATATGTATTACCCCCACCCTCCCAATTTGCGCGCCGAACAATCGTCGGTCTTGAAACGCAACTCTAATAATCTGAAAAATCTCACCAAATTGCGCACCGAACAATCATTGATCTTGAAACGTAACTCTAATAATCTGAAAATGCTAAATCTGGAAAAATTGTGATTAGAACGCATATTTTCACATGTATATTTTATTCGTGCATGTATGTCCATTAATAATATTATTACAATTTATATATAAATATATATAAATTGTTATATATATATATATAT
>NW_017280348.1:0-363 GCF_001594065.2 Cyphomyrmex costatus | reverse complement strand
CTTTTTACAAATGTACCAACAAACTTAGTGATGGAGGGAATCAACAGCAGATCGCATTTAATCCAACGAAATATATGTTTGACGAAAATATAATTTTTAAATGGTATAAAGTTAGTACTAGACTCAACTTTTTTAATTTTAATGAAAAATTTACAGAAAAACATTTGGTGTACCAATGGGCTCACTATTATCACCAATAATATCTGAGAGAGTTCTTCAAGATCTAGAAAATGACATATTTAACAAACTAACTTTTAATCCCTCATTTTATATACGGTATGTGAACGGCTCTTGCAATTGATAAGATACACATCAAAGAACTTTATAATATGTTCACTAACTATCATCCCAGATTTAAATTCA
>NW_017280347.1:0-2678 GCF_001594065.2 Cyphomyrmex costatus | reverse complement strand
ACGTCCGGTGAAATATTTATTAGTTTTACCAGTTAATTTAATCATTGATAATGAATTACCAAAGTATTTCCCTATAATTCTTGTGGTTCACTTAAATACTCACGTATATTTATTTTTACAAAATGCACATTGATAAGGTTTTTCGCCTGTATGAATTCTTTGATGTCTATTCAAATGCGTTATGTACTTAAACTCTTTATTACACGTCCCGCATTTGTATGATACACCTCCAATATATAGATCCTTATTAGACTTGAAACGTTCATCATTGTTATGCTTTGCTACCATGTGTTCTTTTAGGTTTCCTTTAGTTCTGCGAAACGACCGTTAAAATATTTATTATTTTTACCAATTAATTTAATCATTGATATAGAAGAACCAAAGTATTATCCTAACTGTTGTTGTTCACTGAAATACTCACCTAGATTTATATTTACAAAATTCGCATTGATAAGGTTTTTCGCCTGTATGAATTCTTTGATGTCTGTTCAAATGCGTTGTGTACTTAAACTCTTTATTACACGTCCCGCATTTGTATGATACACCTCCAATATATAGATCCTTATTAGACTTGAAACGTTCATCATTGTTATGCTTTGCTACCATGTGTTCTTTTAGGTTTCCTTTAGTTCTGCGAAACGGCCGTTAAAATATTTATTATTTTTACCAGTTAATTTAATCATTGATATTGAATAACCAAAGTATTGTCCTAACTGTTGTTGTTCACTGAAATACTCACCTAGATTTATATTTACAAAATTCGCATTGATAAGGTTTTTCTCCTGTATGAATTGTCGCATGATGATACAAATTGGATTTTGATGAAAACTCTTTATCACATGTTTTGCATACGTGTGGTCTAATTTCAATAAGTATGTCTCTATTATTTCCATTTGAAGTTGTCGAGGAGTCAGTTCGCTTAACTTAATATTAGCAGTTGTTATGAAATAAGCATGAAAACAATAACATAATTCTCATAACTTATAAAATACTCAAATTAGAAGAATAATAAGGCTAATGAGAGCTTTTTCGCTGTAATTAGTGCGATCATATATAAGATATGTTAAAGTGTGAATATTATATACTACGTAAGTAGTTCTCCCCCATTGCGCGCCAAACATCCGTCGAACTTAAAACGCAAATCTAATCAACTACCGTAGTAATATCACAATTTTTGATGCTGATAGCATCTAAAAATGGATCTTAATAATATGTTGAAAGACATATATTAAATTCTTAAATTATAATATTAAAGTAGAAATAAATTTAAATCTAAGAAAAATAAGAATTGTGAAGAATATCACGAGTTGGCGTTTCATCCCGGCTTCCACTACTAGACTCATCAGTAAGATAATGTAGTGCGAGCCTACCTTAGACGCCTGGGTGAGATGTTAGAAAAAAGTTTATATAAACAAATAATCATGTAATTCGGCACTTGCGAGAAATGAACACGATTAACTATAGACCTCTGTTGGCAAGTCGACGTAGTGATATTCTTCACAAAGTTCTTTGTTTAAATAATATTCTTGTTATTTGAAACTTTCGAGAGTCTTCTTTAATTGATTTGTTAAAATAGAAACTTTTAAAATGAATAATAATATGAATTCCCTCACTGTAATGGTTTATCATTTACCTTAATTTCTTTACATAACTTTTAATTTTCTAATTAACCTGTTACAAAACCAAGGCTTATTTGGAAAGATTAGGGATTGAATCTGAAACCCACCGAGTCAGTTGTTCTTGTTTAGAAATATATGTAATCCAAATCAAACTGTATTGTTTTATATTTCTAGGCAGAGAGAAACTAGAGGCCTAGAAAACAGAGATGCGACATTGCGTCGGTTGGGTTAGGTAACCACCGCCATTTTAATTCAATATAAGTGCTCTTGACCAATAAGCTGATGACAGTTGATGCAAAAGGTAGAAAGATTAGATTAGGTTAGGTTAAGTCCGATATTAAATATATACACAAATAAGAATACTTACACCGTAATAATAGTTTTTTATTGCACTTTGATACTGTATTGTCTAAATTTTTCTCTCTATATATATATATGTACAGTTAGTAGCATTAGAGACCCTCTAACAGAGACTGGCCATCAGGCGAGTCCGGCATTTCCTAGCGAAATCCTACAAGTGAGAGAGAAATATAGGTCATTTCACTCTTTCATTCACACGATGTGCGTTCGTATGTGATCGTTTATTAAAGTTGATTTGAGTTGATTCAAGGTTATGTTCGTGGTTTTTGCTCAGTATAAAATAATAACAATAAAAATGAGTGGTTGCACTGCACAATTCTGGAAAAATTATTTAATATCTGTCTTTAGTCAGGTTACGGCTAAACATGTTTTAAATAATTTAAATTATCAATTGTTTCCTAAAATTATTAGAAAGTTTGTCGTATTCAAATTAAGAACATTAAGTAAGAAAAATACTAATATTAATAGAAGATATGACAGTAAATCGTTGGTACACACCTTTCTTAAATAAATTTTTTACAAATGTTAAGTGTTTGTACTTTTGTCACTGATTTCCTAACCTTACTTTAATTTTATTTGAAAAAGATTTAATAGAATTAAGAAAAAGAGAATATTAAACATAGAAATTATTTAACGTAAACAAAAAGAACGAAGACAATATAAGAGTCAATGTTTAAAATTTAATAACAAAGTCAAAAA
>NW_017280346.1:16538-30463 GCF_001594065.2 Cyphomyrmex costatus | reverse complement strand
AAAAAAAAAAAAAAAAAAAAAATCAGCGCTGGGAGTAAGGGAAGGAGCAGGAAAAGGCGTTCGGGGAAATTCGCGCTCGTTTAGCTGTCGCTCCTACTTTATCGTGTCCGAATCTTGACGTTCCATTCGTCTTACAGACAGATGCTAGTTCTGTCGGGTTAGGTGCCGTGTTAACTCGGAATATCGAGGGGGAGGCACAGAGGATCCCTGGTATCAGAGGCAGGCCGCTTATAATCGTCATAGGCGGAATCATGTTTTTTAGTGTTGGCGACTTGGTGTGGAGATGTCGGAACGCACTGTCGTCTGCGGCTCGGGGGATGGCTGCGAGGTTGGCACCGAGATTTCGGGGACCTTTTAGAATTATTCGTGTTGTGTCGTCTGTAGTGTATGAGCTTGTCGCTCTTGATAGAACTGCTGCAGGAAAGGTTCACGTGAAGGACTTGAAGCCGTATATCGCCCCGGATTAGATGAATCAGGTTAGATGTCCTTAATGATTCCTTCCTTTGCCCTTCCCTTAGGGTCTGCGCACAATAGGAGAAATATTAGGAACAGATATTAAATGTAAGAATTTGAACCTATCAGAACTGTGTACTGTGGAATGTGCGCTTTCTAAGGGTCTGCGCACAATAGGAGAAATATTAGGAACAGATATTAAATATGAGAATTTTAACCTATCAGAACTGTGTACTGTGGAATGTGCGCCTTCTGACAGGTTAAAATTCTTATATTTAATATCTGTTCCTAATATTTCTCCTATTGTGCGTAGACCCTAACAGGTTAAAATTATTATATTTAATATCTGTTCCTAATATTTTTCCTATTGTGCGTAGACCCTTAGGCTATCGGACCTCTTTCTTTTTCTCTCATTCTGTCGGTCTGGGGGGTGGCGACTCAGCCGCGTGCCTTCCTGTAGCGGCGAAGTCTGATATTGCTTTGCGTTATTCTGTCTCGTTTGTATCGTCTTGTATTGTCTCGTTTTGTATCGTCTTGTATCGTCTCGTATCGTCTCGTCTCGTATTGTACATATCTCGTCTCGTATTGTACGTAGTATCGTTGTATCGTTGTACCGTTGTATCGTTGTACCGTTGTATCGTTGTGCCGTTGTACCGTTGTATCGTTGTGCCGTTGTACCGTTGTATCGTTGTGCCGTTGTATCATTGTATCCATTAAAGACAAGGGTATGCTCGTCCGGTGGTAACCCACTGCGCATCTATCAAAAATAGAGGGGATAAGCACGTGACTGTCACCAAGTTACGTCACATTCGATTTATTTCGGTTAATTACGGAGCGGTTCGAGTTCGGGTAATATGGCCGCAAAAACGATCGCGAGCACAGTAATAGTGTATGTGCGTAAGTAGCGTGTATATTTATCATAAAGTGATCGTGCGTGATAACAATGAATTGCGCAGTAAATATATTTCTTGAATTTTTTACAACAATGTTTTTAAACCTATAATTATTTCTTATTTGTTCAATTCAAACATAATAAAATATAATTTCTTACAATCGCTCATAATATTGAATGTTGTTTTAAAATTCTATTTTTCAATTATTGATTATGTAAATATAAAAATTATCAATTTCAAGATAATGTCATATATAGTACTAATATATTACATGATACGTTTTATTCTTAAAATAAACATTTTAATTAAAGTACTGCAAAGACCGTTGTAAGTATATTGATAAATAATACATTTTAATTTACCGGAAAAATAATGATGTTTTTTTCGTATTTTTTTTTATATTAAAATGTTTAATGTAATTGATTTATTTGGAAAATTTTATATATTTAAATTAATACAATATCAATTTAATAAAATAATTTATGTATTAAATATAATATATACATTAATTTACATGTGTTATCATTAAAATTTAATTTAATATAATAATAAGATTAATTTTTGTTTATTTCATACAAGTTTATTTCATACTTAATTAATAAAATATTACTTTCATACAATTTTTCCGTCCAAAATGAACTTTACATATACTTAAACATATTATACTTTGTATCTCACATCTCAGTAAAGTAATGCGTATTAATGTATTACAAAAAATTCAATAAAAGATTATTTTTTATGCTGACACTTATAAAAATAGTAAAATAGTAATTTTTTATAATGTACATTGCAAAGAAATTATAATAATTTCGAAATTACCGCGTAATGATGACGTAACTTGGTGACAATTCTGATTGGCCAGTTGACAGTCACGTGATTTATCGATGCGCAAGAGCATACCCTTGTCTTTATATCATGGTTGTATCGTATTATTCCTTGTCTACCGGTACCAGGACGCGGATATCGGGGAGGGGAGAGGCGTGCGTATCGTCTCGTCTTGTGTTGTGCAAGGTAACGTGTTCTCGTATCGTCTCGTCTTGTGTTATACAAGGTAACGTGTTCTCGTATTGCTTCGTCTTATATTGTACGAGGTAACAGGGTCTCGTGTTGTTTTAACTGTTATTTAGGTTGCTACTCTTTCGCTGGGGCCCAAGGCCCGGGTATTCCGGCGGGAGAGGGAGCGAATTTGTGGGTGTGAATTCGTTTTTTTCTGGTTTCCTGTTCTTTTTCTTTTTGATACTCCATTAAATTAATTGACGTTGATAATGTTGAAGAAATAATGGCGGTGAGCATGAGGCGAGTACTATGGTGGCAGATGACGCTCGTCGAGAACTCCTCGGTCTGTTTTAAGGAGGGGGGAGTTGTGACGTGACATTTTGTCAGTCACCCAGAAAAACGGCATAACGCGAGATCCTGGGTCCTTCAGGGTCAGCGGGCGAGCGCACAAGCGAATGTGCGACATTATTATTTAATTTTATTTCATTTTTGCGATTATTGTATTATTTAATTGATATTCTCTTTGTGCGATTGTTGTATTATTTTTCTTTTTTTCTTCTTGTCGCTATTTAGTTAAGTTTTAGTTAATATTAAGACGATCCTGAGCTCGGATTTTGCCGGTAATTCACGATCAGAGCCGGTGACTGCGCTGTATTCTTGTGTTCGGCCGCCTCACCTATCGCTAGAAGAGAGAAGACGTCGCCTCCCACGAGGAAGAGATTGCTGTATGAAGAATTTGGCTGAAGTCACGAGAAGCGCGGCACACGCAGGTCGTATTATTTCATATTTGTTATTAATGTCGCTATTATTTGGTGGATTATCGCACCCTCATTGCAGACGCCTCGGAGAGAGACGTCAGCTGGGAACGGACTCAAAGGCAGAACATCCGCCGAAGCATCGTGTCCCACAACGATCGATGGAAGATCGTCAAGCGACAAGGAAGCATTTTCGGACTTTTGGAAAAGCGCGCCACAGCGTAAAAGGATCCGCGACACGCAAGGACCCGCGGGATTCGTCGCGGGGTCACGCGGTCGCGGCGAGCCAATTAGAGCAAGCAGAGGCCGATAAGAGAGGGCCTGACGACCTGCGTGAATCCGCGGAAACTTCCGATCGGCACTTGTGCAGTGACGGACCTCGAGTAAGGACGCAGGATCTCGCCCATAATTTGGCAGGAATTTCGAGAATATTCGTCGAAGATGAGCACTGCTATCGGCTCTCGTACAGACTTTGAAGGAAGCGGCTGAGGAGGAGTATCTTGGTGAGGCGAGCGTTATTCGTTTTATTGTAAAGCCACCGATCGCGTAATCTTTTGTGAGCGTCTTGAGCGGATCGCGTGTGAGAATTTACGCGGATTTGATTCGGTCGATGTCGTACCGGCAAAGAGTAACGTTATTGTTTCTGTCGATGAGCGCGTGCCATCCGCTCGAGCGTAAGAGTTCGTGAACTCAGGATTGTCGTTATCGCTCGCCCGTGTCACTGCCAAGTCATATCGTTCGTATTACTTGTTGAGATTCCGGTTTGTTTAAGAATTAGAGTCGAGCCGCGTGTCACCGCTCAGCATTAGGCTGTCGGTTTGCGGGAAGTTCCGAGAGTCGGACATTTCTAAGTACCGTCGACGACGACCTTGATATCGTCTCTTCTGTAATAAAGTAAACTTGTCGTCGACGCGCGACCGCGGAATTCTGTAGATTATGTCAACTCATGTATCGACGCGTATTGAATAAATAGGAAACTCTTTGTCATTGTTAATATTAATTGCTGTCTGATTATTTCTGTCTGCCTCTACCTCGTTCCCCGACATTGTTCCCCGCTCATCGCGAACCACCCCCTCTGCCAATTTCGTTGGCTGAGCTAGCTGAGCCTGTCCGTCGCGAATTCCGTTGCTCTGTAATTTCTTTGTCCGAGCGTAACATCTTAATTTAGTGCGAAGAGTGGCACGCTCTCTCGTGCCTGGCGCCCAACGAAAATTAGTACGGCTCGAATATCGTAGCACATAAAATTTAAGGAAGAACCGCACTTTTGCTAATTACATTATTGTGTCCATCTTTTTGAGCTATCGCGTAAAAAGAGCAGCGGATGAAGTGACGAAGTTGTGCCGTCCCTCACAAGTACGGTCACAAATTTGGCAATAAATTGAAATGAATATAATGAAAAACTCCAACGAAAGTCACTTATATCCATTTTGTTAATTTAGTAACAAATAAATTAAAATAAAATCAATTACCTTGTAATATCGTATCAAGTTAGAACAATGCGAATAGAGACCCATTTTAAGATGTTGATAATAAACAATTTAAAATCAGAATAACCGAACATCTCAAGTACAAAGGAAGTACAAATGGAAATAAGGGGAAAATTAGGAAGGGGTAAAAGTGTAATAAAGTGGGAATAAAAGTGAAAAAGATAAGGAAATTTACGAAGGAAAAAGAGAGTTTCTTATCTAAATAAGATTCTGGTAAAGCCTTTGTATCATTTTGTTTATTAAGACCCTGTTTTTGCCTTTTGATGTGAATCATTTCAGACACCAATCTCTTATTGTAAGACGATTCAATGTCTAAAATTTGGACATCATCCCATTTAAAATTGTGGTCAAAGTTAATACGATGGTCAGTAATAACAGAAGGAGAACCTGTTCTTTTTCTAATATCAGACATATGTTCTTTTAGTCTAGTACCAAGTTTTCTTTTAGTCTGACCAACGTAGCTGGCTTCACAATCATCACAGGTAATCTTATAAATAACATTGTTATTGGAACAATGTTCTAATTTATCTTTACCTCTTTTAATAAAACTTTTTAAGGTGTTAGGAATTGAAAAGGCTAATTTACACTGAAACTTGCTGGAAATGGGAAGGAAGCTTTCAGATATGGATTTAACGTAAGGTATTGTGAAATATTTATCTTTCACATGAAAATTATGAGTATTCTGTTGATTATGTATGTGATATTTAATTCTTTGATCAATAGTGGAGAATATAAGGGAAAGAGGATAGGAATTGTTTAAAAAAATTTTTATGGCTTCAGTTATATTCTTTTGTTGGAACCGAGGATGTGATAAAAGTAAAATCTTGTCAATAAAACTAATAATAATGCCTTTTTTATGATTCATAGGATGGTTTGAGTGGAAATTAAGGAATCTACCTGAGAATGTTTTTTTGTGAAAATTGTCAAAAATAATTCTGCAATTATCAACAATAATAGTAGTGTCAAGAAAGTTTAATCTGTTATCACTGCCAATCTCCATAGTGAATTGCAATCTTCCATGTAAGGAATTGAAAGTATTAAGTGTGTCATCTACACTATCAGGCGGAATAGCAAGAACAATGTCATCAACGTATCTATAATAGAACAATGGTTGTGCCGACAAACAATTAATAGCTTGTTCTTCCAAGTCCTGCATTACTATATCTGCTAAAATTGGTGAAAGTGGTGAGCCCATTGGAGTACCGAAAACTTGTTTGTAAAATTTACTATTAAAAGTGAAAAAAGTTGAATTTAAGACAAGGCTAACAGCAATAATAAATTCATTTTTAGGAATATTAGTCTTAAGAGAAATGTGACACCATCTTTTTTCTATGCCATCCATAACTAAATTAAAAGGAATATTTGTAAAAAGGGAAACAACATCTAATGAAGCTAGTAAATAATGAGAATCAAAATGAGTACCTCTTAATTTGTTAACTAAGTGGAAACTATCTTTGATATGGCTAGGAGCTGGTGGAATGCTAACATTAATTATATTGTGTAGGAAAAGGGAAAGGTAATATAATGGACTATTAATAGAAGAAACTATAACTCTCAATGGGTTCCCATCTTTGTGTATTTTTGTTAAACCTTGAACTTTGAATTCTACAAAAAGTTGAATTATTTGAGCACATGAATATGAGTAATTTTCAACAAGGGACAAATAGGAAAAATCGAATTAAAATATGTATTTTTTTATTTTATTGTACTATTTAATGTAAAAAACTATTTCTTAATAAAAAAAAATATATAATGTTAATAACTTTCTTGTAATATAGCGTGTATCGCATCTTCAGCTCTATCCATTTTGTCTAAAAAATAAATATTCTTTTAGAAAAAAATTTTTTTAGTCCTCAGGCCGCGAAATGAATTTTCGCGTCCCGTATAGAGACCGCTAAATACTAAATGTAAGGCTTAGGCCGCGCATTATAAAAACGTGTAAAAGAAAGAGATGGACAAGCTTTTTCGTAACGGCATGCAAAAAGCTCGACTTTTCGTCCGTAAACACAGTGCGTTTATGTAAACACCCCATTTACGCATGAATACCGGGAAGCATACAAGAAGCAATCACAGCATGCAAG
This sequence comes from Cyphomyrmex costatus, assembly GCF_001594065.2. Classification (NCBI taxonomy): domain Eukaryota; kingdom Metazoa; phylum Arthropoda; class Insecta; order Hymenoptera; family Formicidae; genus Cyphomyrmex; species Cyphomyrmex costatus. Next base: position 23,798 of record NW_017280346.1, on the reverse strand, counting down.
AAGCATTCAAATGCGTGCGAGAAGCATTGAAAATTCATTTAGCGGCCTTTGGACTAAAAAATAGTATATGTTACCACGGACGCAAATGTATTATTCTCGCTCGTGCGACTTTGGCGGCCTCGCTACGCTCGGCCCCAAAGCTCGCATTCGCCGAGAATGATACATTTTGCGTCCTTGGTACATAATGTACTATTTTTACTGAAAATAAACATTCAGGCATTGATTTAGAGTAAAAATAGAATATATATAATCATTTTGACACAATTTTTATTTTTTACAAAAAGCACCCTTTGTGCACTTACATGGGTCACTAGAGTCTCACACCGACTTGAACTGTAGGATATTAGACAGACTAAACATAAACAGACGCTCGGGGTCGCCCCGCCGCGTACAGGTTACCCCCACCACAAACTTTTTTTACGGGAAGATAACAAGCGCCGGATTCATCGAACTTGCGAGAAACTTGCACGAACAGGAATCGCTCGATCACTAGTGACCCAGGATTGTACACAGTAAGGGTTAAATATTGGAGTGCAAAATATGATAAACTTGAAAGTGAAGGAATCTAAATTACTATTGTACTTCGTATTAGAGTCCTAGGTATCAGAGAAGCGCAACCGGCTTAAGGCTCCTGAATACTCAGCCAAGAACTCCGTGTTGATGGGTAGCGACACCGAATCAGTCGGTGGCTAGCAAAACTGGTAGTACGCTACTGGTTATACACACAATTGCAAGCTCATGCCGTGTGCTCATTTTCGGGTAGAAGGGGAGCGCACAGACATGGGTTCATGCTTGTGTGTGTATATAGCGCCTCGCCATGGTAAAAGTCGGAACTAATAGGCGTGAAAAAGTGATGTTTTGACGTTATGCCAAATAGTTACATATGATGACCCAATAATCCCTGTAAAATTTCAAGATGAGCATACAGCCCATTTAGGAAATAGATGGGGGGTTAAAGTTGACCATGTCCAATAAAAAAATATAGCAATTCCTCATTTGAATTCGAACAATAACGGCTAAAAAATTCAGCCTAAATGGATCTTTTAAGATTTTTGGCTGTTGATTATAAATATGACTTCATATTTATAATCATCTATAAATATGACTTCATATTTATAATCATCTAGTGTTTTTGAGCGATCTCGCCTTTTAAATTTATCCAAATTGTCTTTATTAAAAAATGGGACGCAAGAAAAATTAATGTGTTTTTTTCGCCTATGACGTCACAATTCCAACATGGCCGTCGCTGGTATTCAGGAGCCTTAAGGCAGTATCGTAAAATTATTAAAAATAGTATTAAAAATGGTGTCGTTTGCAGACAAACTATGAAATCTACCAATCGTTTATTAGTCTGCCATTTTTAATAAAGTACTATATTAGGTGGGAATATGCATCCGCCATATTGGCTCCTGGCAGTTGGCGCATTTTTCAAAATCGTCGATCTTAAATACACGATTCTGCCAATTCAATGATAAATCTAAAGGTATAAGATTATGGTAAATGTTAAGAAGATTCCGGCCGCCTCAAGTTTTGATAAAAATACATTCAATGCGTTTTCGCATAAAAATAAAGATTTGAAAAGAAGAAAAAGAAGCGTCGTCTGTTCTGTGAACTGAGTTTTGAATTTTTGAAAACTGACATCAGATTTACATTCGGCGACCCAAAAAACTTTTAGATACAGAATTTCAGAATAATTAAAGAATTTTTCGAGTTTTATTGTACGAAGTTAGTTTTAAATTTTGGAATTTGTTGACTTTTATCAGCCATAATAGCGCCGACATTAAAATTTTTTGGAAGAAGCCCATCGGCATTTAAAAGTACACAGATGTACAAATTTTTTAAGCCCTTGAACGTTTAAATCCATCAAGCCAAATTTTGTCTGGAGGTCTGTCTGAGTTGACGTGGAATGTCCCATATATGTATATATATATACATTTTAGAATGTTTCTAAAAGAATGCAACTTTCCTGACATATCTTCATAAAAACTTTTCTGAAACATTTATGAATGTTTCAGAAAAGTTTTTATGAAGATATGTCAGGAAAATTGCATTCTTTTAGAAACATTCTAAAATGTCCTTGAAACATTTTGTAATTAATAGAAAGGTTTCTAATCTCAATTTTCCATTTCTCATCTTCTGCTCTAAATAATTGAAATAAATGTTTAATGATAAATATAAGTACTTACCTCGCATAATCTTGAATTCGAAGAAGGTATCCATTTATCACGTCAACAGTTTATTAATCACTTTTTTCTTCTTTCGGTTTCTGTTGGAAAGCGGAAAGTTTGAAACCCGGCTTCACATTCTTACAATTTAATGCACTACAACCGCCTATTTTATTTATTGCACTTAATTCTACTACCGTGTTTCGTATACACTGTCAGTGTACTGAAAATTTATTGTATATACTATAGATTTTCAGTACAGGCAGTATACGGCATCTTTGCTTGGCACGAATCTTTCCGCACTGACTAGGAGCCAATATGGCGGATGCATATTCCTGTATAATATAGTACCCTAGTCTAACTAATGTTGATTCGTTGACTTTGAGCAAAATCGAATTTTCGATAAAAATTTCGTAATTTTAGTTTATCGCGAAAAGTATATGTTTTTACAATCCGTTAGCACCAAAAATGATAAAATTTTGACTGGAAAAATTTTCGTAAATTTTGGTCAAAAATATAAATGTGATTGTTGACGATTGGCACGCAAAAGTTACGCCCATAAACATTGGAATCGTTTCTCTACGATAAGATTTAGTTTTTAGAGTTATTCGGATAGAAGATTTATTCCGAACCGTTTGACCAAAAATCCCGATGTCCAGAATTAATTTCTGATGTTTTCTTATTTTGTATTTTAATATAAAGCGGATTCGATGTATTCCGTCATTTAAGATTAATTAGCCATAAGTTGGGTTAATTCTAGCTGTCCAGAGCGTTAGAGAGCATTCTCTTATTATTCGGATAAATATTTTGAGGATAAAAATCCGTTAAAGTGAGCTAAAATTCATTAAATTCCGATAAAACTACATTTTTCGTTAAAAAGGACATAATCCCGAACAATTTCAGTGATATCCACCCGGTCGACTCCTACGAGTGGTTACCGTCGATTTCTACAGGTGAAAAGTGCATTATTTTGAAAAAATATACCTCGTCGTGTCTTACGAGGTAAAAGATATGATTATTTTGAATAAATCGACGCGGTCGAGTCTTACGAGAAAGCCCGTCGACTCCTACGAGTAAAGTCGGATTTATTTCAGTAGTATAAGTCTCGGTTGTGCCTGCCGAGCAGAGAAGTATTTTTCTCTCTTTCTAATTAGCGTTATCTCGCTCTCTCTAACAATCTCTGTCCAGCAACCATCCGCATGTTGGCCATCGGATGGTGACAGCGCGCGAGCGTTCAATCCTCGGATTGCGTTGATTGGTTACAGGGTACCGATAGATTTTGGTATATAAGATTTTGCCAAAGGTACCCTGGTCACTCTCTGAGGTCCGTGCTCCTGCATGAGTCTCCGAGCGAATTTCTGCCGGATTTTCCTAATTGGCTGAAGCTCCGGTAGAAGGGAGATGCCGTTCCCGGCCCGTATAAATACTCGGTCCCAGACGGATCGAGAGCCATTTTGCCTGTTAGAGCCAAAGAGTTATTTTGCCAGCTCTAACTTTGGAAACCGCATCTCTTTAGATTTTCGCGTAAATACGTGTCTCGTGATTCCGAGTGCGTGAAACAACGCGTAGCAACGAAAATCAGCGGTCGTTCCTTTTTCGAAGGACATAACCGAGGGTCGTCGTGTTCTACGACAGTAGAAATTTTCGTAATAGCCGGTTTACCATGGTGATAGAGGCTCCGCGCGAAGCGTGTATTTTGTATAACCGTTGTATATAGTAGATTATAAGTTATTTTTAATAAATTTATTTATTACGCTTACGCGAGTGAATTTATTCCAATCTCCGATTATCTCACCGATTCCTATTCAAAGGGGATACCTGCCTTTTGAGGATATTCCGAGGAGGATCCAGACCTTGAGAAGGGCCTTACTTTCCAGACGAGGGTCCTGCTGTGCCGTTGCCGTCCAGGATTTCTTCCTTGTAGACGGATAAACAAGGTGGCAACCGTTTTGATCGTTCAGATAGCCGTAAGTCTGAAACGTAAATTTGATTATTTTATTAATTTATAACATTGGCCGGTCACAACATAATGAGATATTCAAGTACATGTTCGAGTTAGTATTAGTCAAATCAGACGTAAAGTTGGGAACTGTTGGGTATTACTGAAGAAGAGAAACGAGAGAGAATTCTGATATAGAATAACTTGGCGTCGACTATTGATATCAGATCTTTTATACAAATGATATATGTCATTATTATGAGGATAAAGATAGTACTACATGGGTTTTACTATTTAATTTAGTAGAATTTATCTTGGTATAACCAACTCAAAACCGGAAGTTCCAACAAAAATTAGAATAAAGATAGTACTACGTGGGTTTTACTTTTTAATTTAGTAGAATTTAAATAATAGTACTACATGGGTTTTTAAAGGTAGAATTTAATAACTTGGTATAACCAAATCAAAACCGGAAGTTCAAACAAAAATTAGAAATTTGACTAATGAAAGATTAAAGGCTTTTAATTTAAACCATTTTCATACATATTCACTTCCATTGGCATTATCTTTTAATAATAAGATGTATTATATTAAATTATTTTAGAGAATATCAATGTAGACGTACTGGAAAAGCACCGTTCGCATACTATCACCAAGAAAGAGAAATCATAATAAAGTTCTTAATACTGAACATTAAAAAAAATTATAATAAATATACATAAAAATGAATAATTATTCTTCTTTTACATCATTTATGCTTCTTTCTAATGTTTAGTATTAAAAAATTTATTATGGTATTTCTTTCTTGGTAATGTTTTCTTGGTAAGGTTTTCGAACGGTACTCTCCCAGTATGTCTACATTGATGTTCTCTATAAAATATTTTAACATAATACATTTTATTATTGAAAGTTAATGCAATGAAAGTTGTAATAAGTGTTTTGAGAGAGGTTGATAGGATGTGGGAAATCAAGTGGCGTTCGTTAACCAGGTCCGCTGGCAATGTTGGAGGGACAGTCGGATCACGCGAGGATTCGGAAGTGTTGAAAATGAGCGAGACTTAGTATGATTTGTCACTGTGATCTTTATTAGAGAGAGGCTCGAGATAGACTGACTCGCTGTTAGGCCGTATTAGTACATTGTTATCGAAAGGTATCACCTTCGAGTCACGAGGTGAGACAAAGTCGCGCATGTACACATTGTCGTCTCTCAACGACAAAAGCTGATTGTTGTAAGAAATGGTCGCGAATTCTGATAGGTCGATGTCAGCACGTGTTTCGATTTTATGAATGCGAACAGATGATTGAAATAATTCTGACCGCTTGAGTGTGAATAATATGTAGTCCGAACAAAAGTAAATATGTATTTATTACAATATCGAAATATTAGATACGTATAATCAAATATACTAATAAACGTAATAAATTTTTATGCTTTTTGTAATGTTATTATGAAATTGATTATCAGAACAATCCTTTCTCACGATATTAATTATTAATTAGAGAATAATAATTTGTAAACGTATACTTATGAAGATATACTTACGTGATTGAAAATTGGTTAATTTACACTCCAAAATCTTGAACTAAGTGGGAGATCAAACTATAATACATATAACAGTTTTTTTATATTTTAAAAATAAATCACAAAAGATCAGTTTTAATTTTAAAAGAATTCTTATGCCAAATTGTCTATCTTAACGTAATACATTTTATTATTGAAGGATAATGAAATACCATGAAAAATGACTCATATATTATTGAAGGTGCCAGTTTAAAGTAAACATACATCAACAGTTCCTAACTTTACGTCTAACTGGAATACCTCATTATGTATGCAAAGGTTTTTTATCATTTCATTATCTTCCAATAATAAAATGTATTACGCTAAAGTAGACAATATGGTAATACAATTTAATAAGAATTCTTTTGAAATTAATACTGATCTTTTGTGATTCATTTTTGAAATATAAAAAACTGTTATTTTAATCTCTCACCAAGAATACTATATTTGATTCAAGATTTTGGAGCTCACATGTGTGTGAGGTAACCAGTTTTCAATCACGTGTATCTTCATAAGTATACATTTACAAATTATTATTGTAATTAATAATTAATATTGTAAGGAACGATTGTTCTGTTAATCAATTTCGTAATAACATTATACTAAAACAGTTATTACGTTTATTAGCGTATTAGATTATATATGTAATAGATTTTGACATTGAAATTAATACATATAAAAACTACATGGGTTTTACTACTTAATTTAGTAGAATTTAATAAGAATAGTACAAACGATACATGTCATGATACAATTAAGAAAGTAATAAGGATAGTACCTCTTGGGTCTTTAAAGATAGAATTTAACTTGGCGTACAAATGATGAGTGTAATTAGATTTAAAAAAATAATAAGGTAAAAAAACAACAGTTTTTCCTTCTCTTCTTCTTCAGTAATACCCAACAGTGCCGAACTTACGTCTGATTTGACTAATACTAACTGGAACATGTACTTTAATACCTCATTATGTATGCCAAGGTTTTTTATATATATATTAATTTTCATTTCATTATCTATCAATAACAAAATGTATTACGTTAAAATAGACAATTTGATATAAAAATTCTATTACAATTAATACTGATCTTTTGTGATTCAGTTTTGAAATATAAAAAACTGTTATTTGGATCTCTCACCTAGAACACTAGTAGAGTATATAAGGGGGTTCTAGGACAAATTTGAGTTTGAGCTTTTTTTGAGAAGTCAAATTTGAGTTTGAGCTTTTTTTAGTTTGAGCTTTTCCCGTAAGCACTTTTGAGCTTTTCTTTTCCGTAAGCACTTAATTTTGAATCAGGTTTACCAACATAAAGCACTAAGTGAAGAGTATGACGTCACAGCAGGGCGAGGGTATGACGTCACGGGGAGGGGGTATGACGTCACGGAAGGGGGAGGATGACGCAGTAGGGGATGACGGGGAGGAAAATGACGTCACAGGATGCTGACGCATTCGTGCGGGAAGAATTGTGGTGGTCACCGTGGGTCAATGGCCGCCAGGGTCCTCCGAACGCGGTAAGCTAACGCGCGCGGTCCTCCCCCCTCCGCGAGGTCCGTCGGGCGCGGTCCGGCCCCCACCGCCGCCGCCATTGCGCGCGCGGGT
>NW_017280346.1:11951-16493 GCF_001594065.2 Cyphomyrmex costatus | reverse complement strand
TAATAATAATAATAATAATAATAATAATAATAATTCAACTTATTTCCATTATTTTTTTGTTCTAATGAATTAAATAATTTAAAGAGCGCGCAATACGGATACCGCACGCGGTGATGCTGTCGCACGCGATAACGCTGGCGCAGCGCGTTACACGATACCGCGCGAATAAGGAAGGAAAGAAAAAAGAACACTGATACCTTTATTTAAAAATGTATTTTAAAGCAGTAACAATATAATTATTTCTTTCATATTTGCTAATTAATAATGTAATTGTTTCTTTTCATTTAATTATCTTAAAGAGTGCGTATATGCTCAATACGGATACCACACGCGGTGATGCTGTCGCACGTGATGACGCTGTCGCAGCGCGTTATACTATACGATAACGCGCGAATAAGGATGGATGGAAGCGAAGGAAGGTGACTAAATGCGAATACTCTGATATAAACTCTTTTAATGTTATTATTTTTCATTTACTTATTTATTTACTTATTTAATTATGTACTTATAACAACGTTGTTTTTCCCAAATTTTTTTTTATCAATTATTGCAGCCTTTGAAGCGCAATTATACGAATGTCAAACGGCTATCGAACGGCTATCGAACAGCTATCGAACGGCTATCGAACAGCTATCAAACAGCTATCAAACGGCTATCAAACGGCTATCCAACAGCTATCAGACAGCTATCGGTTGACTGTAAACAGCTATCGAACAGCAATCAGACAGCTATCCATTCACTGTAAACAGCTATCGAACAGCTATAGAACCGCTATCGGTACACTGAAAACAGCTAGCATGCAGCTATCGGTACATTGTATACAGTTACCAGTCTAATTTTGACTTATATCTATTATATGGGTGATACGGATAACGGAAATAAAACGTATTTATTTATTTAAAAAATCTTACATTTATTTCAAAAATCTTACAATTATTCCTGGTGTTGTGACCACCAGTTGAATATTTTAAATACATTTTGCAAAGCACAATTCTTAGCGTGTCTTACACACCGTATTGTATTACAAGCATCTATATTACGTAGGAATTCTACATCTTCGTAATGCGCATCTAGAGTTCAACGATTGCATTATCGCAATCGAGAATGTTAGCTAGCCATTGCCGTTTTTCAAGTCCTTTTACATATATGAGAGCTTCATCGTCTTCTGTTACAGTCTCTATGATTAGACGTTTCGCCGTACTGTACGGGACCATCCCGTCTTCCCATCGCAAACCATGGTGATAAGCACTCAACCAGGAAGCGCAAGATTTGTTGAATCTTGTCAATAAACTCCATGGCATAGGACATGAAAAAATGTAGTGTGTGATAACAGTTCCTCTTCTCAGCACTACTACTTCCTTGACGATAAATTTCTTGTCTACGACGAATCCTTGTAGATCCACAAACGTTGATATGATCATGACGAGCATTTATTCGAAACTGCACTCATGTCAGTGTTAATCTCTCTTAAATTGAAGATAATTGCTGACGATGCAATTTACATAATCTTGCGCACTACGGTGGACAGCGGGCAGTATTCGATAACACGATCGTGTATGATGAGGCAATAGGCGGTGGTATTGGCGGGTACATTCTCCTTGCAGTCAAATTCTATTCGCACATCCACGGTAGCGCTCTTGACGGATTCGTTTTGTCGCGAGCAGTCAATGACAGCAAACGGTCCTTTCTCGATAAACGAGAGTACATTGAGCAGCGTTTCGAAGCAGTCGATTCCGTAATATGCCTTACGAAAACGCGCGTACATATCAAACAGGAGAGCGTATTTCTTTTGGTCGAAATCGAGATTCAAATCACCGTACGGATAAAACTCTGAATTCAGATAAAGCTTCACATTACTCAATTTACAATCATCAAACACGCACGCATCTTGAGACATGATATTCTTTCGACCGGTCTGAAGAGCAAAAATAACGTAAAGCGGCTTCTCGAGTTGAGTCGCCGTATTGACAGCCCATGAATGCTTCGTCGTACTCTGTAATAGAGGATACTCGTATAGATCCCATGAGCGAAAACTCATACTGAGATAACGACCGCTTTTCGATGCTCGCAGCATTGATAGTTTATTGATCTCGTTTAGCATAACATGAGGCATCCGCCATTGCACTTTGATCAGTTCAACATCCGGTTCCGTCGCTGAATTTCCCAGTATACAATTATTATCGTTGCGCGCTCGTATCAAAATCAATTCATGGCGAGCGTTAACAATCACGCGTTTGTAATCCTCGCAAAAGCCCAACAGCATGTTGAGCGGTATGCAAAGGTTAAAGTAACCTTCCGTTATGTCGGATCTAGAATTCCACCCAGTGTTTAGCGCAATCAAAGACTTGTCATACGTCAACGATACATAGTTCTTGAGGGTACTGGTAATTCCAACATTTCTGTTGCGATCAATCTCCACACTGTTGAGTTCATACCGAATTTCATCAAACATGAACGCTATGCAATTATTTCCAAGCTTGTTGGCGTCTCTTCGTCCTTCTTCTTCACGGTCAATGTTCCTTCAATGTAGAGAAAACTTTCGCATGGCAACGTGTATAAATCCTGCTGCTGTATAGGTATTCGTATCTCGTCGCTATGTCCAAACGTTGTATTGGCGTATGGATTGTATGTATGAAATTCAAACTTAACGATGCGATCGTCAAAGATCGGCTCACCGACAATGTTCAAGATATCAGCCATTTCGTACGATAAAACCCAACGACTTTAAAAATGCAACGTTGGACGCACTGAGTCTTTTTCTAGATGAAATCTCTCCGTTAAAATCTCTCGTCTGTTTCGGTTGTTCATTCAGCACAAGCATCTCACGTTAGCGCCGTTGTTTCCGTACATGCAATCTAACGGTTATCTCCTCTCCACGAAAATCGAGCAATCGGCCGTCTTGATCCACCACGCGAATCGTCAGATCCGTAATGCTCCGTACGATGATCGGAAGGTAAATGATCTGCGTCGGCCTTTCTGATATCTTATATCCTGGTGGGACAATTGGTGAAAACTCGTGTATCGTGTGCACGAACTTGTCGTTGCTGTACGCACCCGCGGTCACGTTGCACTCGATACGAATAATGTTTACGTTGATGATATTTATGGGCACGTCCGACTCATACCACTGTTGCGGTTCAAGCACGCGATTCGATGAAAATCCCAATAGCGGTCCAATGCTGTAAAGTTTGGCGAAATTTATCGAATATGAGCATTTGATTTCACTCTTCATCGTATTGTTGTTGGCGCGAATTGCCACTGGATACTCGTCATCCACCTTTCGTTTTACACCTAAAACGTAAAATTTTACGCTTCAAATACCGCTCTATATCGCGCAGTTCGTACGATCCTTCGGGAATCACAATTTCCTCATTGTCGAAATAAAACTTGTTGTTTGTCGAATTTACATTCGGTAGAGTGTAGTATGTTTCAAAGTCAGTCAGACCGAGCTCGTAATCATCATCGCTCAAATCTACCGCCGGAAAATAGCTCACGGCTAGAACACTACTTTTGCCCGTCAGCGTAAACGTCAGCGACATGTTTGAACGAATACTGAGTTAAACCGCGCAATGTCAGTCTTTAAATTGTTTATCACTCGTCTGCAGAAACTGTAGACACAACTGTCCGCAATTGCTCTGATTGTAACGTTGATAAGGTATGTGATTGTACTGGATTACACAGTTTGTTAGATATCGCTCGAGTTCCTTCGGCGGCCGGAGGTTACCAAAACTGTCGAAATATATGACACGATTCCTCCTTTTTGCGTACACTACCCAATGCGTACCGGATCCCTCAGCGTTGTCTAGATTCACGATACCGCTCTCGTTTCGACGTACTCCTTCCACCGGTAATGTCGTACGCATAAAGATACCTCTGAAATACGGAATGCGCATACGTTTTGCAAGTTGTAGCAGTTGCACGTTGGTAGTTACACCCGTTGGTATTTTTAACGTCTCATCGACGTTTTTTTTTTCTCTTTACTACTCCTCGTCCACGCTTGTAGGGAGCGAGATAAACACCGTGACCTTCCATGACGCGATTATGACGTTGCATTTCTTCCAGCTGACGCTCCGCTGCTCTGCTATCATTTACAGCCTTGGCGACTCCCGCCGCTCCACCGACCAACGACCCGAGGACGCCCAGCAGCGGAAGAACAGGCAGGATACCGCCGCGTTTCGCTATCGGAAGTATCCTCTTACTCTTTCGCTTCTTTGTTTTCAAGCCCATACCCATCTTCGTTTTAGCCTTCATAGCCGCCCAAACAGCTGTGACGGCGGCTCTCTCTGTGAGAGACAAATCTCTCGCGGTAATACGTTTCCGCGCCATTTCAGCGAGTATATTATCAGCCGCGTGCCGTTCAGTGAGACCGTTGTTGTGCGAATACGCTATATGGTGTTCGCGACACGCCGTATCCAATGGGTAAATACCTCTGTCGCCTCTAGCTAATCGTTTCTCCAAACGCGTCCCCGGTCCACAAAACTGGTAACCGGGAATGTGCAGTTCGAAAGGAAGCGCGTTTATCGCTTTATTTAACAAACCTCT
>NW_017280346.1:11476-11915 GCF_001594065.2 Cyphomyrmex costatus | reverse complement strand
CGCTGGACCGTCGACATGCGTTTGATAACTCGGCAAATTGTAATGCTTCAGACACCGACGGTGTCGTTGTACCTCCGAATCGGCTCCATCCGTATTCCAATTCTTTGGAGGTTAAATCATTCGACACGATGAGAAACATTTTGATTACTGAGCGATTACGTTCTACGTAGCTCTATAAATGGGCCCGCTCGCGACATCTTTTCCAGTTTCTTGTGTAACGCGAAAATATGCGGTTCGTGCACCAGTCGCAGTCTATCAAAGTGACGAATCTCGATTGTAAAGTGCAAACCAATAAAGAGATGCGCAAGCATGGCAAGATGCTGCCGAGTTCTATTCGCGCAATCATTTGCGGCCCGTCGAATTGCGGCAAGACGAATGTACTGATAAGTTTGTTAGAGAGCCCGAACGGTGTACGCTTCGAAAACGTATACGTTTATTC
>NW_017280346.1:3387-10703 GCF_001594065.2 Cyphomyrmex costatus | reverse complement strand
AACCGAAACCGAAGCGAAAACGACTGAACGATTCGTACGATAGTCCTATACAGGCTTTCACACCTGTGAAATCAACGTTGAATAGATCGAAAACTGTACCATCCATTTTGAACGAAATGTCTGAAATAACAGGATCGCTCGAGTTATCGTGCGACCACGCTCCATCCGTCAAAGAAGTATTCGAGATTGCAAATGAACCGCTTGTAACATCCATCCGACATCTGCTTCAAACATCCGAGGGGCAAGAAAAACTGCTTGCAAACTATGGTCCGTTTGGACAGAGATATCTGAAAGCGGTCAGAAAGCCGTCAACATAGACGTCGTGTATGGAGTCTACTTTAGCGATGAGGGAACGATGCTCGGTGACAAACGTATCACCTTAAGCAAAAACGACGACATAATTACAGATGGAAAAAGATACTATGGAACACCGGGACTGTACGAATTGATCTTTATGAAATTTCCCAACGAAAGTATATGCACTGATGATGACATACAGACTTACAAGAGCATTCTGTTGACAACAAACGCTTATCGACGTGGTCATAACGCTGGTAATCAAGTATTGGGTAACAAGGGACACAAGTACAAGAACATCATCGCACCATTGGTGTTGGGTAAAAAGATTGGGACCGGTATAAAGAAAAAACTCGATTTGCCGTGCGCCATGTCATTAACTGACAACAGGATTGATTACGTACACTGGGACGATCCCAACGAACTTGTAGACCGTCTTCGATTGCTCGAAGCCTCGCGTCAGGCAGGTCACAATGGTCACGACAACGAGATTCTATCGATTATCGACGAATTTCGCGAAGCCGGACTGATTATAAATTGATCATGATCTATACATGTCGATCAGTTGACATTGAAATGCCGATCAACAAGTTTGGACTGTCGCTCGGAGGAAGAAGCGAATCGCACTATCAGTGCCGTGGATTTTTCAGAAATTATGTGCGCGATAACGCTCTTTGTCGAGTTGCAACCGATTTTGACGCAAAGTTGCGTAAGATTCGACGTTTAGCACTACCAGTGGATGATACTGACGCAGCAAACAAACGATACGTGCAGCAGAGTGTTCAAGATTTGAAAGATCGTCTTGATGAAATTGAAAGAAAGATAACGTCATTTCAGAATAACGTGCAAATTATGTTAAATGATTTTGAAAAGAAGATTCGAGAAGCGAAGAATGTCTGAGAAACGATCGCTGGTAGAGGAATTACATGCTCCGGCGAGAAGAAATTTCCCGCGAAGACGTGTCATAGTACACGGACACGATAATCTGTGGCAAGCGGATGTAGTCGAAATGCGTCCGTATACGCGCTTCAACAGAGGTTACCACTACATTCTCACTGTCATCGACGTGCTGAGTAAGCATGCATGGGCCATGCCGCTTAAAGCTAAGAGCAGGAACGAGGTGACGCGGGCAATTGCAAAGATAATTCGTGATGACCGAAGATGTCCGAAAAATTTGCAGACTGACAAAGGAAAAGAATTTTACAACTCGGATGTGCAGAAACTCTTGAAGAAGCACAACATTAATCATTATTCTACGTATTCCGTAATGAAGGCATCGGTTGTCGAACGATTCAATCTTACATTGAAGAATGACGTGTGGAAACAGTTTACATACAACGGAAACTATAAATGGATCGAAATGCTGCCGCGTCCCGTGTCGGATTACAACGCGCGTAAGCATCGCACTATCAACATGCGACCCGCTGACGTAACTCCCGCGATCGCCGAAAGACTCCTGGGCACGGTGTATAGTGCGATAAAGATCGCGGATCCTGCAAAATTCAAAGTGGGCCATGCGGTACGCGTAAGCAAATTTAAGACAATATTTGAAAAAGGTTTCACACCGAATTGGACCACGGAGGTCTTTAAAATTATCTAAGTGCAGCAAACTAATCCAGTGACGTATCTACTGAAGGATTCCCGCGGAGAGCTCATAGCTGGATGATTCTACGAATACGAACTGCATCGCGTCGCTAATCCCAATGTATACCTTGTTGAAAAAGTGTTGCGTAAAAGAGGAAACGAGGTTTATGTGAAATGGTTTGGACTTGACAAATCACACAATTCATGGATTCATAAAAACAATGCATTATAAAATTATAAATTATAAATTATACATTATAAAATTAAACATTATATAAATTATATATTATACATAAAAGTATATATCCTTGTTACGTCCGGCGCTCTTTTTCGGCTCAATTTTCGTCCCTGAGATTTCTATCTCTTTCCCACCTACTATCGCGCCGTACGTTTTCGCGAGTACCTGCATTAACTCTAAGTAGCGCCGCACTTACGCGAGGGCACCACCTCTCAGGCGCCTCACGCCGATTAATTAATTATTAAAATCCGCGGATTCGTTGATGCCACGATACAATTAAGGGCATGACGATTTTGGCTAGCGCATCCCGCGCAGAACTATACCGTACTATCTCCATTAAAACCACCCTTTTTACCAAAATCATTTATACATTAGACAAGCGTAACGAGAATACGAATTTACTGCGCATCGCGCGATACTCGCTGATCCGCGTTGACAGATAGGGCGAAAACCTATGTTGAAAAACTAGAATTTGGTATGCGGCCTTATTATAGCGCCTCCACGCTTGTTAACGAAAAACCAACTCGGTACAATGATTTCGATAAATATGAACTAAAAGCGTACTAAGTATCGAAGCGCTGCGCTCATCCAGTAATGAGATATTAAATATTCGCAATAATGATTTATTGCCCTTTTTTCGTGGAAATTTGGCATTTCCACACGCCGCGGCCACCAAGCTGGCCCTATATAATCGAGCGAAACAGAGCGCTCTCGTTCATTATTGTTCGATCTTTTGTAGTAATATAAGATTCTTCGCGTACGAAATCGTTCATTATTGTTCAGTCTTTAACACCGCTATAAGGTGTCTCGTGTACGGTTCGTTCATTATTCGTTCTTTTGTAGTATTAATAAGTCTTCGCGTACGAAATCGTTCTTCTCTAGTAGTTCTATAAGGTTCATTCGCGTCCGAATTATTGTAAGTATTATAATTTAGTTTCCTGATTGTAATTTCGGTGCGCAATACGACGAAACTCGGGCTGTATCGAGAGTGTGTAAACAGATTCTTTTTTTTGTTGTTAATAATCAATTCATTGCCGCGAATCCGCGCCTCTTTCTCTCGCGTTGCTTTTGTGTTAATAATTTCCGTATTAATAAAACCATACTTAGAGTGAACAATAGTGGACCATCGCCTTAATTATTTCTTTCCTTTTATTTCTTTCTGTTTGTGTCTTGTCTAAACGCGCGTAGTGTAAGTGCGATTAAGTGCGTGCAACAATTCTCCCCCAGTGAGTAGCATTTTTCCCCTCAACGATTTGCAAGCAAGCGGAGTTTGAGCGCTGCCACATTCAGTTGCTCGATTCCGTGCCCCCCTATTTTTTTTTGCTGCTCACTGGTCGCTCGCGATTAGAAGTCGCGTATTCACACTTTAGTTCTCGCGCCATGATTAGAACATACGCGTTACAACTTTCGCTTACCATCGGAATGAGAGACGACGTGCGTTTCCGCTCGGCCCACGGTCGCTCTACATCCTCCGATCGACTCCGTCGCTGAATTCATTACTCCATACGTTAAGATGATATTTCGAATCCCGGGAAAAGCTCGGGCCCGATCTCAAATCTCGACTATTCGTGCTTACTATGCACACTACGATCCCACACGCCGCGTGACTTCGGAACTTCGTGAATAACAAACGCACAAAAACCCGGACGTAACAATCCTACATTAAAGTGTATTAAATATCCTTTACAAATTATATTACATATTATATATTGAATATATTATACATTTTATACAAGTTATATATGTATATGTATGTATATGATATGTGTTTTATTTACACCGGTAATGTCCCCACGGCAGCGTGTCGGTGGAACCCGATACGATATACCGCTTATCATCGTGTGGACTTAGAGCGATTTTTGTTTCCGATATTGTATACATCTCATGTAATTTTGATCTGATGCACGATTGTCTGCGCATTTCAATAACATCATTCAAGCATTTCGTGTAATCATCAAACGTTATGGATCTTGCCACAACGTTGCTTTTGACAGCCTTTGCCTTTTTCGTATCCTTCTTTCCTGCACACGTAAAGCATACATTTTCGCTCTAAGCCCGACGAATTCAGTCATGATGGCACCGTTGTTCTCGTCTTTCATAAGACCTGGAACTTTTTTATTTGCGAACGTAATGCGATATGGATTGTCAATAGAGTAATCGCTAGTGTCAAATCTATTTATGTCGCGTTTTATAATTTCATATACATCATCACATTCCACATGATATATGAGACTATCAGTTTCGGTATACATAATTTTGCATTTATCGTGAAACAGCGGTGCCATATATTCGTGGTGAAACTCGTACAAACACGTTTTCGATATATCGAGGATGCACATACCCACGTATATCGGTTTGTCGAATCTCACCTCGAGTTTACGCAGCTCCATCGCGACCAGATTCTCTGAGAAGACGCTACGACTGTGAAAGTTGGGTTTCGCGATCATTACTTCGGCACCGTGTTTGCCTTTCCATTTGGTTAATAATTTTACATCAACGCGATCGCGCACATTCTCCATGGTTTTACCAAATACCGCGTTATTCATAAGTTTGTATAAATTTTTCTCAAAATCGTTTTTTGCCAAAGTTCTAAATTTTGTATTTAATTCTATGTAATCGCGAAGCCATGGAGATTGCGTGAATTGCAGTATACGGTGAATCTTTGCGATACGGAGGCCGTGACGAGTACACTGTTGCAGATTGCGATAATGAATCACGTAACGCTACTTATCGCATAACGTCGCGAGGAGCTTTTCATCGAGCTTGCCTGGTGGTTTCTCTCGCGTTGGACAGAACGGTAGGTCAGTGTGCGCGTCGTGGAGATGTTGCGGATACTCAATGTCTACCTCGAGAATATAGACTGTAGGTGAATCTAGCGCGATGGTCGAAAAGTCGAAATTTTGCACGTTGTCGACCCATCGAAAATCAGCGTATGGCAATGGTTGACACATTGCCCAGCCGTTGATTGTTGACGTCATAGTACATTAGGTACGATGATGGTTTTGATGGGTCATACGACGGCATGTATTTGTTGTTGGCTAGCGCATATCTATTTGAGCACTTGCTCAGACCACCGCGTATACCGCGCTCGACAAACATGACCATGTCAATGTCTGTAAGCAATTCAAATTTTACACCTGCATGCTTCAACATGGCATCCCATGTGATATGCACCGAGCGTTTGGATGGAGAACCGCTGCCACACGTTGACAGCGTGCGCGTAATCGCTCTCGGATACCGTGCCGTCTGTCAATGAACTATAGAATGACTCGCGAGGCGGCAAGGATGATTCATTCAATTTTTCACTGCAATCAATGTACTCGTACGGAAAGATACCTTTTCGAGTTAAAAGATTAAAATTTTCTTCCGATAAATGGGAAAATTCGCGTCGCAGTACCCGCAGCTTATCTTTGCTGAGAAAAGATGATAATTTGTCTAAACTAGAAGCGAGAAATCTATATGAATCTATGAAACGTAATTGTACACAATTTTTTTTATCATCTATAGTATCATCAACGTGTTTAGTAAAAGAGATATATTTTTCTTTAGTTATCGGTAGGAGATCAACGTGTCCTTTATAGGCAGTAGCAATTTCCTTTATAATGAAATGAGCGTCGTAACCGGTTAAATTATGAAAATTTTTACAAAACAGGCAAGTGACAGTAAATTTAAAATCTACGCGGTTGTCAATGCGTTAAAATATAAATATATTAAAAAATCTCTTTCAAAAGATTACAAAATAACAAAATTACAAAATTCATACGTTTCGACTGAATTCCAGTCATCTTCAGTGAAATTAAATTACAAAAAATATATACATATCCCAAACCAATTCCATGTTAATACGCAAAAAAGTGAGTCAAGCCAATGTAAATCCACACAATCCACGATACACACACATCAGATTAAATGACTCCATCATTTATTTGATTGTTTGTTTATCGAGAGTCCAATATAGACGTTAATATTTTTAAATTATGAAAGACTACGGGTATGCATCGCGAATCTTTATAATTTAAATTACAATTTGAGTGCGCGGGACCTCTGTATCGCCCGGTGAGATGGCAGTGATCGCGTGCTCGCGTATCTTCTTTCGCGAACGGTTTCTCGCATACATGACAGTGCGTGGCGTTGTTGAATTTTCGCAAAGTCATCTTGCGTGAAATCCATGGGAACATTGGTCGAAATTACAGATTGCACACTATGTGCTAAATTTTTCAATTCATCCGCGAACCACGATATGCAGTTATTATCGCGGCGAGAACGATAGCCTGATAGTGAATCGTCATAAGAACAGTACACGTAATACCCGATACTGAAGACGTTGTGATGTTGGTACGTGTACGTGGATGATGCTGGTTCTTTATCCATCTTTTCCAGTGCGCACTCCAAGTCTGCATAGACCACGAACGGGGGGGCTCCTTTCTGCAATGGTTCTTAAACTCGAGCCACGTGTAGCCTTATTGCACAATCGTTGAGTTTTCCGCAGTCGACGCTGTGGAGATCCAATTTAGCGCTCGAGCTAAAGTAGTGAAGACATCTGAAAAAAAAAAAAAATTTGTTTTTTATTATTTTATTATTTTATTATTATTACTATTGTTACTGTTATTATTATTATTATTATTATTATTATTATTATTATTATTATTATTATTATTAATTATACATACCTATCGCAGAAGTATTTCTTATTCTTGGATCTGGTGACTTGCGATCTCACAAGGCGTGACAGGTCTTTAATTAACGCGAAATGTCCCTCGATGTCATCCTCCACGTATAAGAGGTTTATGTGCTTGCTCCTCTTTTGGTCAGCGAGTCGTATCGGTACGATCCCCTGCTCGATGGCGTAAACGTTGATGGAAATGTCGTTGAGATTTTCAAATTTTTTAATTTGACTCAACGTCATCGGAAATTCAATACCCGTAAGATTTAGTACTAATGAATAGAACATCATAATGAATATGATGATGTTCGATATGTATGACTTTCAGCGGGATGTAGAGCGGCAACCACCGACCATGCGAAACAAGCATTGTCCATCGAACGCACGTTGATCACCGCTTTCTTATTTTTAATTTCCTCCGGGAGTTTAATGCGACATCCCGTGCGCAGAGGATTCAGTTTATTCGCGTTCACCGTTAAATTTAGTATACGCGATATTGCCCATCCACTATCACGTTCCTGAAACTCTTCGAGC
>NW_017280346.1:0-1384 GCF_001594065.2 Cyphomyrmex costatus | reverse complement strand
GGCCATTGACCCACGGTGACCACCACAATTCTTCCCGCGCGAATGCGTCAGCACCCTGTGACGTCATTTTCCTCCCCATCATCCCCTACTGCGTCATCCTCCCCCTTCCGTGACGTCATACCCCCTCCCCGTGACGTCATACCCTTGCCCTGCTGTGACATCATACCCTTAGTGTTTTATGTTGGTAAACCTGATTCAAAATTAAGTGCTTACGGAAAAAAAAGTTCAAAAGTGCTCACGAAAAAAAGCTCAAAAGTGCTTACGGGTAAAGCTCAAACTAAAAAAAGCTCAAACTCAAATTTGACTTCTCAAGAAAAGCTCAAACTCAAATTTGGCCTAGAAACCCCTTATATACTTTACTAACACTATATTTGATTCAAGATTGTGGAGCACATAAGAATTCTTTTAAAATTAATACTCATCTTTTGTGATTCATTTTTGAAATATAAGATGCTGTTATTTTGATCTCTCATCTAGAACACTATATTTGATTCAAGATTTTGAAGCACATGGGTGTGAGTTACAGTTTTCAATCAGGTGTATCTTCATAAGTATACATTTACATTTTAAAAATATTATTCTAATTCATAAATAATATTATGAGGAACGATTGTTCTGTTAATCAATTTTGTTCGTGGTTGTGTGAATCGCTGTTTCGATCTCGACTGAGATCTCGAATGACGGAATGGATTAGTGGACTGGAAGGATGAGACCACTGAGCACTCCTCTTTTCACTTGCTGTAAGCAAGCTTTATTCACAGTAAACGCAGTGTTATTCGCGTGGCACGACGAGAGAGGCGATTAACTGCTGTTAATACGCCGATACTCATCCACGACGGTAGCCGTGATGAGAAGAACAAAGTAACGAGTCGCGGTAGCGAACACGTAGAAAGAAAGCTGCTGCTTTCGTTGAGTAATTGAGAGCACGACTTGACACGGCAAGTACTGATTTGTGTCTGAGGGGAGAATCGCGCTGCGCGATTAGCGCGACGAATCGGCAGGACGACAGCGACATCGGTTTCCAAATATGCGGCGAAATTGTAGTAATGATATTCGCAAGACGGCGCGGTGAGTGCGACGAAAGATTCACGGACAGAATCTAATCGATCCTTTATTCGGCTTTTGTAGCGCGAAACTTATCCTATTCCGGAATATAATATTTTGACATTGGAATACATATTCACTTTCATTATCTTTCAATAATAAAACGTATTATGTTAAAATAAAAAAATACCGTTCAGATAGCATTACCAAGAAAGAGAAATCTTAATACTTAACATTAGAAAGAAATATAAATGAAATTTTTTTGGTTTGTGTTCTATCTTTTAGGATCCAGTTTCCTGACTATATATATTTCCTGACTCAAAACAAGAAACACAATTTT
>NW_017280345.1:116402-135766 GCF_001594065.2 Cyphomyrmex costatus | reverse complement strand
TCACACGTACACGAGCTTTGTTTGTGTGAGTGCTAACTGTTGTGCTAGGCCGCCGACCGATGGTCCTATCATCGAGGGCTGCAAGCGGGCCGGAATTCCCATCACTGCACTTGACCCCCTTTTCGCGTCGGATCACCGGAGCTAGGATCGGAGCGGAGTTCGTAATGGAGCGGCGGTTAGGATAGAAGAGAGCTCCCGGAGCAATAATTACGCGTTATATATTAATTATTGCTCCCGTTCGTTTTATTACGGACTTTTCCGTTATCGTTCGGCGGTCGGCAATCCCTGCGGAGGGGATTGTCGATCGGCGATGTTCGGTCGCGTTCGGTCGGAGCGGCGGATAGCGCGAGGCGCAGATCGTTCGGCGATCTTCGGTCGCGTTCGGTCGGAGCGGCGATAGCTACTGTCGACGGCGGTAAATCTAATATCGCGAGATGTGTAACGTTCCTGGCAGCTGGTATCGTCGGAACGATGCATTGCGGAGTGCATCGTTACACATGTAATAGTAGGAAAAAAGAAAGGCGGAACGATAACGACATGGTCGGCATCGGCTCGGTCGGCTGGGTGCATAACTAGAAATTAACACAGGTATATACTGTGTATACTGCCAAGTAAAGAGAAATAATTTCGTAGTTCGGAGTTTGGTAGGAAAAAAAAACGATTTTCGCATTAATTAAAGACTGCTTTTGTCATGGAGACTGCAGATATGATGTTGATGGCCATGATAACATTATTAAATCGATTAAATCTAATAATTACCATGCGCTTTATTGGCCACTTGGAAGAACTTTTCAGGTTAATTACCTCATAGTTACTTCACCGCGTACCGCATACCGCGTACCACGGCTTGCCGCCGCGGTTCCTGGTTATTTTACCGCGTACTGCGTTCCGCGCTGCATGTAAAATCACCCTAATACGGATTAGCTCTCTCGATCTATGCCAACGCCATCTGTATATATAATTCCGCTTCCGACTTCTCTTTTATTTGTGGCATTGCCATTTTAAAATAGCAATTAGCAAACGGCTGCAAATTACCACGTGCGTATATCCGCGTATTCGCATCGACATTCATTTTTGTGAGGCCACTCGAGTAAACCGGGTACTGGCCAGCATAGTAGGAGTGCGAACTGTGCTGTGTTTTGCTCATCGAGCATCGACGCAATCGCGCGTTAAACAATTAAACATATCGTCAAAGCATCGTTGCTTCGTCGCGGACGACGAAGTGAGTGCAAGAGAGGAAGAGAAAGAGAGAGTGAGAGACGAGGGAAGGAGAGACGGTAAGAGACGATGTTTTAATTAAAACTTAATTAAAAACACGGTAATTATACAGAATAGCTGTGACAGATTTCCTAACCTCCATAATCGTCAACTTTAACGCTAAATATCTCGGTTCGTAGGGCAGAGAGACACTTTTTTCTGCCAGATTCTTTCGTTTCATGCAAAAACGCATCGAATAAGCCTAATTTCATCGATTTTTGAGCTGAGGCAGTTATTCTGTATAATTACCAAAAGAATACTTTAAAATAATTTATAATATCTTAAGGTATGTTTTATAAAATTTCTTGCAGTATTAACTCGTATACACTACCGTACGTGTCTCTAGATAGAACGGAACTTAAAAAAGGAATATCCTGAAAAAACGAATGAGCGAATGAGAAAGGAAAGGACGAGGGAAGGAGAAAGACGGACAATTAACTGGAGCTAAAAAAAAAAAAGAATAAAAATAAGATATTTTGAGAATAAAAATAATAAAATTCTTATTATTTTGACTTTTTGAATAAAGATTATTCAAAATATATTTTTCATCTTTTTAATTTACTAAATTATCTTGTATATTACTGCAAATCTAGATGCTCACACGTCCATTTAACGGCCATTACGGATATCCATCTGACATCCATCGGACATGTCGGGACGTTTTTAGTATGTCCACCAATGTCACAAACGGATGTCCTATGGACGTCCAATGAATGTCCGAAGGACGTCAAACGGATATCCTCAATATCCGTAAAGGATGTATTATGGATATCCATCGGATATCCGTGTGCTGTCTGGGCTATAACGTCATAAATAGGGGATGAAGAAGTGTCACGGACGGACAAGTGTCCTTACGGCGCGCAAAAGGATTTAAACAAAAAAAAATGTTTCGAAACATAAACAATAGATGGTTAAAGGCCCGTCTACATAAGTCGCAACACGCAGAACGCAGTTCGCAAGACTAGAAACTAACCTAACATATTTTAGTTATAATAGGTTGTAGGACGCAGGACGCAGAAAGTTAGGTAAATTTCAACTTTTGTGTCCTGCGTTCTGCGTCCTTCATATTTCGGTCTGCAACCTATCACAATCTGAAATACGTTTCACTCGCGACCTGTGATCTGCGTTCTGCGCATGAAGTAAGAATACTTCATGGTTCTGCGCAAAGACATAGAGAATAGACTGCGCGATCCCGTATCTATGTAGTATCAAAATGTGTCAACGAAAATGAGAGAGAGGGTCCGTGCAAGACGGCCATCTCTATCTTTTTCCATTCCATGGTGTAATGGGAGAGAGAATGAGAGGGAGATGGCCGTCTTCCACGGTCCCTCTCTCTCATTTTTATTGACCATTTTGACACACGAATCGCGCAGTCCATTCTCTATGTCTTTGGTTCTGCGTCTTATGTAGAATGGCCTTAAGTGTCGTGGACGAAGAAATGTAGACGGTAAACGTCTTACGAACAAGTGACGACGATGAAATGTCGAATGATGAAATGATACAAGGTGAAGTGTCCATATTGTATATAAATAAATTCTGATTTGCCTCCAAGTAAAATAATTTTAATTTAAAATAAAAATCTGGATTTAATCTGTAGTTATGACATAAATCAATTACTAACATAAAATCGGTAAAATATCGTATATATAAATTCAATTTGATGACAATTGTCAGTGTCAATTGGTGTTATAAATTAGAATTTTACTAGCATTTATTTATACATTTTGTCAGTAATAATTACTAGTTGTAGACTGTAGCGATTAATGTTAACCGGTAACGTGTAAATATAGGCAGTGTAGGTTACGCACTACGTAATACGTAGTACGTCAGCAGTTCAGTCGCGCTGTTATGTCATTCAAAAATTAATATTATGCGTATATATTAATTTTAAAGGATTTTCAAGAAATCGTACAACTAATATATCGTGTAAATATTATATCGCATCGGGCCATATTGTTGCTATTATACCTTCATGTCAAAGCACCATCATGAGACTTTAGTTTTCAGTATGTGTCATTTTACCGAAGTGTAAACAATATTATATTTTTAAGCATTGAATATGTCGAGTTTTGTGCCAACAAAACGCAATTTGCAGGAAGTTTTGCTTTTTTAATTCCATTTGAAGAAAAGTGCTGCTGAAAGTCAGCGGATGCTGTTGGAAGCTTATGATTTTACTCCATTGATTTTAACATGTGAGTACTGGTTTCGACGTTATAAAAAAGGTAATTTTGACACGGAAGACAAGGAACGTCCAGGTCAGTCGAAAAAATTTGAAGATAAGGAAGTGGAAGCTTTACTCGATGAAGACCCGAGTCAAACGCAAGAACTTGCAAAATCATTAAATGTTGATCGATCAACGATTTTCAGACGTTTGAAGGCCATTGGAATGATTCAAAAGCAAGAAAATTGGGTGCCGTATGAGATGAAGCCGACGATCGTCAAAAGGCGCAAAATAACCTGTGAATTGTTGCTTCAAAGACACAAAAGAAAAATTTTTGCATCGTATCGTGACGGGTGATGAAAAATGAATACGCTATGATAATCCAAAATGCAAAAAATCATGGTACAGACCAGGCGAACGGCGAACCATCAACATCGATGGCAAAGCCGAATATTCATGGCGCCAAGCTCATGCTCTGTATTTGGTGGAATCAGTTGAGTATAGTTGTTTTGAAATTCGCTGGATTTACTTCCGCATGAGGGTAAAGAATGAGACAACTTGTGTTAGGCCACAGTATATACAGTAGCGCAACTCTCCCGATTTTATGTCACACAAAATGGAGTGCGCATGCGCGAAATAAACAAGATGCCCAGTCGCGCCACCTAAATTTCTTTCTCACTTCTTCTTATCCGTTCTCTGTCACTCTCTGTCAGGACCATTTAAATGGTTCCGTTTAAAGATCCTGTGATTAGGTGTGTGCTAGTGTGTGCTTAGAAAGCTCAAATTTGAAGGAAATTAGTATAATTGCCGTCTGTTTGAGTTGTGTTAGTTTGAGAAACTCCGAATCTAGTTTGTGACCGAAAAGTTTGTGGAAATAAAATAGTAAAAAAGTGGAAAAAATTAAGTGAAACGAGGAACGATTACTAAGAGAATAGTTAATCTATACAACCATTGCATAAAAATTATTATCTTATTTAATTTAAAAAAAGTTATTATTAAATATTGTTTATAAATGTAATAATTACAGTAATTATTTTCTTAAACGTATAACATTAAATTTTACTTTTTGTTGTTTATATTAATATCTTAAACCTGCGATATATGATGTTTGTTTTGCTGCCGGATTGCTTACGTTTCAGTTAGAAAATCTACGTTCCGTATGACGCAATTCTAATAATTTACAAAAACGCAAGCAATCTAACAGGAAAAAACGCATTGTATATATGTCGCAGACTTTAATTAAAATATTTTTACAGTATAATATTTATATTATACAATATTTACATAAGCTTATATTTTCTTATCTTTTTATTTTACAATGCATTACAATTATGGTTTATTTTTTTAAAGTTTTTATTACATTTAGATTAATTCGATGTAGTACATACAAATCAGCTAGAGTAGCTAGAGATGGAAAGATGGAGAGTAAAGAGCAAGTGAGAAAGAAGTTTAGGTGGCGCGACTGGGCATCTTGCTTATTTCGCGCATGCGCACTCCATTTTGTGTGACACTAACATCAAAGGTGCCGACAGAGAGTTCCGCTACTGTATGTATGTACTGTGGTTAGGCGATGCGAGTTGCAGCCTTTTGGCTTCTCTCTATTTTTATTACGTACATATATATCGCCTGTGGCGCCTTCACATCGAAACGACGGAATTAAAACAAATGATTCGCGGTAAGGCGCGAAATTGCAACAATCAAACGCTATAAATTAAAGAAATTATGAGGCTATTAAAAACTGAACAATAGTTATTATGAGCTGTTCCAACGAAACCATCACTGAAGAACGCTACTAACAACAATTGACGAAATTGAGCCGAGCATTGAAGCAAAACGACTAGATTACGCGAAAAGACACGACAAAGTGATTTTCCAGCACAACAACGCTCGGCCACATGTTACAAAACCGGTCAAGGAAACGACAGAAACGCTTAATTAGAATGTCGACACCCGATATGTATGTCCCAATATGGACTTCAGATATTGCTCCTTTCAATTACTGCCTATTTCGATCGATGACTCATGGCATGTCTGAGCAACGCTTCCATTCTTAGAAAATACTAAAAAATAAATCGATATATGGATAGCCTCCAAAAGATGTGTCGTTCTTTCGACGTGGAATCCACTTATTACCAGAAAGATAGGAACCAGACAGCACAGGATGTCCTATGGACATCCGTTTCATGTCCATTTCTGGTCGGGATGTCCATGGACCTTTATAAGCTGCCCATAGGATATACATTTATGGATGCTCTACGGATATCCCTAAATGCACAAATTTGTATATCCATATTAGTCCAGTCAAATGAGCTTTTGAAGAGGAAAAAATTGCTCGCGGGCTGTAGCTTCGTGGAGGGGCGTGTTTTGGGGTTGTAATTACCCAAAAATTTTTACATCCCCGCGTCATGGTCGTAGCGAAAATGGGGGTGCAAAAAAGGTCAAAGAAAACGGTTTTTCGCCAATAACTCAAAAAGTTGAATTTTTAGGGTAAAATGTATAGACGTGAAAGTTGTAGAGAATTAAATTTTACATAAGAAACGTCTTGACACAATTTTTTACGACCATTTACAGTCGATGTACATTTTTTTTTAATAATAGCTATTTTATGACAAATGAAAAATACGCATGCGCGTCGCGCATTTTTCACCGATAGTTCAAAAATGGCGACTCGAATAAAAAAATAGTTCAAATAAAAGTTGTAGACAATTTCATTACGAACAATTTCCTTTTTTTCTGTTTTCTGTACGATCAATATTGACAGAGATATGCATTTTTTAAAACATGTATTATCGCTTCTCGAGGATAGTTGTTACTGGTAAAATCGCTTATAAGTCAAAATGTATGGGTTTAACGCAAATATTACATCTTATGAAAGTTAAAGATAATTAAATATCGAAAATTTTCATGTATGCACAAAGTCATTTTGGATATGTGCGTAGTGTGATAATACTAATAAACATGAAAAAATTGTCTTTTTTGTGGATTTTGTCAAAAAAAGTCACTTTCGGTTAGCTGTGGGCCAAAATGTATCTATACATCTATTCAAGAGAATTAAATTATCTTTAAAATCGTTTTTTATTCGCCTCCGTACGATTATTTGGTAACGAGTTACAGCTGATTGAAATATCTGTTTCAAATACAAATTCAAACAAAGTTAATAAGTTATTGCAAAAATATGTGCGTAATAATTTTTTAAAAATTGGATATCACCTATTTTCAATAATTCATATGCATATGGAAGTAACGTAATCACATAAGTTGATCGAAAGGTATGATAAGTTATTAAAAAACACCCTCGAAAAGTGGTGTTTTTTGAAGAAATGATACACAATTGCTGTTTTTACTTCTTTTTTTGCATATACCTTTTTTTAAATTGATTTTACGAAGAAAATGCATTAGATCAAAATTAAAGCTGACAAAATTTCCTACAAAAATGATCCATTCATATTCGACTTGATATAAGTACTGTTATGCAATGAATTAATCAAAATGCTTGTTATTTTGAATTTGGAGCAAAGTGAAACTTTGAATCGTTTTCAATGTTGAAAATAATGTACTTAAAAATTTTTGAGAATTTTTTCAAGTATTTCATCTCATTCTATACACATTTAGGTGTCGTTTACCACCATACCCATATTTTTCGGACGAATAGCATAAGAGAAAGTTCCCCCCCGGCGGCGAGCGTCGCTGGTCGTGCAGATGGCCAGTTCGCAGTAACGGCTGTAGAAGCTGGTATTCGTTGAATTCAGTGTCGAAAACGTAAACCTAATCTTCTATTTGCAATTTTTAACACAGTTATTATTAATTTTTCAAATTTCGTCCGCTATATTTTATCCGCCATCTTTAATTTATTACAATATTTAAGAACGTCTTCACGATCAGCGACCACAAAATCCGTAAGTACAATATTTATTTCATTAATTAATTAATTAATACATAATTGTGTACTATTTTGTGCGATAGTACTTTCTACTAATATTGACTGCAAAACAGTAAATATTTAAAAAATGCATATCTCTGTCAATATTGATCGTACAGAAAACAGAAAAAAAGGAAATTGTTCGTAATGAAATTGTCTACAACTTTTATTTGAACTATTTTTTTATTCGAGTCGCCATTTTTGAACTATCGGTGAAAAATGCGCGACGCGCATGCGTATTTTTTATTTGTCATAAAATAGCTATTATTAAAAAAAAATGTACATCGACTGTAAATGGTCGTAAAAAATTGTGTCAAGACGTTTCTTATGTAAAATTTAATTCTCTACAACTTTCACGTCTATACATTTTACCCTAAAAATTCAACTTTTTGAGTTATTGGCGAAAAACCGTTTTCTTTGACCTTTTTTGCACCCCCATTTTTGCTACGACCATGATGCGGGGGTGTAAAAACTTTTGGGCAATTACAACCCCAAAACACGCCCCTCCACGAAGCTACAGCCCGCGAGCAATTTTTTTCTCTTTTTGCAAAAATATCGGCTCATTTAACTGGACTATATGTTGTTCGCAATGCGGATTTCGGCGCATATAGCTCCCTCGATCTATGCCAATGCCATCTGAATATGTCATTCCACTTCCGATTTCTCTTTTGTTTCTTGCCATTTTGAAATAGCCGTGAATCTTGTTGCATCATCCGTCGTATTGGATGGACACGTTTTTGTCGGGTACGTGCTTGTTTCCGCGTTATATTTTTGAAAAGTGTGCGCCGACTTCGACTGTGCCGTGCGATTACTCAAAATTCGCTTAATGGTCTCGCCATTTTGGATGTCCCGTTCGTTCATCCTGACACGCGTATTAGCGGCGTGACGACGTCGTGGACGCAAGCAGTTAGGTTAGCCGGTGTTCGGGCGGTTCTCGCCATTTTCGCGGGTTATGCATTTTTTTAATTGAAGACGTAAGGTTTGTTCGCGTCGCACGCTCTAACATGCTCCAATATGCTCCTAACGTGTTCGTTGAAGTGAGCAAGAGCTATAGCAGGAGCATATTGGAGCATGTTGGAGCGTGCGACGCGAACAAACCTTACGTCTTCAATTAAAAAATGCATAACCCGCGAAAATGACGAGAACCGCACGAACACCGGCTAACCTAACTGCTTGCGTCCACGACGCAATAACCAAGACTGAAATAACCGTGCAAACGGTACGTGTGCGTGTACTGAAGTGCGAACCGTGCCGTTGTGCTCGTCATGAGCATCGTCGCAATCATCAAAAGCAAGAACCCACGTAACACACCAGCGCGTGTAAAGCGCTTTCGAAGCGCTGTTCAGATTGCACCTCCCAAAAGTGCTGTTAATTATGCACTTTTATTACATGCGGCTAATTTCAAGTCTTGATTAAGAAATGAACATGCGCGTAAAAAGCGCTTTAAAAGCGCTCGCTCTTCCTTTACTGCACATGAAAAGTGCAGTAAATGTGCTATAAAACTGTATTTATTTTGCGCTGATTATATGCGCTTATAATGCACTTTTCATAGTGGATTTTGAAAGCGCTTTTAAAGCGCTAAAAAGCTGCTGAAGTAATGTGACTGCATACGCGTCTTTTTAGCGCTTTTTAATCGCTAGTGTGCTACGTGGGAAGCATCACTCGCAATCGTCAAGCATCGTCGTAATCATCGCGGACGACGAAGTGAGTGATGCTTCTTGCTTTTATTTAATAAATTAAAAAGATGAAAAATATATTTTGAATAATCTTTATTCAATATATAATACAATATATAATATTTATTAAAAAAATATTATGAGTATATTATATATTGAATAAAGATTAAAGATTAAATTATTCAAAATATATTTTTCATCTTTTTCATTTATTAAATTATTCTGTATATTATTGCAAATCTGGATGCTCCTTTATACGTCCATTAAAAACGGTTATCGGATATCTATCGGACATGTCAGGGACGTTTTTAGTATGTCCACCAACGTCACAAACGGATGTCCTATGGACGTCCACTGAATGTCCGAAAGACTTCAAACGGATGTCCCACGGATATCCTCAATATCCATAAAGGATGTATTATGGATATCCATCGGATATCCGTGTGCTGTCTGGGATATGTCCGCATGATGGTTGACTTAAAGTTGACTTACAGTCGTCTTCAAAGTGGGACATTGTATGACTTGGAGACGTCTCTAAGTTGTCTAAAGTCAACATACGGACGTCTATTTTCAGACGTCTAGCAGCATAAGTCGACTCAGAGTCGACTTAGAGACGATTTTGTGCTATTAGGGATGACAACGAGGCACAAGCGCCAATTACAGGGCAGGACTGCCAACGGTGATAAGAAACATCACGTGAGTGTATCCAAATATTATTTTATCCTTATTCAACATTCAGTGAACAACAGGAATGAAATGATATTCCCCCTACACTTCGAAGATCGATCTCTTATTAAATGAATCGATCTACATTAAAATCGGATACTGGCGATTAAAAAATCGATCTTTTTTTGCAAAATATCGATCTTTTAGAGGATTGGATCGAGATTGCACATTCCTATCTCATATCGAACCAAATCGAACTTGTGATCAACCCGACCCAGAATCGGGTCGAGTCAATTAATCGAAAACGCAGTAATATCGCACATTATTAAAAATTAATGAATATTAATATTTACAGTTAATTACCAACCAAACAAAGTTGAACACATTTCAGTTGTAAAAATTGAAGAAGAAGATAATAATATGTGCGAATTACGAACTGAAATTGTTTTTCAACCTGATAAAGGTAACACGCGCACATGATACTCATAACGCAACACTATACGTTTCAAAGATTTCTCTTATTAATAATTTTTTGTAAATATTATTATTATTATTTTTATAAACAATATTGTGATTATTATATTTTTTTAGACCAGAGCTGTAACTATAATGTATTATCTTGGTCAGGGGAACATGATTTGATCAATTTTAATTTAAAAAAGGTAAGAGAGAGAGACAGAGAACTTTACGTTAGTTTAAATTTATCTCAATTTTATCAATAAAATTACTAAAAAACCCATATTTATAATCGTATTTCTGCTGAGAAATTCAATTAAAACTAATTTTGGGTCGTGGAACAGTTCAATAGACGAATCTTGAGAGTTAATTTACTTCACATTTGTAATTGTGACTCAAGTGAGACATGTGCAGTGTTGCGCTTATTGTTAGATGGTTTTAAAATCATCTAGATGAAGATGAGATGGAAATCCGTAAATCCATCTTAGATGAGATGAAGATGGTTTTAATTTGCAAAAATCTAGATGAAAGATGAGATGGTTAAAGCGATCCATCTAGATTGTTTTTCAGATGGTTTTGTTTTAAAATAATTATAAACATAAAATGTTGCGCTAATCGGAAAAAGGATATATAAACGCTCACATTTTTATTTATTAGTCCTTGTTTTTCAAAAACAAAAGTTTCTCAAAATTCCCATCCGACAAACGGTTACGACGAGGTACATGTATTTGTTGTCCGATACTAAACAGCCGCTCTACTGGCGCAGATGATGATAAAGAAGTATTATATTAAAAAAAATTTTTTTTTACATTAGGGAAATTTACGAGGAAACATAAATCCTTTGATTTTGATTCTAAATAGAAAAGTGCTTCTATGCTGCTGCTGATAATTGGTTGCGTACTAATAAGATCATTTTTTTTCATAAAATCGTAAGAAAAAGAAAAATGTCAGCTGAAAATTGTAAGAAACAAACCTATTTATGTCAAATTAAAATCATCTAAAATTTTTTTTAGATAGGATGGTATATTTTTCTCTCTATAAGATAAAGATGAAGATGGTTTATATTTGCACAATCTAGATGTAAGATGAGATGTTCCAATTTTCCATCTAGATGACCATCTAAGATGGTTTCATCTAGATGTCGGCAAACGCTGGACATGTGTTATATTAACGTGTCAGTAACTTGATTTCGGAAAAGTTACTTTCAAACAGGTGAAAAACATGCTTTAATCGATATCTTGTATTTCAAAACAAGTTTTATATGTGTAATTATTCCACGTCTCAAATGAATACATGCAGTTTTATTTAATTTCTAATGAAGACATAACTATTGAATCGTTCGTGTTTCAAGATATGTATAAGATTCCATTCTGAGTATCTCGCCTAATACGCTCTTGAGATGAGATTTGAGAAACGACTATAAATATGGGCCTAATATTCTCTTCAGTTATCAATTGTTACATTCACATATATTTCTTCAGTCTTCAGATTTTCGCTTTTCTCTTAGACGCTTACGATACGATCAAAATATTACCATATTGATTCGATCGAGTAATGATGATTTTTCTAAAGTTAGTAATGCAACAATGTTTACTTTTATCACACCATCGTGTCTACAAGTTCATCATAATTTAAGTATCTGTGGTAAGTTAATAAAATAATGTAAAAAAAATTAACTTATTTTGAATTTTATCAATTACATATTGAGTTTTTTTTAAAAGAAAAAACTGGTTTAAGTGTATATTTTTTTTATATATGGCTTTCTCGATTTTTGCAGCACCTGAAAAGGTGCAAGGTTTGCAAATAAAATACATTCGAAAGCGAAGTGAAATGTCATATGACATTGTAGTTACTTGGAATAAACCTTTTCTACAACCAGATAATTACACATTACAATTTAACTCACTTCAATTTGGGCCACGTTTACTAATTGTATCTGGGGTCAGTGTGTTATCATAAAGTAACGATTGCTTTAATTAAAATTTCTCGTAAAAAAGCACAAGTTTTTACTTTTTCTACAGAATGCAGTTAAAGCTCTTTTCTTAAACATCGATGTAAAACTGCAGTATGAGATCAATATTGTGGCAGAATCAATGGGCGGTGTAAGTTTACCATCGACTATATCCGGGAGTATCGACGAAGCATCAGGTAGGCAAGTAAAGATGATAATCATTTCAATCATCATCCATGAATAAAATTGGTACTCAAATAAGACATATGCAACATAATAGTTGCAGAGCTATCTTATCGCGAGATTATTGTAGCGTTATCAACGTTAGTGATTGTTATGGGAGTATTTGGAATAATTTGTATACGATATCGTAACAAGAAGAATAAGCGAACTAATATGGAATATATGTATTTTGAGGTAAGCTCATCAATAAACCAGTACTATATATTTATATGATGACCAATTGTAAGATAGTTATTGACTTTTGTCGTATAATCAATTTTCAATCGTAAATAGTATTATTCAAGCCTCATTTATATATAATAGCTAGACATTTTCTTATTGATCGCACAATATCCAGCCCTACGTTTCTACTAACAAGTTAATAATTTTATGCTAGAAGATTTATACAATTTTGTTACTGTGAATAATAATTCTCTTAGCGGATATTATCGTGAGAGAGAGAGAGAGAGAAATTTGTTTTATTATTTAAGTAATTTTCCAATTATCTCAAATCCAAAACGATTATATAAAATGGATTTTACTAATTTTTTGTTTATAGAGTTCTATGGATTCCCTAAAGAAGCTTTTAAATCGGGATTATGTAGTAGAAAATAGCAATACTCTTTTGCCTCATGATAAATTTCAACTTGCTCCACAACGGCTAAAACTTAAAGGCATATTAGGAAGTGGAGCATACGGTATTGTTAGACTTGCCTCGTTGCAAGATGACCTCGGCTCTATCGTAGACGTAGCTGTTAAAATGATGAAAGGTATGTTAATAAAATATAACTCCAAATAAAAATCTATTAATTTATATTAAATATATTACATACTCAAAAGAAATCTACATTCTTACGTGAGTATATATGTATGTATATAAATAATTGTATTGGAGAAACATTAAAATATATAGATGAACAATTTTATTCCATTCTATATATGTAGATAATCCAACGATAGACGATATAAAAAATTTTTATCGAGAGATTTCAATGATGAAGTCTGCTGGTCAACATCCAAATATAGTATCTTTAATTGGATATTGTACTTTGTATAATAAACCTTTATTAGTAGTGGAATATTGTAGCAAAGGTGACTTACAAACATATTTAAGAACGGTAAGCTACATCAAAGAGTTTTATATTTTATGTATACATATATGTACATATACATATGTATATTAGATTGTTAAGTAAAAAAAAAATTTTTTTTTAATTGGCTTTTCAGCTTAAAAGCTTCCATTTTATGGAAACAATATGCTTCCGTTTTGTGTGTTCCAAAAGAACATCCTTAAATTTTTATTAAAAAAATATTAAGATTTAGAGATCGCTATATATAAGTGAACAATTGTTAAATCAAAGTTTCGATTTTCCTTAATACATGTTTGATTTGATCCAAAAATGGCTTAATTCGGATTTTAAATGTGGTAGGTTTCTCTCTCTTTCTCTCTCTCTCTCTCCTCTCCCCTCCCTCTCCCCCTCCCTCCCTCTCTCCCTCCCTCTCCCCCTTCCTCTCTCCTCCCTCCCTCTCTCTCTCTAAACACGGTGCAATAATTTCATTTAGCTCTACGATATACGCCTTAAGAAATATTACTCGATTAATGTGAAAAAATGACCAAATTTCGAGTTCAAAATCGATTTTAGGTTCCATTCAAATGGGTCGTTACTTCCTTTAAATTAAATATACAATAGTAAAATAAATTACCGTTGAGAGCCAACACAGGATGAAAGTGTGTAATGAAATTTATTTAGTTACATAAAATTGCATACGTTTCGACCTTAGTCCCAGGTCCTTTTCAATGCATAAATTACACTATAATATTGAAAAAATTCTTCGTTAAAATAAAGAGTGTCAAAAACGCGTGCAATAAAAAAAAAACTAATAGCTATATGGTATTGTCCAATTGTAATCAAATCACGACACGATCATTGAGATGCAAAATTCAATGATTGCCGAGAATTTGAAAAGCGTATAATTATTGCACAGATTCCATTAATTCCACAGTTTAATTGAAGTGCAAAGTGAATTTAATCGATGTTGAATCATCAAAAGTAACATGTGAAATAAAGGACCCCGCACAAAACTTATGGAAAATGGTTTTCGGTCAAATTGGCTGAAATTTTACTATGTTATAGTTTTCGCTATGCTGATAAAAAGTTATCATTGCACCAAGTTCCAAAAGTCAATATTTCCCAAGATATAAAGGGTCAAAGTAGTGAAATATGGTAATTCGTAGTAGTAAGACGTATGTTATAAGTATAAGTGATACATTGATATTTATTCACGAAATAAATAAAAATCGATTTTTACATGTATATATGTACAGGGTGTCATTAACCGATTAAATCACCTATCTAGAGCAGGTAGAGTAGATCGAATTAAGTCGAAAAGTCTTATACCATTTTGCAGTTTACGCAATATTTAACGAGATATTAGACCTTAAATATAACCGAATAAACGCGTTCGTCCGGCCTACTACTACAGAATATCCGCCATCGTTAGCTTGGCGCGCGGGGAGTGGGAGACGCCTCGCGCCGCGCACACCGCTGCAAGCCTCTAAACTCTGACGACACACGAAATGATTTTTATTTATTTCGCGAATAAATGTCAATGTATCACTTATACTTATAACATACGTCTTACTACTGCGGATGACCATATTTCACTACTTTGACCCTTTATATCTTGGGAAATATTAACTTTTGGGACTTGGTGCAATGATAACTTTTTATCAGTATGGCGAAAACCATAACATATTAAAATTTCAGCCAATTTGACCGAAAACCATTTTCCATAAGTTTTGTGCGGGGTCCTTTCACGTATTCTCGTATTCTCTCGCCGATCGACGTTTGCGACTGCGAGACGTCGAGTAGTGAGAGTCAACGATGGCCGAACGAGCTCGGTAGCGTTCAGCGGTATTCAGCGTTGCTGACGGTTAAGGCCTTTGCACGTAAAAAAGCGTTAACCGTAACCTTAATTTTAGTAGTTTCCAACACGTACAATCAAATGGAGCAATGCAAATGAAATTCCGTTACCGTAATTTTTCATTTTGGCACTGGCGGTCGCAGTTTTTGTTTCTGATGTTTGGAACAGAGATAATTCGGGTCAAACAACAAAAGGAAGGTTAAAGTTACGGTTAACGCTTTTTTCACAGGTACACATCGGTACCTGTGAATTATGTTTGATTTTTTAAAAATATTTCAGGCGCACCGCGTCCTCATTGCTGCATCGCAAAACGATGCAGCGGCATCCGGCTGGATATTGCTGGGAACGATGCGTATAAGGGACACATTGTTACAAACTTTTGAGCTGAGAGGTTGATTAAAAAAAAAAATTTTTTTTAACAGTCTAATGTATATACCATATACATGACGTATATGTAGGGTGTTTCTGAAAAAGCGTTCACTAATTATACATAGCGCTAATTCTGATCTAAAATTGAGTGACATTTCTTGAGCCATTTTTTGGTACAATGCTGTATGGAACAGTTATTATCAAGTAAAGAGCTAAAACGGACTTCCGTGTAAAAGACGACGGCTATTCGATTAGCTCTCTTTACTTGATAACAACTGTTGTTAACTGGTAGCATTGTACCAAAAAATGACTCAAGAAATTTCGACTCAATTTTAGATCAGGATTAGCGCTATGTAATTAGTGTCCGCTTTTTCAGAAACATTCTATATGTATATAGGGTGGCTGAGAATAACCGCCAAATATTTCATGCATGGGTAGAACAAACTATATTGAGTCGAAAAGTCCTGTACCACTTTGCGGTTGCAGTAATAGTTAACGAGATATTAATTTATAAAAATATTTAAATTCGCCCGGCCCACCGTCAAATGCAAGCGCGCGACTGGATAGGACCGCCCTGCAAAACGCGTCGCGCGCGTTCGCCGTTACTAGGAGTTGTTTATAAAAAGCGTTGTTTATAATAAGCGGTAATAGTCGTCGCTAGACATGAGTCGTGTGCCTAGCGACAGCGAACGCACTCGGTGCGCTTTGCAGGGCGGTCCTATCAAGCCGCGCGCTTACATTTGACGGTAGGCCGGGCGAATTTAAATATTTTTATAAATTAATATCTCGTTAACTATTACTGCAATCACAAAATGGTACAGGACTTTTTGACTCAGTATAGTCTGTTCTACCCATACATGAAATATTTGGAGATTATTCTCAGCCACATATGTATGTAGAGAAAAGGCTCCTATTATGAGATGCTGGCCCGTATTCAGAACGCGCTAACATGCTATAGTTTACGTCACGTATACTATATAATTTCAGAGATAAAAGCGCACTTTTATCGATAAAAGTGAATACGGGCGACTGAGTTTACTTTAAGTAAATGCTAGAAATGTGTAGGCAGAATTTAAAAAAATAATAGGTCATTTTGAACAGAATTTAATAAGCTTTAAGATAGTGTCATGTAATATTTTAATATTTAATTCAAATTTTATTTTATTTTTTAATTAAAGAAATGTAAAAGGTGAACAAATCGCAAAATCAAAAAATTGTGCTCCTAATATGAGATACCGATAATAAAGCACAAAGTACATCAGTATTAGAATTAAAAAAACTTTATTTGATGTTTATAAAATACCAACGAGTACAATTGTGCGCGTAAATTGAGCATGTGATGCATTGTACTCAGGATTTGTCTTCAGTAGTAATTGAAATGAAGTATTGCAGAAACAGATCCTCAATGTTCATTCCGGTTATTCTTTTTATTATTGTACAATAACATTTATACTTTAACATCGATTTTCACTTAGACACAGAAGTATAGATTATTTTATATTCGAAATATCCTAGGTATCTCATATTACGAGTATCACGTCTTACAGTTTTACGATCATCAAATCTAACTTCTTTAATTAAACAATTCAACATATTCCGTATTTTTCTATCAGTACGATCTTACTCTATTACTACATAAAGAATTTATTGCCAAATAATTACTTATTAAATGATAAACAAAGATTAAAGACTTACCTCAATAAAACTTGAAAAAAAAACATTTAAATTTTAAAATTTTATTTTACAATTACTGTAGGCATGATCTAACAATAAATTTTCCACTAAATAGTTTTCAATCCAAGAGCAATAATTTCATGATAGAATCAACAGATAGCATTTATTAGTTTAGCAGAAATCTCATAATAGGGATAGAGACCCTCTAACAGAGACTGGCCATCAGGTGAGTCCGCCATTTCCTAGTGAAATCCTTTACAAGTGAGAGAGAAATATAGGCCATTTCACTCTTTCACTCACACGAATATGTGCGTTCGTATGTATTCGTTTATTCAAGTTGATTTGAGTTGATTCAAGGTTGTGTTCGTGGTTTTTGCTCAGTACAAAATAATAACAATAAAAATGGGTGGTTGCACTGCACAATTCTGGAAAAATTATTTAATATCTGTCTTTAGTCAGGTTACGGCTAAACATGTTTTAAATTATCATCAATTGTTTCCTAAAATTATTAGAAAGTTTGTCATATTCAAATTAAGAACATTAAGTAAGAAAAATACTAATATTAATAGAAGATATGATAGTAAATCATTGGCAGTACACACCTTTTTTAAATAAATCTTACAAATGTTAAGTGTTTTTACTTTTGTCACTGATTTCCTAACCTTACCCAGACAGCACACGGATATCCGTGGGACATTCGTTTTACATCCTTCGGACATTCAGTGGACGTCCATAGGACATCAGTTTGCGACGTTGGTGGACATACTAAAAACGTCCCTGACATGTCCGGTGGACGTCCGATGGATATCCGATAACCGTTTTTAATGGACGTATAAAGGAGCATCCAGATTTGCAATAATATACAGAATAATATAATAAATTAAAAAGATGAAAAATATATTTTGAATAAACTTCATTCAATATATAATATATAATATTTTTTTTATAAATATTATATATTATATATTGAATAAAGATTATTCAAAATATATTTTTCATCTTTTTAATTTATTAAATAAAAGCAAGAAGCATCACTCACTTCGTCGTCCGCGACGATTGCGACGATGCTTGACGATTGCGAGTGATGCTCTTGACGATTGCGACGATGCTCACGACGAGCACAACGGCACGGTTCGCACTTCAGTACACGCACACGTACCGTTTGCACGGCTATTTCAGTTTTAAGGTTTGTTCGCATCGCACGCTCCAACCTCCAACATGCTCCAATATGCTCCTACCATAGCTCTTGCTCACTTCAACGAGCACGTTGGAGAGAGTAAGAGCTATGTTAGGAGCATATTGGAGCATGTTAGAGCATGCGACGCGAATAAACCTTATGTCTTCAATTAAAAAATGCATAACCCGCGAAAATGGCGAGAATCGCCCGAACACCGGCTAACCTAACTGCTTGCGTCCACGACGTCGTCACGCCGCTAACACGCGCGTCAGGATGAACGAACGGGACATCCAAAATGGCGAGACCGCTAGACGGATTTTGAGTAATCGCACGGCACAGTCAAAGTCGGCGCAACACTTTTCAAAAATATAACGCGGAAACAAGCACGTACCCGACAAAAACGTGTCCATCCAACACGACGGATGATGCAACAAGATTCACGGCTATTTCAAAATGGCAAGAAACAAAAGAGAAATCGGAAGCAGAATTACATATTCAGATGGCATTGGCATAGATCGAGGGAGCTATATGCGCCGAAATCCGCATTGCGAACAACATATGGATATACAAATTTGTCCATTTAGGGATATCCGTAGAGCATCCATAAATGTATATCCTATGGACAGCTTATAAAGGTCCATGGACATCCCGACCAGAAATGGACATGAAACGGATGTCCGTAGGACATCCTGTGCTGTCTGGGTTACTTTAATTTTATTTGAAAAAGATTTAATATAATTAAGAAAAAATATTAAATATAGAAATTATTTAACGTATAAACAAAAAGAACGAAGACAATATAAGAGTCAATGTTTAAAATTTAATAACAAAGTCAAAAATTAAATCATGAATGTCAAAAAACAGATATTATAACAAAGTTATTTAAAGATAAAGATGTATATAACTGACAA
>NW_017280345.1:104782-115775 GCF_001594065.2 Cyphomyrmex costatus | reverse complement strand
ATGTTACTGAAATCCTTAAGATTCTTCGATTTTGTTGAAATTTGGTTACAGGTGGTTTTTGGGGACGTTCGTTACGAATCCGTATTTAAAACTTGAAAGTTCAAAATGGTGTTTTGATTCAGTCTTCTAAAATCTGTTTTCGTCAATCTGGCGGATGGAATATAAAGGGGATTTTGGTTTTAGTGTGTGTTTTTGAAGTAGAATTTAAATTAGCAAAAGAAAGCCCTTGAAGAATATGTACTTGATTTTTCACTTGCTGCTATTTTTCTTTGAAAAATAGATGGACGTGCCAACTTTAGTCTTAAGTCAGCACAGCCACACTGTGGATCGAATCCTTCAACATAAACGATGAGCAAAAATATCGGATTCTGGATATTCTTAGAGCAAATAATTCTAGAAACATTTTGAGACCAAAACGATCCCGGCAATTGATTGCTTTAATGTACTTTACTCTTGTACGCGACCCAGCACAGCCACACTGTGGATCGAATTTTTCGACGTAAACGATGAGCAAAATATCGGATTCTGGATATTCTTAGAGCACATAATTCTAGAAACATTTTGAGACCAAAATGGTCCCGGCTATTGATTGCTTTAATGTACTTTACTCTTGTACGCGACCCAGCACAGCCACACTGTGGATCGAATTTTTCGACGTAAACGATGAGCAAAATATCGGATTCTGGATATTCTTAGAGCACATAATTCTAGAAACATTTTGAGACCAAAATGGTCCCGGCTATTGATTGCTTTAATGTACTTTACTCTTGTACGCGACCCAGCACAGCCACACTGTGGATCGAATTTTTCGACGTAAACGATGAGCAAAATATCGGATTCTGGATATTCTTAGAGCACATAATTCTAGAAACATTTTGAGACCAAAATGGTCCCGGCTATTGATTGCTTTAATGTACTTTACTCTTGTACGCGACCCAGCACAGCCACACTGTGGATCGAATTTTTCGACGTAAACGATGAGCAAAATATCGGATTCTGGATATTCTTAGAGCACATAATTCTAGAAACATTTTGAGACCAAAATGGTCCCGGCTATTGATTGCTTTAATGTACTTTACTCTTGTACGCGACCCAGCACAGCCACACTGTGGATCGAATTTTTCGACGTAAACGATGAGCAAAATATCGGATTCTAGATATTCTTAGAGCAAATAATTCTAGAAACATTTTGAGACCAAAATGGTCCCGGCTATTGATTGCTTTAATGTACTTTACTCTTGTACGCGACCCAGCACAGCCACACTGTGGGTCGAATTTTTCGACGTAAACGATGAGTAAAAAATTCGGATTGTGAACATTCTTAGAGCAAATAATTCTAGAAACATTTTGAGATCAAAATGATCCCGTCAATTAATTGCTTTAATGTACTTTACTCTTGTACGCGAACCAGCACAACTACACTGTGGGTCGAATTTTTCGACATAAACGTTGAATAAAAAAATAAACTAAATATTGTTTATCAAAATGGTAGAATTAATGTGGCGATCGAAAATAATAATGAAATTCTAAAGGTTTTCAAATTTCAGGGAAATTTTGTATTAGTAGGAATTAGAGGAGTTGTTGATTTCAAAACAAGTTTCAAAGAAACATAATTCATAATATTTAAAAAAAGCATAATGGACCATCGCGCGCGTAGCGCGCGCAAGGAATGTGCTAGTAAATGTCAAAAAACAGCTATTATAACAAAGTTATTTAAAGATAAAGATCTATATAACTGACGATAAAACTTGCCATGTTTTTTTTTATTTGACGTATATTATTTATATTGATGTAAAAAGCACGGTTTTAATATTTCTATAATATTTATCATTACATATTAT
This sequence comes from Cyphomyrmex costatus, assembly GCF_001594065.2. Lineage (NCBI taxonomy): Eukaryota > Metazoa > Arthropoda > Insecta > Hymenoptera > Formicidae > Cyphomyrmex > Cyphomyrmex costatus. Next base: position 113,934 of record NW_017280345.1, on the reverse strand, counting down.
TTACATTCCAAGTAAATGCAGTAATTGAAATTTGAATACGAGTGGGAATCGCTAGGAAATGGCTGACCAATCAAAAGTGGCACCCTGATGGCCAGTTTCTGTTAGAGGGTCTCTAAATAGGGGGCTTTCCTCTATATGTATATATACCATATATGGGGCATTCCACGCCAAGTGGGGCACCCATTTTGCGAAGTTTCATGGATTTCGTTCATATTGCTTGAACTTGAACAGTTTTATGAATAAAGACTCTATGCCGAATAATATATCTGTAGGCCAACTGATTGCCGAACTATAGAGCCGTCAATTTTTGGGCTCTCTCGTCGCAGCGCTCTTTTCGTTTGTTATTAGTGGGCATGAAAGGCAAGTTTGGAAACGAAATGTAGACGTTTCCTTATAGACAATTGAACGCTGCGAATCGCGCTGCGACGAGAAGCCCAAAAATTGGTGGTCCATTTGGCATGGAATGCCTCATATATGTATACTATGGCCCGTATTCAGAACGCGCTAACAACGATGTTAGCGCGCTAACATGCTACAGTTTACGTCACGTATACTATAGAATTTCAGAGATAAAAGCGCGCTTTTATCGATAAGTGCGTTCTGAATACGGGCCTATATGTATATGATATATGTATATAACTTAAAAGTGCATTCGTTTTGTTTTCAGTGACAAATAATATACTTTAATTGTCATTTTTAATATGTACATACATACATATATGTATAAAGAAACTATTTTATTTATTTTTAGATTTGGCGGCGGAATATAGTAAACGCCGTATTCGAATGTAGGACTCACTTAGAATCTAATGTGGCATCGTTTGCCAATAAGAACACAGCTCGAGGTAATATATCTATATATAGGAGAAACCGAGGATGGTTGATACATGAAGCATGTTGTTACATTTAAAATTGCTGCTAAACAACGAACAATATAATATTACATAAAAAATATAGTATTTCCGTAAAAACATTGTGGTCATGCTACAATAAGTTATTTCAGACTAAATAGCATATTTTGTGAAACAGAAAATTATTTTCGGTTTTTGATAGCCAAAAGTAAAAAAAAGTGATATATTAAATGTTATATTTATCGATCTATTCACCATATCATAATTCTAATTATTTTTATGGAATTCTTGTTTCATAAGCAATCTTACATAAATTATAGTTTACTATGGAAGTTGGTAATGAAGGAAAAAGAAATTTTTAAATACTTTGATTATTGTTAAAGAAGGTATAGTTTGATATTCGATGTTATCGCAAATCCACTTTTTCTGGCAGATTTCTCAATTTTCATTCACAGCATCCTGGTGTATCATAAAAGAGGTGTAATATATGTAGAGACCTAGAAAACAGAGATGCGTCATTGAAGGGTATGGCTTGATTGGCTGTCTAAATCACGTAATCAGAGAGCCATTTTAATTCACTATTGCATCTAATAGATATAGTTTTATGACGTATGTATATACATATATATATATATAGCGAAAAATTTAGAAAATACAGTGTCGAAGTGCAATAAAAAACTATTATTATGGTGTAAGTATTCTTATTTGTGTGAATATTTAATATCGGACTTAACCTAACCTAATCTAATCTTTCTACCTTTTGCATCAACTGTCATCAGCTTATTGGTCAAGAGCACTTATATTGAATTAAAATGGCGGTGGTTACCTAACCCAACCGACGCAATGTCGCATCTCTGTTTTCTAGGCCTCTAAATATATGATGTTGTTGATAAGATATTACTTTCGTGTCATCCAACTTTTCAACAAAATAATTTAATAGATGCCATAAATATTTTCTTACATAATGAATATTCTCTACATTTTATTTTTTCAACAATTTATAATAGAATTAAATTCCATATTAATAATATTAATTCTAACAATATAATAATAATTAAAAAAAAAAATTTTACTCTTCCTTTCGTAAATACAGTTTCTGATAAATTCAAATCTATTGCCAATATGTTTCAGTGCAAACTTGCTTACGCTATACCTAACACACTGAAAAATTATATAAAAAGAGGAAAAGATAAATTGGAACATACCATAATTAGAGCGTAGTATACAAAATATCATGTAAAAATTGCGATGCTAAGTTATGTTGGACAAACTAAGAGACAATTAAAAACTAGATTGCATGAATATGTCTCAGATAACAGGTCTGTTCGCGTTGCATGAAATCTCCAAATAATTTTGCACTTATTAAAATGAGATAGATATGTATTCGGCGTTAAAAAAAGAGAAAGCGAAGATGGTAAGTGCAAAAAGTGTAAGCAACGCGAACAGACCTATTAACAAAGGTTCAAAATCCCCATCTGTAATAACTAACCGCAGAATTGAATTAAATCATAACTTTAAACGGGATAATGTTGAAATCTTATTGTTAGATATAGAATTTTCTTACAAAAAAAGATTAATATCTGAGATGGTTCATATATTAAGAAACAGATACACGGTATAAACAGATAAAACGATACAGAGTCATTGCCCGAAATGTACATCAACATAATATACATTCCCTTTCCACGTCTTAAATTGTTTTCTTTCTGTTTCCTCTTTTTCCTCTCTTGACATTCTCTATCATCGGCATTACCTTATATTTCATAAAGAAGATTAGTTGCTTTTTGTCGCTGCAAATTATCTTAGTTAATTTTTATTATTACAATTATTAATTTTAATTATAACATGTATTATAATAACGTTGTGACTTTGAAATTTTATTATTGGACACGTTACATCTTTTTCTTTTATAATTGATTTTTTCTTTTATAATTGAAGATTATTTATGCTTACGACACCACCATTGACAATATAAACTTACATAGTATTAAGATTTTTTACTCAATCAATATTGTGTGCAGTAAATTCTAACTCAAAATACTTTATATATTTAGTAACATTGAAAATGACCCGATCGGAGTCGAAACATTTGTTTTAGTTATTTGTATATCATGATAGTTTGAATTAAATTTGTTCGTTGATATTTACTTGACTCTTTGCCCTTTTTATATTTTTACTGTTTTACATATAGAACCTTATAATTACTTTTATTTAATATGTTTTTACTTTATTGTATTAAATGTGTAGTATTATGAAATTTCTGAATTTGTAACAACTGTTCAGATCACTGTGTGTAACATCCTACTTCGCATATGGGGTCAGTTGTTACAAGGTGCATCATTTTATATTTTTTATTAATATTACAAAATTAATCATATTATTATAATCTTTCCGTAGTATAAGCATGTGAATATTAGAAAATGGCCTCATGATTTATGTATATCCTATTTATTAGTTGCAATTATTCGTAAAAAAAACTGTATCAATCATCCCCGGTCTCTCCTATGTATATGTATGTATGTACGTACATATTAATATATTGATCTCAAAATATCAAGATACATAGTAGTCTGCGTCTCGAAGTATACTTATACATCCACACTCGACAGCAAAATTAAAGTATCATCTGTTTTGCTCCTCCAAAAATAGACAAATTTCAAGAGAGTGTAACTTCATAAAAAATTGATCATAAAATAATTTCTTAATAAGCATTTTGAAGCTTGAAATCTCTACTCTCGACAATGGTAATTGATATTTTGATTTGATTTACTCTTTAAGGAGTTGTACGAACACAAATGGAAATGCGTCAAAGCTAAAAAATTTTACTACATTTGCGAAGTTCCATGGTGTGAATTAAAAGTCGCATAAAAATTTAATTTATAACATTTCAAAGCGCGAATCTTTGTCTTCAATTGCCTTTTTCCGACATCTGTACGATTTTTTTTCTTCGAGTTATTTAACATTAGAGCAGAAAGGACTACTTTTGCTTTAATGTTAAATAACTCGGTGAAAAAAATCGTACAAAGGTCGAGAAAAAGTAAATTAAAGGTAAAGATTTACGATTTCGAATGCTGTAAATTGAATTTCTGTGCAATTTTTCATTTATACCGTAGAACAATATGCTCGCACAGAATTATACGATAAAGAGGAAGCAATACACATATTTATGCTAATGTCGACGGCACACTTAGCATTTAAAAAAAATTCTTTAAAATGCAATAAAACGTCAAAAATATTATTTTTTCCATAAGCCATTTTAAAAAACAGGCTTAATTTGAGCTGGAAAACATTTCTTGCAACTTCATAGAATCGTTTGACTTCGCAAAATTTTCGAGATTTAAATTCTTTTCAAATTTTACATCCCGCTTTCTAGTGTAAAAGCATCTTCGAGAAAAATCAATTTTGAGAATTGAAAGTAGAGTTTTTGTTCTTTAAAATAAGTCTATGAAGATTGTTTTACGATATTTTTTTTACGAAGTTATCACAGTTCAAAGATCGACAACTTTTAGTAAAAAATTTAGTCAGTCTTTAAAACTTTGCAAGGTTCTATGATAGAAATGAAAAATTGCATAGAAATTCGGTTTACAGTATTCGAAAGCATGAATCTTTACCTTTAATTTGCTTTTCTTCGACCTTTATACGATTTTTTTTCACCGATCGAGTTATCTATCATTGAAGCAAAAGTAGTCCTTTTTGCTCTAATGTTAAATAACTCGAAGAAAAAAATCGTACAGAAGTCGGAAAATAGTAAATTAAAGGCAAAAATTCGCAATTTGAAGTACTGTAAATAACCGAATTTGTATACGACTTTTGATGCCATAGAACTTCGCAGATGGTAGTAAAAATTTTTGAAATTTGACGCATTTCCACTTGTGTCCGTATAATTCCTTAAAGAATAAATTAAATCGGTAGATATATCAATTATTATACCATTTTCGAGAGTAAAGATTTCAAGCTTTAAAATGCTTTTCAAGAAACTTATTTTTTATGATAGTTTTTAACGAAGTTACATTCTTCTGAAATTTACCTATTTTTGGAGTGGCAGGACAGGTGATGCTTTAATTTTGCTGTTGAGTGTATGTAGGCTGCTGGAAAAATTTCTGCAAATAATATGAAAAAAAAGAACATGTAAAATTCGGCTTTATTGTTTTTCAAAGTATTTGCCTTTAAGACCGATACACTTTGCATACAAGTAGTAATACAAGCGCGGTTCTGGATCAGAAGTTTGTTCTTTTTTTATGTATACATGTTTTATGTAACAGGATAGTCAACACAAATTATGGAGTGTTTAGGAACGTGTAGAGGACATAAATTACCAGGTATTTAGGAAAGCAGAGAGGGAGGGGATAGCGCGGGGAAAGAAAAGATATGAAGAAAACCAAGGGTGTACTTCCGAAAATCTGATACCTCTGATTTTTATGGGGCGGGGCATACTAACGTTTTTCGGTGCGTTGAACACGAATATCACCATGAAAATCACCGACAAGGTCATCTTCAAGGTCAAAACTTTAAAAAACGCGATTTTTTACGGTTTTTCGCATTTTTTTTCCAAAATACACATCGGACGAAAAAAAGTTCCAAACAAAAAAGGTAGAGCATCAAATTCTCTATAAAAAAGGTTTAATTCACTTTCTTCATAATATTAACGGTAATGCCGTAAATGAAGGATGAACATTGGAACCATCTGCTTGGCGCGTCCCGTTTCAACCGGTAACGTCATTCCAGGTTACCTGATCCTTACGATTCCTTGGTTTACTGATGTTTTTTGATAAGTTGAGCATGCTCATTATCATAAAAATCACCGACAAGGTCATCTTCAAGGTTAAAACAAAAAAATTTCGATTGTTTGCAGTTTTTTGCATTTTCTTATTCAAAAATACGTATTACACGAAAAAAGTTTCAAACAAAAAAATTCCTTGTTCAGAAACGTTGAACTTTCCACGCGAAGTAACTTTTACCCCCCCCCCCCCCTGCATAGGGGCACACGACTTTTACGATTGTATTGTCGCGACAGACCTCTGTCCACCTCCCCTCCCCCCTGCTGAGGGGCGCACGACTTCTACGATTGTACTGTCGGGGCAAACCTCTGTCCACCTCCCCTACCCCCCTGCTGAGGAGCGCACGACTTCTACGATTGTACTGTCGGGGCAGACCTCTGTCCATCTCTCCCTCCCCCCCTGCTGAGGGGCGCACGACTTCTACGATTGTACTGTCGGGGCAGACCTCTGTCCACCTCCCCTCCCCCCTTGCTGAGGGGCGCACGACTTCTACGATTGTACTGTCGGGGCAGAAAGCATGAACAAGGCATAAAGATTAGAAAACCTGGAATGACGTTACCGGTCGAAACGAGACGCGCCAAGCATATGGTTCCAATGTTCATCCTTCATTTACGGCATTACCGTTAATATTATGAAGAAAGTGAATTAAACCTTTTTTATAGAGAATTTGATGCTCTACCTTTTTTTTCGTCCGATGTGTATTTTGGAAAAAAAATGCGAAAAACCGTAAAAAATCGCGTTTCTTTAAGTTTTGACCTTGAAGATGACTTTGTCGGTGATTTTCATGGTAATATTCGTGTTCAGCGCATCAAAAAACGTTAGAATATACCAAGCGCCATAAAAATCGGAGATATCAGGTTTTCGGAAGTTTATCCGAAAACCAATGGCTTAAACTTAAAGCATATAAGAAGTAAAATTTTTATTTGAACTTTTATTACATAGCTATCTCTCTGTTCGTACGAGACTAAACGAATTTTTATGAAACTAACGAATGGATGGATATTATCCTGAAAACAATCACAATAAAATTGAGGCCTAGATAGTATAAAGACTTAGGACACTCTCACGGAATAACAGTAGCCGGTATTCATAGTCAGTTCTTATATTCAAGACCGTCTTAAGGTGAAGTCCCATGGAGGCAGCGTACGGCGTACCGGCGTACGGCGTAAAGGAACTAGGCCAATCACAGGCTTTACGCCCGTTTTCGTTACGCCAGCACAAACATCGAGTGTCCCATGGAGCATATTTACGCCGGCGTAATGATCAATAAGCCAATCACAAGATCCCTTGAATATCCATTTTGGAAATAAGCTTTGTAAAACGGCATGTAATTGGCTTATTGATCATTACGCCGGCGTAAATACATCCCATGGGACAGTCGATGAAATTTTAAGCGTGACGTGTTTTAACATGTATCATATGTATATACAATCACATGAAGTGAAAACAAATGTACATACATAATAGCAATTAAAATGTTAGACTCTGAAATAACGTTAATTTATTTAATAAAATACTTGAGAACTTATAAATGCTCGGAAAGTACTTTGTGTAAAGAAACTGTTCGACGAAAATTAGTTCAAATGTATATTATATATGAATTAATGAGAGCTGAAGAGAAGAAAAGAGATTCGGCAATTAGACACAATGCTCGAAAATTTTGGGTTAGACCAATTTTTACTAGTGAAAGACGAGTAGCACAAGGGGCTAGCAATAATCTGGTACAAGAAATGATTTTCGAAGATAGAGAAAAATTTATCAATTATTTTCGAATAACACCAGAAACATTTGAAAAACTGTTGCAGATTGTTTCACCACGTATACAGAAACAATTTCTTATTCGTGAGCCAATTTCTGCTCGCATTCGCCTTCAAATCTGCTTGCGATATTTAACTTCAGGAGATAGCATGGTATCCATATCATACGCATTTCGTGTAGCACACAATACAGTGTCAAAGATAATATCAGAGACTTGCGATGTAATATGGGATACATTAAAAGAAAAAGTATTCCTGAAACCAACTGAAGATAAATGGCGAAGAATAGCCGATGAATTTAAAGAAAAATGGAATTTTCCCAATTGCATCGGAGCAATTGACGGGAAACATATAATTTTACAGGTAAATTTTTAGTATTTTGACAATTTTCTTTTGTGAGAAATCAAACGAAATTATAAGTGATTTCTATTTGAATTCTATTTGTTTATTATATAAATAGGCACCTCCCAATAGTGGATCGATGTACTACAATTATAAAGGCACTCACAGTTTGGTATTAATGGCTATCGCTGATGCAAATTATCGGATCTCATTACTGGACATTGGTGCACCAGGACGGCGTAGTGACGGTGGAGTATTTTATGCTAGCGAGATCGGTCAGCGATTACAAAATGGTACGCTAACAATTCCTCCACCAAGACCTGTGGAACTTGGTGGTCAGGATTTACCATTTGTTTTAGTCGGTGATGAAGCGTTTCCGTTAACGCGATACATGATGATGCCATATTCTAGAAGTGGCAAGCTCAATAGACGCAAAAATATATTTAACTATCGTTTAAGTCGAGCTCGCAGAATCGTGGGAAATGTATTTGGGATACTCTGTGCAAGAATGCGAATATTTCGCAAACCGATAATTGCCAGCATATCTACTGCCATTAGAATAATCAAAGCGGCAACGTGTCTACATAATTTCATAATATCAGAGGAACTGGAGCAATCACATGCGGAAAGAAGATATATGACATTAAATGCATTTGAACGAGAATTGCGTGTTACAGGCATGGAAGATGCAGGAACGTTTGATAGAAACAGACCAACGAAAAGTAGTTCTCAAATAAGAGATGATTTTGCAAAATTTTTTGAAACCACGGGTGCGGTTCCATGGCAGTGGGAGAAAGTTCTACAGAATAATTTTTAAAAGATTAAGAAGTACAAAATAAATGTTTTTTATTATTCGTTTCATATAAAAAAGAAGTATGTTATATAGACTGTTATACATTTTATGAAAAAATAAAATTAACGTGACAAATAAAACATAAAGTTGATTTATCATACTTTTATATGTAAACATTTTTGTAACCGTTATTTAAAATATGTAATGTTTATTAACATTATGTATGTACCTCACAGCGTTTTCGGCTTGTACAGGTTTAATATATAATATCTCGAAGCGCTCATGAGCCGAAAAAGCTATCAGTATTGTGACATATAAACACATAACGTAAAGAAATATAAAAAATTTTAAAAAGTTTTAGCAAACTTGAGAGAATCATTAAGACTACGTTCGAAAATATTTCCCAAGTGTTTCCGAGTATTATTTTATCCTTATTCTTTATCAAATATTAAACAAGGATAAAATGATTTTCGAAAGTTTTCGAAAAGAATTTTATGATTATAGGGTTTATGACTATGGATGAGGCATATACTACGTTTACACGGCACGCTTTACGCCGAACTTATAACATCGATGTTATGAAACTGGCCAATCATAGGTATTCCTCTGAAGAATGAAATGACTGTGATTG
>NW_017280345.1:100780-103443 GCF_001594065.2 Cyphomyrmex costatus | reverse complement strand
AATCGTAGAAGTCGTGTGCCTCTGTGCAGGGGGGGGAGGGTGAAAGTTACTTCGCGTGGAAAGTTCTACGTTTCTGAACAGGAAAAGGTGTAGATTAGTACTTCATATCATACATGTATAGCAGAAATAATACGTTTATTTTAAAAGTATGATTGTTAATAACTTTTTAACGAAGGACGAGCAACGGCTAAAACCTGTTGGAGGTTACTCAGGGTCATGACCTTGACAACATATGTCAAGGTCAAAGTCATTGGAGGGGGGTCCCCTAATCGAAACATTTACCCATAATATTTTTTAAAATAGGATGATTAGAAGATAAAATTAGAATTAAAAATTATCGACTGGGAGTGCGTTCCGATTTTCACTGCCAATGCTGAAACTATATAGTATACATTACGTGCGCTATAGATTTTCAGCACTGGTAGTGAATTTCGGAACGCACCTAGGATTCATTATGACCGGTATTCATAGTCGATTCTTATTTTAAGAAACTATCTCAATAAGTAACATCCTATAAGATACTAATACGGCTCTGTGTATGTGACATCTTAAAACAGTTCTTAGATAATTTAAAATTTTAAATGTAAGAATCCCTCCCATCTACGAGTACATACTAGTCTTTGTTACATTTCTTTAAAAAGATGTAATAAAGCTAAAATTATCTTACAAGTTGTATTAGATGTAGAAGTTTGTGACGGTCGTCGTGAAGCTCGTGACAATGATGTATTTTTACATGAACTATCTGATGTTGAAGTTGAAGCAATCGAAAAATCATCCTCTTCTTGTACACTTTCAGCAGCTTTATCGCAATCGGATAAATTACTGACAGTTCTAGAAAATTATTACATATCGAATATTATTAAATATTTATAGTTAGCATATAAAAAATATTTTTTTTTACACATTGTATAAATAATTTAAATAATTATAGAATATATTTAAAATGTTATGTATATAATGAACTAAATTTTAGTTTCTTTTACAACGTATCACTTAATAATTTATTAAGAATATATAAAAATATATATACCGTGCATTTTCCAATGGATCGTCGACAAATTGCATAAGTTCATAAAAGCGGAATACTTTCTGTTTTTTAGTCGGTTGTGCAGCAGATCCACTTGGCACATATGCTTTTATTTGCCGTTTGTAACGCACATAACAATCTCTTAGATATTTCCATCTTTTCATTGCCTCATCCATAGTCATAAGCCCTATAATCATAAACAAAATTAACTTGTATTCTTAAAATAGATTGCAGCTTTGCTATATTGTATTATATATTTTGTAAATATTATATTTATACAAACCTCCTAACATATTTTGAACTTCTTTCCATAGTGCTTTCTTTTTTGCCTTTGTCCGTTCACTAAGTGGAATTTGAAAATTCCACAATGCTGGCTTTGTTTGTATTATGTTAATTAGCATCTCATCGCGGTCATCTGTTGAATACTGATGTTCATTGCTAGTCTGCTCTACTATTCCAATACTCTTTTCAACTAGTTAAAATACAATTAGTTTGTAGATTAATCGCACATTAAATTTAACATTTTTTACTAGTATATGATATAATAGATATTTTCTAACAAGATAACACGAATAAACACAATAATATAAACAATATACAATATATAATATCTTATAAGATATATATACTATAATATAACCATATAGGGTGCGGTTCACTTGGTGCTACAAATGCTTCAAAGCTATTGACTGACCAGTCAGAAGAAAGAACTATACTAATTGTCCAATCAAAAAATGCTTCGAAGCATTCGTAGCATCAAATGGACCGCAGCCATAAGGCTGGATACCCATGCAGCGGAATAGCGTAACGCGGAACGAGAGTGAAACCAATCACAAGCATTCCGCATTAGTTGCAGTTAGTGCGGAACGCTTGTAATTGCTTTCACTCTCGTTCCGCGTTACACTATTCCGCTACATGGGTATCCAGCCTAAGGGTGCAAACCCATGCAGTGGAATAGCGTATAACGCGGAACGAGAGCAGAACTACGAGTTTCTCTAGGAACACGGAATGCTCGTTATTGATTCTGCTCTTGTTCCGCATTACGCTATTCCGCTGCATGGGTTTGCACCCTAATGCCCTGGAAGTCAATTGTATATTGATCTTGAAATGAAGTGAAAATTACAAAACCGAGCAAATTCGCTAAGTATTAATTAATGAAATTATAAATATTCTAGCGAATTTGCTCACTTTTATAATTGTTACCTTATTTTAAGATAAACAATTGATTTCCTGATCATTTACTCTAAAATATAACAGATGAACTGTTGTCATATGTTATGCTGCAGTTTAGAATTGCACGACCAAACTCAGCAAAACTCACTTTTTGAGCTGTGATGGAGTTGTCAAGCACTCTATAAAAAAATTTATTACAAAGTGAGGACTATGCGCATTGCTGGAAAGCTATAAGTAAATTACTATAATATTTACCAACAGTTACAACAAAGTCTTCGTTGATAGATATAGCATGCTTTTCTTCATTGTAATATTTTAAACACTTATGAGATAATATTTCGTCTTGTGTAGTGATGGTTAATATTTCACCGCAATAACCACATTTTAGATTCTGAAATAAACATTATTTTTTATAAATTATTGCACCTCCTAAAGTACATTTATCACATATGAAAGTGATACT
>NW_017280345.1:87169-98107 GCF_001594065.2 Cyphomyrmex costatus | reverse complement strand
AAAAAAAAAAAAAAAAATTCCCGAGACACGGGTCCACTTTTTTCATGCCTAGAACACGTAAAAAAAGTTTCAAGCGATTTAAAAAATAGTCGTCTGAAAAGTGTTCGATTTATAATGGAATGTCTCATATGTGCGTGTGTGTGTGAACATAACGCTAGAACGCTAAAAAAATCAGCATGAATTCGTGCTGGCGTAACGAAAACGGGCGTAAAGCCTGTGATTGGCCTAGTTCTTTTACGCCGTACGCCGGTACGCCGTACGCTGCCTCCATGCGACTTCACCTTTAAGTTCAGTCTTGAAGAGTTACGAACCAATCGGAGGGTCGCTTTAGCACCTTAAGACATTACCAGGAAGTAAGATATAAGGAGACTCCACTCCGTAAAATAAAAGTGGACCCATTTTAGGTTTCGAGTTCAGCTTCCGATTCTGATGAGTGCGAGTAAGAGAAATGATCATTTCTCTTACTCGCACTCATTATGCGCAGCACTACTAAATTCACGAGCGCTGCGAGTGTCGAGAATCGGAAACGGAACTCGAAACCTAAAATGGGTTCATGTCTTGTAGACTGGCGAGACCGAGTGGAGTCTCCTTATATCTTCCTTCATGGACATTACTTAAGACAATCTTCAAATAAGAACTGACTATAAATACCGGCCAGAGATCAGGGTATCGATCATGAAACTTTTTCCCTAGGATGAAAAATAAAAAGTGAAATTTTTACCATTGTAGTTAATGTAGAAATTGTTCACTTTTCATTTTCCATCCTAGGGAAAGTTTCATGATCGATACCTTGGTTTCGACTCTTGGGTATTAGAGACCCTCTAATCAGAGTCGCGAAATAACGTCAATAAGGTTAGGTCAGCGATACCATTTTTCAGCAAAAACCGAAAGTAACAATTAAATATAATACTACTGCACGTACGAGCACCATCGCAGTTGCAATGAGAAGACTATGATTGTGATACATTAACACCTAATACATGTGAATATAAATGCAGTTATCAAAAAGAAATTACATTATTATTTATATATTTTATATTAATACTGTATATTTCATAAAATTATATTTTCTAAAATGACTGGTTGTTCTGCGCCAGACTGCAACAATTCTGCAAAAAAGGGTTATATTATGAAAGTCTTTCCTCGTAATCCTGAAAAAAGAGCAAAATGGGCAGTGAATGTAGGTCGACTTAAATTTGACGCCATGACTATTTCCGGTTTTTGCTGAAAAATGTCAGCACCAATCAAAATTGGAAACGTTATTTCGCGACTCTGATTAGAGGGTCTCTACTGGGTATCAATCATGAAACTTTTTTCCTAGAATGAAAAATGAAAAGTGAACATTTTTACCATTGTAATTAATGGAGAAATTTTTCACTTTTCATTTTCCATCCTAGGGAAAAAGTTTCATGATCGGTACTCAGAACGACAACCGTTCATTGAGCTCTCAGTGAGCTCTTTCATCTGATTAGTCTATATTTTAGGATCTAACGGAATATGCCAATCATATGAAAGAGTTCACTGAGCGTTCAGTGAGCGGTTATCGTTCTGAATATGCATCCATAAAGTCACTAGATTTATAAAGTACCGCAATCATTCCGCCATTTTGGCTTCGACATCCATGCATATGCATATAAGTATGAATGTGTGCACACCATCGACATATAGTATGGACTGCGCGATCCATTCATAAATCCCCTCGAAAAATGTCCTGTGAATTAGACAAAAAGGAAACGCGGTGTGGGACATGGGTTAATCGCTCGCTCTTTCTAATACTCCTATTGGCTGCTTTTATTACCGCCCAGTGGATATCGCTAAACGATAGAAAGAGACAGAGCTATTAGAAAAAGACAGAGCTTGACCCACACCGGTCGCTATTTCTTTCTTTCGGGCCGGTCATATTCTTTCAGCCTGTGCGCAGTCCATACTATATATCGATGGTGCACACAGACATTGCACAACAGATAGGTTAAATACATTACACTTAATATGTAGATACGTTATGAAAGTGAGCACTATTTACACTTTTTGACGCCATTTTGGCTCCAAATCCTTATACATTGGCTTTATGGATTGACCACTGACAAGATAGCAGACAAACTGAATATTTTTGATTTATTTATGTGTATATAATTTGGGAATCGTTTGGGGAAATTTGAGAAAAGCATTTAAACATTTGAATAATAGTATTTTTCTTGTTATTAACAAATTTTCTCATGCGACAAGTTAGCAAACAGCGATTTTATTTAATGAATTTTATGAATGGAATCGATCTGAAATCATTTGGGGAAAATGTCTTCATTATTATTTTCATTTGGGAAAAGTCGCTATTTTGTAATTCAATAGATTTACACAGTGCGAAAACGAACAAAGCTCGAGTGTAGTGGGTGTAGTAAGTGTATACAAAAAAAAAGAGGGAATAGAATCTCGCCACCTCCACGTTGGTTATTCCTGGGTACGGCAGAGAGCGAGTAAACGAATGAAAATGTTAAAAAAATTTCAATTGATAAGATTGATATAAATAAAGTTTAAATATAAGGATATATTTAAAAATACCGCAATACTTGTGGTAGAGAGAAAAAATAAATAAAATATACCAAACAGCTTTGCGATTTAAACCAAACAGGATTAATATAATATATGTGAGTACGAAGATAAAAGCTATACATGAAGGATAAGTGTATATACCTTTAGAATCATAAAAAAAGTTTCTATACGGTTTAGGGAATAAAATATGAGTTTAAGGTTCATGTTCTTAGAATTCATATGGCAAGTTTTGATAAAAATGAGGTTCGTTCGTTAGAGTTTGGGTTTTTAGGGGTTGTGATTTGTTGTTTGGGGTTCATTGGTGTAGAATTTGTGGGTATAAGACTTTGGGTTAAAGCATTTCGTTTATGGGGTGTCGTTTTATGGGTCGTAAGGGTGTTTTTTGCAAATGCGTACAAATCCTGACGTGCTGGAGTAAAATACTCAACAGATTCGAATTCAGCACCCCAAAAAACATTTAAGAGAGGTACAGGAATCTTCCGCAGGTTGTTTTTTAAATTTGTGGTCCTGTGTTATCGTATTCGCAAATGAAAATTGACCTAGTGTAGTGCTGAATTTGTATTCGGACCAACCGAATGAACCGAACGAGTGCAAGAAATATTGCACTGACATTTTTGTCAGTGCAGTTTGGTGTTCGGACAAATAAAACTAGTTAGGCAGCAAAAAATTACAAAATGGATAAAGAATGACTATTATGATAAATTATTAGAAACAAGTAGTAGTAGTAGTGATGATGAAGATATGTTATGTTTAATAAAAGAAGAGAGAAAGGCCGAAAATTAATTAAAAATAAAAAAATTTATTATTATTATTATTTTTTTATTATTATTATTAATTAAAAATTTAATTATTAATTAAAAATAATTGAACGAAGACAAAGGACAATAAGAGTCATATCGCAAATAAAAACAACATAGCGGTTATAACATAAAAATATATATAATAATATGAAATTAAATATGTGTATACAACAAATTAGAATAAAACAAAAGTACTTAGCCGCTTTTAATTATTAATTAAATTATTAATTAGTGTAGTTTTGCACTCGCGCGCACCGTGTCAGGGGAGCACCCTATCAGGGCAGCACCGTGTCAGGGCAGTACCGGGTCAGGGCAACACCGTATCAGTGCATATGTATCGAATGTGCCATGAATAATACCTTATTCCCGCGAGGGGCGCGCTTAGTATAGGACGTGTGTTAGATCGATCCTGCGTTTTTCGCGTTTTCAGTGCGTTTTTAGTGCGCTTATCTTAAGCGTTTTCGGTCAGGTGTTTTTTTTCGCCCCTTGTGGGCGTTTTTTTTTTGCATATTAAGTCGGAAAAAGCACTTAGTTCCATAAAATCAGTGTTTCTTGTCATCAGAATAGGACACGTAAGCAGAACCTGCAAGAGTTCCCCTAGATGCTTGTACTGCGGTGAAGGTAAACACAATACTGACAGCAACACAATATCAGAGCAAATGTGCCACATGAAGGATGAACCCCCAAAGTGCATTAACTGCCAAGGAAACCACTGGGCAAACGATAACACCTGCCCAATCATTGTCAAGCAAAAAGCTATCGTCAAAATTGCAGCCACTGAAAACATCTCTATTGTTGATGCTAAAATTCGCGTTCAAGGTGGATCATCCACCCCCTTCTCCTCTCATTCCGCCAATCTGACTAAGAATGATGCCAATTTCCCTAACGTTTCCCGAGCATATAACAAAGGTCTCGCTGATTCGAATATTAACAAATACTCTGTTTTAGATGGAATTAATATGGATGATACATATGCAGAGGCATTAAAATCTCGTTCGCAACCTCAATCGAACAGGGCTAATAGCGCCATTCCCAGGGAAAATGCACCTTCACAATCTTATAAACCAAGACCCGCTCGATCATCTACTTTCGCCGGTCAAGGCTATGACCTACGAGTCCATCAACATGCTCTCCACGAGGTCAACGGTAGAGTTTCTTATTCTGGTGGTAATGGCGTGGCCTTCCAAAAAGAACCTTTCTCTCATTGTCAGAAGGCGTATCGCAACACTAAGCTTGGTAAGGAATCGAACCCTGTCTTTGACTTTGCTAACTTATTTGTTACAGTTAAAAATATCTTCACACATTTCCTCAATAACGATTTAACCAACGCCTTTAAAGATATCACGATTTTGCTTGAAACTCTTGGAAAGCATTTTCGCCCTGAAAGGGTAGAAAAAGAAAATCCTATGAACTAGTATGACGAAGCTTCTGAATGTGCATACGACTCGGATTGCGAATCCTGTTTTCGGAGATAAAAATTTCAATTTGCCATTAACTCCCAATTTATATAGCAATTACTTATCTTCATCACGCACATCGCCTCTCCCCAATGAACATCCTTCACCTCCCCCCTCGGAGATGATGGAACCTACTCTCCCTTCCAATCTCACCCCCGCGAAGAATACTCAATTCTAATTCCAATACCATACATAGTAATCGTCGTACTAATAAAGTTTATAATAATCATTCCAAACGCAACAGTGAACAATTCAAAATTCTCCAATGGAATTGTTATGGTATTAGACATAATCTTCCTTCCCTCTTGGACATGGTTGCAAAATATGATATTCTATGTATTCAGGAAACGCTTCCTAAAGAGAAACTGCCTTAACGTCAAAGGATATAATACGGTCAGGAAGGACATCAAACAAACCGGTGACCGCGGTATTTGTGTTATCATTCGAGAAAACATCAAGTTTGAACCAATTGTTTTTGAAGACATCAACCATTCATCTGTCGAATATCTTGTTATTTTAGCCCATTGTTTTAAAGAGAATCCTATAATTATTGTCAACATTTATAGGCATTCCGGTCAAAATACTCCTCTTGCTTTTTTTGAGAGTCTGATTTGTAAACTAAAAAACTACAAAAATTACATCATAGTTGGGGATTTTAATGCTCACCATACTGCTTGGGATTCTCAAAGACAGTCCTCGTCGGGGAGAAAAATATATCAAACCATGTGTAAACACGATCTGATCTTACTTAACAACAAAAAATTACCTACCTTCTTGGGTTCATCGTAGTCTTCTGTTTTAGATTTGATTCTGGCGTCTCCTCAATTAGCCCCCAGCTGTAAAACGACCATCGAGAATGACACTTTGGGCAGTGACCACCTTCCAATAACCACTACAATTGGTGCTAAACTTGCCTTCTAAAAGAAGTTTTACTACAAACTGCCCATAAATAATAAAAAGCTTAAGGCAGCTTTGTCTAGTATGTTATCTCGTATTAGTTACGAATCAACCACCCAGGTTGAAAAGAATGTCCTGGATTGCTATGACAATTTCACTGGAAATCTTATTGATTGTACTAGGAAGCTTTTCCCTGAAAATAAGAGACTTCCGCGTTCTTCCATACAAATAGAAAAATTGAAACCCCTTCCATGGTGGAATGACTTGTGCTCAGAGGCGGTTGATCTCAGGAAGGAAGCAATTAAAAAATTAATTCACACGCCGAGTGAGGAAAATCTCTTGGAATTTCGTAGAGCTCGTAGGGAGTGTTCCAAAACTCTGTTTCAACAGAAGCGTAAGGGTTGGCAATCTTTTGTTGGAGGATTTAATAGCAAAACCCCCGCGAGTCAAATTTGGGCACTCATTAAATGCTTTAAAAGAAAAACTTCCAAACCGTCTAGTATACCAAGGGAACATGCCGAAGCATCCTTCGAGGCTATTTCCAAATTATGTCCGCCTTATGCTTACTTCGATAGATCCTCAGCTCTCTCGGACATGAAGGCCGAAGATTTGCGTAATCCTAACATTTGCACGTGGCTAGATGATCCAATTACCCTCGACAAGCTATACTCTGCTATTTCCACAGTCCGAACAAAGTCAGCCCCCGGACTCGATCAAATTAGTTACGAGATGCTCGAGCTGCTGCCCGCTGATCATGTAAATTATCTACTCTCTCTATTCAATGAAATTCTCTCTCAAGGAGTTTTCCCTGACTCATGGAAATCTTCTCTTGTCGTCTTAATTCCTAAAACTGACAGCAAATCGGTAAGGCCTATATCGCTGCTTTCATGCGCCTGTAAACTCTTGGAGAGAGTTTTATTTCGGAGATTGGTCTGGTACATTGAATCTAGGCCTATTCTCCCTCAGTCTCAAGCGGGCTTCAGGCCATTCAGATCTTGCGATGATAACCTAGCTGTACTGACCACTGCAATTAAATCTAGTTTCCTTGAACACTCTTCCACAATCGCAGTATTTTTAGACATTGCTGGGGCATTCGATAATGTGGACCCATTTCTTCTTCTATCAAATTTGGCCGATATTGGCCCGCGCTCTTCAGGAAATTTGTCGAAAACCTTATTAGCTGCAGATCTTTGTCCTTTGTAGTGAATGGTGAGCTCCAAGGTCCTTTTTTCGCATACAAGGGCACCCCTCAGGGATCTACATTAAGTCCCCTCTTATTTGATATTTATCTTAAGGACATTAATCAACAACTGCATCCAGGGACTCATTTGCTTCAATACGCGGACGACGTTGTTCTTTACTCTTCGCATCGCGATCCGGCGATCGCCATGAAAACTATCCAAAATTCCCTTAATAACATCTACAATTATCTCAGATTCAGAAATCTGGAGGTGTCACCTCATAAGTCTAAATGGATAGCTTTCTCGCAGGGAAGAGAGCCTAAGATCTTACCGGATCTCTTTATCGACGAAAAAGTTATTCCCAGAGTTCGCGCTCACCGTTTCCTAGGCGTCATTCTTGACCAAAATCTCAAGGGCAGGGACCACTTAAGATATCTTATTGAAAAAGGAAGGAAAATTTCTAATATAATTAGCTCATTATCTGGCATCGTTTGGGGCTCCCATCCCGGTCTCCTCCTCACTATTTACAGGTCCACCTTTCGAAGTGCTATTGAATATGGCTGCCAATTCTTTGTCTGGAGCGCGTCTTCGACGGATTTTGTTAAACTACAGCGACTTCAATACAAAATCATCAGGAAGTCCATGGGATACCGCATATCAACACCTATCAATGTTATGCTCGCCGAAGCCAAGGAGCACTCTTTAGTGTTAGATTAAATCTAACCGCCTCCAAGTTCGTTTACAAAGCTATGGCTAGCAAATTTAGTTCAGTTTATCGTTCCCTTGAAGAAATGGAAATCATCGCTACAAGAAAGAAGAATAAAATCGGTGCTATCAAAGATTCTAGGTTTTTCAAATATTACGTGACCACTCGAAGCGAAAAAAGAACCATATATCGCTCTACTTATCCTCCAGCCTTCTGGCACTCATACGAGCTTTTCTCCCTGAAACTGGAATATGTTAATGCCATGCAGAAATGTGACAGAATGGACAACAAGCTTTTAATTAAAGCTGATTTCTATCATAAATCTTTTCAGACAAGACGCCATCTCCTTCTATACCGATGGCTCGAAGAGTGATAAGGGTGATATAGGGCCGCCGTCGTTTCCCCCGATATGAATGGTGATATCAGACATAAACTACCAATTAATACATCTATCTTTTCTGCCGAGCTGTGGGCCATATATCAGGCCGTTTTGGCTATTCTGGACCTTGACATTTCTAGAGGTGTAATATTCTCAGATTCCAAAAGTGCACTGGAAGCAATCTGCAATCCCCAGAAAATTCACCGCAACTACATAATATACTACATCAAACAAAGAACTTATGAAATTATCAAGCAGGGCAAGTTAATCACCTTCTTCTGGGTACCGGCCCACGTTGGAATTCCGGGCAATGAAGCCGCGGATTTGGCTGCTAAGGACGCGGCGATTAATGGTTTCAAGCCTCCCTTCAGAATTCCTTATGAAGACTTGTTAGCCGAATCGGCTGCCCAAGCCAAAAGACAGTCCGACGAATCCATGAAACTAGTCTCAACCCTTAAGGTACTTTATACTATGAGAATTTTTACTCGCAATTCAAACACACCTGGTTCCACGATGCTTCTCTTTCAAGAGAAGAGATTATTCACATTAACAGAATCAGATCCAATCACATCAATATAAATGAAAGCTTGTATAGGGTCAACATGACAGAATCTCCGGCCTGTGAGTGTGGAGACCCTCGCCAATCAATAAATCATCTTATATTCCACTGCGATAAATATAATAATAATTCAACTTCTTTAAGAAACTTTATAGCTAAAAAATTCCCAAATTTTCCTCAAAATCTCCTTCCTGCCCTTCATTCCCTTTCCCCTAAAATCTGTCGCCTACTCTTGGCTTATATGAAAGCCAACGAATTATTCTTCTGACTTTTCCCCTCCTCCCTGTCCTTTGACGCGCGGCTCGCTGTCGGGCGGTAGCAGGCGCACGGTCATAGGGGGGGCCCCCCCCACTAATCTCTCCCCACCCCATCAGTTTAATCGATGCCAAGCATGGCAACCGTCAAGAACTAAACTCGCGGACCTCAGTGGCCTAGTCCCAAGTGACCTAATCCTGTAAGGTTGCCCGGCCAGAAAAGCAAGAAGAAGAAGAAGATAAATAATATCTATGTGTGACAGCCAGTCGTATTGTACATCCAGATAATTTTGTTAAACTGGCGATGCAATCCCGTTTCACGCATGATGTACATAATGCATAATTTATCCTTAGGGTCTGCGCACAATAGGAGAAATATTAGGAACAGATATTATATATAAGAATTTTAACCTTTCAGAACTGTGTACTGTGGAATGTGCGCTTTCTGATAGATTAAAATTCTTATATTTAATATCTGTTCCTAATATTTCTCCTATTGTGCGTAGACCCTTACTTAACATTCACTCAAACAATAATGATAAATAATGCATAATGCGTGAAATGGAATACACGCTACTTGAAGATCGGGTTTAGAATTAGTTGTGAAGTTAATTTTTGACGATTTTCGGTTTACTACACTTTTTTGTACTACACTTACTACACCCACTACACTCGAGCTTTGTTCGTTTTCGCAATGTGTAAATATATTGAATTACAAAATAGCGACTTTTCCTAAATGAAAATAATAATGAAGACGTTTTCCCCAAATGATTTCAGATCGATTCCATTTATAAAATTCATTAAATAAAATCGCTATCCGCTAACTTGTCGCATGAGAAAATTTGTTAATAACAAGAAAAATACTATTACCCAAATGTTTAAATGCTTTTCTCAAATTTCCCCAAACGATTCCCAAATTATATACACATAAATAAATGAAAAATATTCAGTTTGTCTGCTATCTTGTTAGTGGTTATGGATTGCGGTTCTTTATTAATCTAGTGACTTTATGCATCCATTGTTCACAACTCTCGCATCGTGTTATCCTTATGGCTCCTGCACACTGAACGCGGAAACGCTTGCCGCGCGGCAAAATGCGACACAGTAGCCCATCGACATATATTATGGACTGCGCACAGGCTGAAAGAATATGACCGGCACGAAAGAAAGAGATAGCGACCGGTGTGGGTCAAGTTCTGTCTTTTTCTAATAGCTCTGTCTCTTTCTATTGTTTAGCGATATCCACTGGGCGGTAATAAAAGCAGCCAATAGGAGTATTAGAAAGAGCGAGCGATTAACCCACACCACAGTATAACCATACCCAGTAGCGACACTGAGTGTCGGCACCTTTGATGTAGTAGGTTCCAGGTCACGTGGTATACCACCATATTGTTAAATGTATCGGCGCTGCAATTAAAACGTATACACGGAAATATAGCACAAGATTTCTCCTCCCTTCTCATCCCTTTTTATGTCTCCTCATTACTTCTTATTTCTTTTATTTTGTGATATACGTGCAATATCGGATATTAGATTATTTGTGTCTTCATATGTACGTATAAATATAATTAAAAAAATATTTTAATAAATATGCAACATTCGATTTGAGTGATAATCTGAAGAAAATACGTCAATATCAGGTAGGCATTTTAATGATGATTATATCACTCTTTTCTAATCAAATAACGATCAATTTATTATTATTAGATATTAATTTCAAGAAACGAAAGTTCACACGAAGAATATGTCATGAAACTGTAAATTGAGGTTACTTGTAATACTTGTACCTGGACGCATCCATATTGTTAAATGTACAAATTCACGCATGCGTACTGAAATTTGGTCAAGGTCAAACCGGCTAGTGTCGCTACTGGGTATGGTTATACCACGAAGTAAGAGAGAAGGAGACCGAACTTAATAGAACGCAAGCTGAAAAAGTGGTCCTGATTCGTGACCCCTAATTGGGAGGGAGTCCGCTGAAAGGAATAAATTCTTATCGTTGGGCGCCATTTGCAATTAACCTTACCCGAACAGTCCGGCCTGGCTTGCATTCACGAAGTAAGAGCGTGCTTGTATTATACGGAGAGGTTAAGACTAAAAGTTCCAAAAAATTAAAAAAGGTAAAGATTTATAAGAATTAATAGTGAATTCGATCACT
>NW_017280345.1:82483-87138 GCF_001594065.2 Cyphomyrmex costatus | reverse complement strand
ATTTAAACGATTAAATATTCAATAATATAATAATATAATATTCATTTTAATATTAAATATTCAATATTTCACCTTTCTTAATTTTTTGGAACTCTTAACCTCTCCCACGATCTCTTACTTCGTGACCTCTTCGTCTAATGCAAGCAATGGATCAGGGGGTCTATTCTTGAAAAGAAACGTATACGAAAAATTATGAAAATACTATAGTATACGTAACGTATACTATAGTATTTCCCTAGACTTTCGTATACGTTTCTTTTCAAGAATAGAGCCCCAGGCCGGACTGTTCGAGTAAGGTTAGTTGCAAAACTGGCGCCCAACCATAAGAATTCATTCCTTTCAGCGGACTCCCTCCCAATTAGGGGTCACGGACTAGGACCATTTACGTTTCACAGAGTTCGATCTCCTTCTCTCTTACTTCGTGGGTTATACCCACACCGCGTTTCCTCTTTATCTAATTCACCGGACACTTTTCGAGGGGATTTACCCAGACAGCACACGGATATCCGATGGATATCCATAGTACATCCTTTATGGATATTGGGATATCCGTGGGACATTCGTTTTACATCCTTCGGACATTCAGTGGACGTCCATAGGACATCAGTTTGCGACGTTGGTGGACATACTAAAAACGTCCCTGACATGTCCGATGGACGTCCGATGGATATCCGATAACCGTTTTTAATGGACGTATAAAGGAGCATCCAGATTTGCAATAATATACAGAATAATATAATAAATTAAAAAGATGAAAAATATATTTTGAATAAACTTCATTCAATATATAATATATAATATTTTTTTTATAAATATTATATATTATATATTGAATAAAGATTATTCAAAATATATTTTTCATCTTTTTAATTTATTAAATAAAAGCAAGAAGCATCACTCACTTCGTCGTCCGCGACGATTGCGACGATGCTTGACGATTGCGAGTGATGCTCTTGACGATTGCGACGATGCTCACGACGAGCACAACGGCACGGTTCGCACTTCAGTACACGCACACGTACCGTTTGCACGGCTATTTCAGTTTTAAGGTTTGTTCGCATCGCACGCTCCAACCTCCAACATGCTCCAATATGCTCCTACCATAGCTCTTGCTCACTTCAACGAGCACGTTGGAGAGAGTAAGAGCTATGTTAGGAGCATATTGGAGCATGTTAGAGCATGCGACGCGAATAAACCTTATGTCTTCAATTAAAAAATGCATAACCCGCGAAAATGGCGAGAATCGCCCGAACACCGGCTAACCTAACTGCTTGCGTCCACGACGTCGTCACGCCGCTAACACGCGCGTCAGGATGAACGAACGGGACATCCAAAATGGCGAGACCGCTAGACGGATTTTGAGTAATCGCACGGCACAGTCAAAGTCGGCGCAACACTTTTCAAAAATATAACGCGGAAACAAGCACGTACCCGACAAAAACGTGTCCATCCAACACGACGGATGATGCAACAAGATTCACGGCTATTTCAAAATGGCAAGAAACAAAAGAGAAATCGGAAGCAGAATTACATATTCAGATGGCATTGGCATAGATCGAGGGAGCTATATGCGCCGAAATCCGCATTGCGAACAACATATGGATATACAAATTTGTCCATTTAGGGATATCCGTAGAGCATCCATAAATGTATATCCTATGGACAGCTTATAAAGGTCCATGGACATCCCGACCAGAAATGGACATGAAACGGATGTCCGTAGGACATCCTGTGCTGTCTGGGTATGAATGGATCGCGCAGTCCATACTATATGTCGATGCGGTAGCCAATGAACATGGGTGCATTCAGAAGCACGACCGCTCACTGAGCGCTCAGTGAGCTTTTTTATCTGTGCTGTGTTCGGAAACATCACTCGAGTACCCCCGTGTATCGTCGTATCCTTGTTTAACATTGAATGAATAACAAGGATAAGACGATACACGGGGGTACTCGAGTGATATTTCCGAACGCAGCACTGATTGACATGGGCCACTGTCACCAAGCTTCGATTAACTAATCGACCTAGTAATTTTGCAGGCTTCCAACTGAAACTGATGTCGGAGAATTAATGTGAGCTCAGCTCTGGCATCAGTTTCAGTTGGAAGCCTGCAAAATTACTAGGCCGATTAGTTAATCGAGGGCCTCTTTCACCAATGCCGATTAACTTAATCGACGATTAGTCCATTGGAATTGACCAATCGCATTTGTCATTTAGTTTTGACGACAGACGCGATTGATCAATTCCAATGGACTAATCGTCGATTAAGTTAATCGGCGTTAGTGAAAGAGGCCCCGAAGCTTGGTGACAATCGCCTATTCTATTAGATCTAAAAATATAAACCAAACAGATACAAGAGCTCACTGAGCGCTCCGTGAGCAGTTGTGCTTCTGGATACACCCCATGTTATCTGTAAGCTCATTGTCTACCGCGTCACATTTTGACGCGCTGCAAGCATTTCCGCGTCCAGTGTGCTGGAGCTTAAGCGTTTCCGGGTCCAATATTGTCTAATATGCAAAAGCTATTATTCTGATTAAACATTATATAAGGATGAAATGATCCACGCGAGTGTTGCAAATGTTAAATGGAATACACCCATTGTGTATGTACATACGTGCATGTATGTTTACATATTGTTATGCACTATATGTGTGATAATAATTTCCAATATTTAAATAAAATATTTTTTCTATTATGAAGAAAAATGTGTTTTCAACTATCAGAATATAACGCATACAATCGCCAATCGCTTATATGATATTCAACAAGGTAAATCACACAGCATACGTACAATCAAATATATGTATATAATGTAAGCAGTACGTAAATTCTTCCGTTAACGCTTTTTCAGATGTAACTAAATATATAGATAATGTTACTTCTGCCGATTTATTGAATTTTGCTAGACAAGTAGCTACAGGAATGGTAAGTCATGTCAATATATTAATAATTGATATATAATATTGAGTTTGCATTTTAAAATAGTACGACCACTTTCTTAATTCTATTATTTCAATTTATACATAAATCAGTATACGATGGATATTGTGTTTAGGAATTCTTATCTTCTAATCGAATAGTACATCGTGATTTGGCTGCACGTAATGTATTAGTGCGACCAGATAGAGTGGTGAAAATTTCAGATTTTGGTCTTAGCCGAGATATCTATCAAGAAAATGTTTATCGAAAAAAAGGAAATGGTAAATTGCCTTTAAAATGGATGGCAATTGAGGCTTTAACGCATCAAATATATACTACTTACAGTGATGTGTATGCGTTCTATTTTAAGTTATTAGTATGTATATATTATGGGAAGGTCTTACTTGCCTACATTCCCGATTGTACACACCACATTGGCCGGTGCATAGTATCTTTTCATTGCTTTATCAATGAAGTTATATTATTTTTAAATTGGACAATCAACAAGCAATGTGTGCAATCATGCATGTAGGCAATCGGAACCTTCCATCCAAAGAATAGGGAGAAGAAGAATGAAAGGCTCCATATACAACCCATGTTAAGAAACGACCCTCATTTTAGGCTATAGTACACTTTCGAAATGGCAGAGGGCGCACGCGACATGTACCCAATAGAGTACACCCACGGTAATTAATTCTGTCCCTCGGAAATTTTCACAAAATGAAAAGTGACCTCCTTTCTATAATAATTGTCACTATTCATGCATGATAAGATTCAGTCGTAACGTTAATCGTGCATGGATTGTGACAATTAATATAGAAAGGTGGTCATTTTTTATTTTGTGAAAATTTCCGAGGGACAGAATTAATTACCGTGGGTGTACCTATAATGAGAGTATGGCCATAAGCGTACCTTCTCGTGATTGGTGCCGCCATATGTAGGATCGGTACCAAATCGGTATGTTAGTGAGTCTGTGAATCGGTGTATCAGGCTGCTTACTAGTATACGTAGCCAAAAGGTTAGTCCCGTTCGAGCTGTCATCAAGAAGGCATTGTGTGAATTGCATCCGTAAGATTTTTGAATTGCTGTATTTTTACTTTAAATATGATAAAAACACTTTTGCAATACTTTTGCACAGTACAGTCCGATGAAAAAATCACTCGAATATGCCATACCCAATATGACAACTGAGGGTTAAATTGTACAATTTTATTTATAAATTATTTTGTTATTAAAATGTAGACGTTTTACTTTTTACCTTTCACTTTACATTGTAAAAATATATTGTATTTTTGGATATTAATGGATTAGCGTGGTGTACGTTTTATTATAACTCGAGTTTCAGACAACAACCATGGGGCGATGCATTTCTTGTGGTGCAAAACCGTTAAATGGAGTGAAGATGTGCACTTCGCTGTGTTCAAACGCTGCGCGCGTTTTTCCGTTCTTTCCGGCGTAGTCCCAGTAATGGCGACTTCCGCTCTTATGGCCATACTCTCATTATAGGTACTCTAGTACCCAATAGGGACCCTCAAGTAATGGCTCCCGCAGACAGAACCCGGAAACGCTTGCCGCGCGGCGGAAGTTGACACGATAACCAATCAATATCTTGCCGGCGAGACGCTGATTGGCTATCGAGGCAACTTCCGCCGCGCGGCAAGCGTTGCCGCGTTCTGTCTGCGGGAGCCATTATGGCTTCTGCAGACAAAAACGCGGAAACGCTTGCCGCGCGGCGGTA
>NW_017280345.1:80826-82425 GCF_001594065.2 Cyphomyrmex costatus | reverse complement strand
AGCTAGAATAAATGGATGGTAAAGGTATAGAATACCCCGTTCAGTTCAAATTTTGATAAAAATACACTCATTCGACGCGTTTTTGCACGAAACGAACGAATCTGGCAATAAAAACTTTTTAGGTGTTCAACCGACACGACCAGAGGTATGATAGATTATTCATTTTTCTCTTCTTGTGGGAGATTTCGGGAAATGGCGCATTATATGGCTATTTCTATTTAAATTTTTGCAATTTGGAACTTCAGAGTATTGCATTTCGCAATGATTTAAAAAATATATAAACTATATTATCGAACCCCCCGTACATACGTATAATATCTACATCTTAAAACAAACAATACTGAGCAACTAAATCAGCAATTACTTAAGTATGCTTTCCTTTTAGATGACACATTCGACACAAACGTCGTTCTATCCTTCTTAACATTCAACGAATGATAAAGATAGAACGATGTTTGTATCGAGTGTGTCCTCTAAAAGGAAAGCATACTAACCTAACCAACGGAAATATCCCACTAATGGCGGCAGCCAATCTGCATCTTTCACGCGGTTGTCTGATCCCTTACTTGAGGGTCCCTAGTACCCAATAGAGAGCCTATAATCAGAGTGGCGCCATAAGAAAGATTACGCCATATTTTAGCGAAATTCTGCGAGAGAGAAAGAGATATACACGGTTTTAGTCTACTCAATAGTACTGCCACAGTATGTCAGTTTTAGGGTTAGGTGTAACAGCCAGCGTACAGATACATTGATAGAAATTAATAGCTTGCTTATTAAACATTAAACAGTTATAGAAATATGGTTGGATACAATACCATTTTGCAATAATGCATTTAAAAATGCATATCATATTATGAAAATAATCCCCAGAGACACACAACGCCGAATAAAATGGGTAGACAGTATAAAGAGCAAATATAAAAATTGCATATCGTCAAAAAATTCATCTGTATGTGAGGTACATTATTTTGTATACAGTATTTATTTATTACCATTTTTTTTTAATTTGTTAAAATTTTTGAGCATTTTTTAGCATGAATACAAAATTTAGAAAATAATGCGGTTGAAAAACTGGAGGGAATAGCTAAAACATGGCGGACCAATCACAAGTGATACCCGCATAGAGATAGTAGTACTAGAGTACGCATTGTAGGAGTGGGGGTAATCCTATCTAGAAAAGGACGCACTCATTTGGGCCTTTTCATTCTCTCTCGTTTCGCGCATGCGTATAGCCATATACTCTCAGAGAGGGGATCGAAAGAAAGAACGAGTCGAACGAGAAAAGTTTCATCATTACATAACCGGACAAGCCTGATTGAGCCTGATCACTTTGGAATCAAAGAATTGAGTTTGATAAGGTTAAGGGCTCTCGATGAATAATATCAATAAATATTAATGATAAAAATCTATTACTTATACCTCTATAATTCCAGTTATGCGAGCATATTGGCCAGCACCACCAGATTGTTTCTTATAAAGATAGTTAAATTCATATGGTTTAGTTAAGTCTCGCGGAAAGAAACTTTTGGCTTTCCAAGAATGACCGGACAAGCCTGATCTCTTTGGAATCAAACAAAGAATTGACTTTGATAAGGTTAA
>NW_017280345.1:77788-80464 GCF_001594065.2 Cyphomyrmex costatus | reverse complement strand
CTGAGAGCGGCCATGGCGGCCTTTTTCCTGTAATGCTTCTCACTAGCGGCACCAACGTCCATTTTCGAGCTGCGGGAACTACGTACCACGAGAGTGAGCGAGACAACGAGACTCGCTGTCTCGCTCGCTCTCGTGGTACGTAGTTCCCGCAGCTCGAAAATGGACGTTGGTGCCGCTAGTGAGAAGCATTACAGGAAAAAGGCTGCCATGGCCGCTCTCAGGTTTCTCTCTGGTATCGCGATCCATAAGGCCAATGTATAAGAGCCCCAACACAGACTTTTGCATAACGCATAAAGCATGTGCATAAGGAATTTCATTGGCCCATTTTCTTAGGCATGAATCAATGGACCAATCAAATTCTTTATGTATATGGTTTATGCGTTATGCAAAAGTCTGTGCTCCCCGCTTAAGGATTTGGAACCAAAATGACGTCGAAAAGTGTAAATAGTGCTCACTTTCATAACGTATCTACATATTAAGTGTAATGTATTTAACCTGTCTGTTGTGCAATGTCTGTGTGCACACATTCATACTAATATGCATATGCACGAATGTTGGAACCAAAATGGCGGAATGATTGCGGTACTTTATAAATCTAGAGACCTAGAAAACAGAGATGCGTCATTGAAGGGTATGGCTTGATTGGCTGTCTAAATCACGTAATCAGAGAGCCATTTTAATTCACTATTGCATCTAATAGATATAGTTTTATAACGTATGTATATATGTATATATATATATATAGAGAGAGAGAGAAAAATTTAGAAAATACAGTGTCGAAGTGCAATAAAAAACTATTATTATGGTGTAAGTATTCTTATTTGTGTGAATATTTAATATCGGACTTAACCTAACCTAATCTAATCTTTCTA
The DNA here is from genome assembly GCF_001594065.2 of Cyphomyrmex costatus. Lineage (NCBI taxonomy): Eukaryota > Metazoa > Arthropoda > Insecta > Hymenoptera > Formicidae > Cyphomyrmex > Cyphomyrmex costatus. The sequence goes on along the minus strand of NW_017280345.1, from coordinate 79,592 downwards.
CCTTTTGCATCAACTGTCATCAGCTTATTGGTCAAGAGCACTTATATTGAATTAAAATGGCGGTGGTTACCTAACCTAGAGGCCTAAAAAACAGAGATGCGACATTGCGTCGGTTGGATTAGGTAACCATCACCATTTTAATTCAATATAAGTGCTTTTGACCAATAAGCTGATGACAGTTGATGCAAAAGGTAGAAAGATTAGATTAGGTTAGGTTAAGTCCGATATTAAATATTCACACAAATAAGAATACTTACACCATAATAATAGTTTTTTATTGCACTTCGACACTGTATTTTCTAAATTTTTCTCTATACATATATATATATACATATATACATTGTATACATACGTTATAAAACTATATCTATTAGATGCAATAGTGAATTAAAATGGCTCTCTGATCACGTGATTTGGACAGCCAATCAAACCATACCCTTCAATGACGCATCTCTGTTTTCTAGGTCTCTAACCTAACCCAACCGACGCAATGTCGCATCTCTGTTTTCTAGGCCTCTATATAAATCTAGTGACTTTATATTACCCAACCTAACATAACTGAACACGCGCGCGCACACATGCATGCACACGTAAAATAAGTCACGCTTCATTGCATGCAACGATGGACCACATCATATATGTAATACTACTATATGGCTAGATGAGAGAGAAGTCCATGTCCCAGAACCACGGTGCGGGAATATACTTCTCTCTCTTTCTCAGTGTACTTTGAACGTTGTGCGCATGCGTCGGATTCATCCCCTCCATCAATGATAAATAGGAGGATAAATATACATATGGGGCAAAATTCCTGAAATGTCCTGACTAAAAAATGAAAGTTTTCCAATTTGGTCAAAACTTTACTGAAATGTTGTTATTGTTAGTGAAAGTCTAAATATCAAGTATTTTTGAATTTGATAAACTATTTTTTTAGTTAAAGAGTTACAAAATTTTGACTTTTTTTAAAATGTTTTTTTTTCTCAATTTATTATATTTATAAGTATGATGCATAAAAGTTAACATATAAGTAGTGATTTTTAATGGTCTTTTTCTGCGCTATACGATAGTGGTAAAAGTTTTAATTTCGATATAGCTCAGAATCGGTTTTTGAAAAATTTTTTTCGACTGTCTAAACAGAAAGCTTGACTTTTTTTCTATAAGATATGTGAAAATCAAAGTGGGACACCGATTAGTTTTTGAGAAAATAACGCTCAAACACTCCCGCGCGCTCTACCCGCGCGCCACTATGCCACGCCCTCCTTTATCGCCACGCGCCTGAGTGTTTGAGCGTTATTTTCTCAAAAACTAATCGGTGTCCCACTTTGATTTTCACATATCTTATAGAAAAAAAGTCAAGCTTTCTGTTTAGACAGTCGAAAAGAATTTTTCAAAAACCGATTCTGAGCTATATCGAAATTAAAACTTTTACCTTGAATTTCAAGGTCAAATGTTAATTTTTTGGAAAAACTTTTACCACTATCGTATAGCGTAGAAAAAGACCATTAAAAATCACTACTTATATGTTAACTTTTATGCATCATACTTATAAATATAATAAATTGAAAAAAAAACATTTTAAAAAAAGTCAAAATTTTGTAACTCTTTAACTCAAAAAATAGTTTATCAAATTCAAAAATACTTGATATTTAGACTTTCACTAACAATAACAACATTTCAGTAAAGTTTTGACCAAATTGGAAAACTTTTATTTTTTAGTCAGGACATTTCAGGCATTTTGCCCCATATATATGTAAGGAAGAAGGAAAAAGTGATTGATTCCGCTTCAGGATATAATCTTGTTACA
>NW_017280345.1:50252-77596 GCF_001594065.2 Cyphomyrmex costatus | reverse complement strand
AGCACAGACTTTTGCATAACGCATAAACCATATACATAAAGAATTTGATTGGTCCATTGACTCATGCATAAGAAAATGGGCCAATGAAATTCCTTATGCACATGCTTTATGCGTTATGCAAAAGTCTGTGCTCCCCGCTTTAGGCTTTTTGCCACATAAATAACATATCTTGACCATTTTGCCGTGTACAGCACACATCTAATAAGCATAACGAGCATAACCTGTTCGCGTCATCTCACTGATCGCACTCTATTTTCCTATTGGCGGATGCGATCAATCCAACGCATGCGCACAACACTCAAAGTAATCTTAGAAAGAGAGGGAAATATATATTCCCGCACCGTGGTTCTGGGACCGTTTCCTCTCACTCCCTCTTATAGGCATTAGCCATATAGTAGTATTACATATATGGACCACATGAATGATTAATATTAGGCGAATTTTGGCGTGCCTCTGGTATAGCAATCAAAAGTAATCGTGGTTGAGGCTATCTTTGTCTTCTGATCCCTGAAAACGAAGATAGCCTTAGTCGCAGTTACTTTTGGTTAGAGTCCTAGATATCAGAGAAGCGCAACCGATGTTCCACGTCCTGATTCGCTGATGACTGTCAACCAATCATGACATTCATTCATTGGTATTAAAAATGGCTGACTAATAGACGATTGGTGGATTTCGTAGTTCGTCTGCAAACGACGCCATTTTTAATACTGTTTTTAGTAATTTTGCGATACTGACTTAAGCCGGTTGCGCTTCTCTGATATCTAGGACTCTACTTTTGGTTGTAATACCAGAGGCACGCCAAAATTCGCCTATTTTTATGAATGCTTTCCTTTTAGAAGACACACTCGACACAAACATCATTCTATCTTTATCATTCGTTGAATATCAAGAAGGATGTTTGTGTCGTGTGTGTCCTTTAAAAGGAAAGCATACTACGTCTCACACCAAAGAAACAACTTTCCAGTTTCTAGTATCTTTTGAACCTAAAACTTAACATTCATATCTAACATGGCCGACCAAACAGTTAACATTCCAAGTGTTAGATGGCGCGCAATTTCGCTGGTCGCAAGCCTTCCATTCTTCTTCTCCCTATTCTTTGCTTCCATCGACATTTAAGCGGGGAGCACAGACTTTTGCATAACTCATAAAGCATGTGCATAAGGAATTTCATTGGTCCATTTTCTTATGCATGAGTCAATGGACCAATCAAATTCTTTATGTATATGGTTTATGCGTTATGCAAAAGTCTGTGCTCCCCGCTTTAAGCGAGAAACACACTCTTTTGCATAACGCATAAAGCATGTGCATAAAGAATTTGATTGGTCCATTGACTCATGCATAAGAAAATGAGCCAATGAAATTCCTTATGCACATGCTTTATGCGTTATGCAAAAGAGTGTGTTTCTCGCCATAGAATGGACTGCTGATGGTAGTGGAGGGGATAGAAAGACGAGGAGAGTGAGAGGCAGAAATAATATGATCGTTCTTTCTCTGTTTACTGAAATCTGATTGGTTGTTGGATTAACAGCGACCAATAGTAATCAGTAGTTATCAGTAAACAGAAAAAGAACGATCATATTATTTCTGCCTCTCATTCTATTCATCATTCTACCCCCACCACTACCATCAGCGGTTCATTCTATATATCGATGGAACCTTCCCATCATGGTATAAACACAGTATAAGGACATACAGTAGGGACAAAGCACCGTTTTCGATTCAGCCGCGCAGATTTGCTTGCGCATCGTAAAACGGCCATGTTTTTGGTAGCACCAATCCCGATCAAAGTAGAGAATTCATTGTATCTACGTTATAATAATGGAAAAACATAACCAAACTCAGTTAAGTGTTTACATCATAGACCTAAGAGTAGACCTATGGACCTATCTAAAATAGACCCATGGACCTATCTAATCATTTTATTATAATTTGCTAAAATTAAAAAATTTTTATAGACAGTGGTTACTAATACTGTTGATACGGTACTTGGCAACCAACAACATGGCGGATCCTAAAAGTCCGGCTGAAAAAATCAAAGGTGCTGACGCTACTTGTCCCTACTGTATATCCTTATACTATGGTATAAAGACAAGAGCTTTGACTATATACCTCTGGGTATCGATCATGAAACTTTTTCCCTAGGATGAAAAGTGAAAAGTGAAAAATTTTTTCATTTAAGTTAATGAAGAAATTTTTCACTTTTCACTTTTCATTCTAGGGAAAAAGTTTTATGATCGATACCCTGGACTGCTAACGGCAGCCATTACTGGAATCCAAGATCTCAAAGCCATCAAGTCCGGAAGTTGGTCAAATCAAGAACTAACTAGCTGCATTTCGAGTAAGAATCGGTACAATTGGGACGCGTGTGAGATATACAGTCCTGCAGGAGCAAGTTCAACAAAAGAAAAAGATGTGTCATTTTATAAGTAAGTTAGATTTTGTGAGATGTGAACCTTACATCTGGAACACTATTTACTTTTCTCCATTCAAGTAATAATAATTTAAACAATTGTGCTTCCATAGGATTCTAATCTTACATTCATATCCATTTTATATTTATTATTATTATTATAGAGAATATTCTTTATTATTATGTATTTCTAATATATGTATACCATACAAATATATATGTATTATATTTGTATGGTATACATATATTATGTACCTGATTTTTATACTCGGACTAGTTCGTCGGAAATGCGTGTCATATACAAAAGGTTCGGCAGGAGGAGTATTCGCGTCGGATCGGTATCTTGGGATCGCAAATCAAGAAATAATATAAAAAGTGATGATTTGAGGAACGAACACAATTTTATTACAAATAAAAGCTATTTAACATAAACACGATTTATTATACAAGAAAGAAAATAAAGTAAGATAAAATAATAATACAGTGAACGATATAACGGTGCGCGGATAACAGAAATATATATACATATAATAATCGCAGGACGGACGCGAACAATACAACGAGACTTAATTCTAATCGCACGGAATATTTACAAACGGTCGCGAGTTTTCCTTCGGCGGTTTGCTTACTCGCGAAAAAGACGGTCGGCGCGGCCTCGCGGGGCGGCGATTAGCGACGCGGTGGAACGCGGGTATACGTCAGCAAATGAAACTCGCGGCGCGACGCGTATTTCGAAGATGGTCGTGCGGAGGAAACGGATCCGATAATCAGCGGCCGAGAACACCCGGCAGAGGCAGAGAGCGCCCTACCCCCTTTCGAATGCTGATTATCGGAACGGGAATATTCGGGATAGGAAAAGAGTGTGCGGAGGTTCGGAGGAATAACTGCAGCGGTTGTCCGGCGGCCGAGAACGCCCGGCGAAGGCAGGGTACGCCCTACCCCCTAGGTTCGTCGGAACAACGCGGTGCGTGCCTGGAGATCGGATCGTTGACGGTTCGTCCGGCGGCCGAGAACGCCCGGCGGAGACAGGGTACGCCCTACCCTCTAGGTTCGTCGGAACGAGCGAGTCGCGGAAAGCGGTCTCGGAGCACTGAGTAGGAGCTGGTGATTCGAAAAGTGTTCTGGATCGGAAAACTGGTAAAGGCAAAAAGGCCTCGTCGCGTAGTCGACGCGGTATTTTATACAGAGCCGCCAGTCTCGTTCGCAATACTCCGGTCGGTCTCGATATTTTCCGCCGATCGGCTTCTCGTGGGAGAGAAGATTTCCGATCGGCGGTCCCCGGCGACGGTCGGCATCTTCCGACGAGACTGTCGGTTTCGGCGGCTGCTGTCTTTGCGAATTATTGGTTGCGTTCAGCAGAGAAAGTCGCTACATGAGCGCTTTACGCTACGCTCCGTAGCGCTGGGAGCGTACTTTCATTATGATGGATAAAATGGTGACCACTCAACAAACATGTTGTAATAGCGTAAACCGCTCCGTAGCGTTCAGCACGAAATTTTACAACGGTTGCACCGCTACATTCTCTGCTGAACGCGACCATTATTTAATATATCGACAGGCGCATTGCCCCTTTTTCGATGGCACCATAGGAACGATGCTTTTTTGGGGGGGGGGGCATCGTTACAACTTGAATGAAAAAAAGTAAATAGTGTTCCAGATGTAAAGTTCCTGCAGGACTGTATACCTCCACGCATCCCGATTATACCGATTCTTACTCGAAATGCAGCTAGTTAATTCTTAATTTGGCCAACTTCCGGACCTGATGGCTCTGAGATCTTGGATACACGCAAGAAGACTAGAACCAGGAGAGTAAACTCGGTCAAATATCGGTAGAGGGGGTAGGCTAAAAAGTGACGGCGGATAACTTTCCCCACTCTTGCGCTTTATTAGTCCTCTCTGTCGCTCTGATAGTCGTTTTCAATTCGTGACTGTGCATGTCAAACAAACCTTGTTTGACATGTGCATTTAATGTATAGTATAATTTCTTTTTACAACTTACATTCTGTTTAAGATGGTTTAAGAAGATTTTTTTTTAAGTGTGTCCCTTGGATAAGGGGAAAACAAAGGTTAAGAATAAGAACTTCTTGGTTATAACCGATGCGCGCATGCACAAACTTTCACATAAATGTGCAATGCAAATGCGCATTGTATGAATAACCGCGGACGTTTTTCGACCTACCCCCACCACGCTAGTTTACTCTCCTGGTTCTAATCTTCTTGGATACACGGTCCTCTCTTTCTATCTTATGGAAAAGGTAGGAAAAGTGGGAGTAACTAGCAGTCCAGAGGTATATGTATAGTCAAAGGACAAGAGTATGCTCTTGTGCATATAAGGACCACGTGACCATTACGTCATATAGGGTGCGTTCCCATTCATTTCGTTTCATAGCGCATTTCACTGGCAGAGCTAGTGCGCACTCAGTGTACTTTAATGCCTTTGTACACAAATCGACATAGAAATATATGTTTAATAAAAATAAAAAATGATTAAAACCATAAAATTTTTAATACATTTTATTATGTTATTTGACAAAATACACAATAAACATTTTATTAATTGAGATATCTTACTTTAATATCAGATTAGAGTAGTGTATAACGACTTTAATGTGCACTGAGTGCGCACTAGCTCTGCCAGTGAAATGCGCTATCAGTCACGAAGTAAGAGAGAAGGAGATCGAACTCTGTGAAACGTAAATGGTCCTAGTCCGTGACCCCTAATTGGGAGGGAGTCCGCTGAAAGGAATGAATTCTTATGGTTGGGCTCCATTTACAACTAAGCTTACCCGAACAGTCCGGCCTGATCCATTGCTTGCATTAGACGGAGAGGTCACGAAGTAAGAGATCGTGGGAGAGGTTAAGAGTTCCAAAAAATTAAAAAAGGTGAAATATTGAATATTTAATATTAAAATGAATATTACATTATTATATTATATTATTGAATATTTAATCGTTTAATTTATAATATTTATATGCTTTAATTCTGCTAATTTCGTGCACAGTAGCTTTTAGTACGTATTAATCTAGCGTAGTGCAAGTGATCGAATTCACTATTAATACTTATAAATCTTTATCTTTTTTAATTTTTTGAAACTTTTCGTCTTAACCTCTCCGTATAATACAAGCACGCTCTTACTTCGTGAATGCAAGCCAGACCGGACTGTTCGGGTAAGGTTAATTGCAAATGGCGCTCAACCATAAGAATCCATTCCTTTCAGCGGACTCCCTCCCAATTAGGGGTCACGAATCAGGACCACTTTTTCAGCTTGCGTTCTATTAAGTTCGGTCTCCTTCTCTCTTACTTCGTGTTCCCAAATGACTGGATATTGACTAGTGACGTCGTAAATACATGCAGCCTCGCACGCGTAATAACCTAAAAATTGTGTTGAATAATGTTGAACAGTTAAGGTTGAAAGATTATTGCTAGTAAAGATTATTGTATTGATAAGTAATTATTTCAATTGACAATATCAATAAGTGTTAGCGTTATTTTCATATATTCTAACGACGGTTATAACTAGAGTCCCTATAAGAGAGTTATGTCAATCTTATATAAATTTTCATTGGCTTTGAAGTAAAATGGCGGAACCAATCATCGATGCTGTTATATCCCCACTTTTGAGTATTGTGAACGCGGTGGTTTAGATTTTAGAAGTTGTAAGAGTAGAATTTACGTTAAATTATATAATATTGACAAATAGACAAGGTTAGAATGTCACTTTTAACCACATAATATCTGTATCTTTTATATATTTTTAATTCGAAAGCTTTATGATAATGTATAGACTTACTTATAATTTTGATATTGTAAGAGTGGGTCGAGAAAAATATCTGGACTCCACCGGTGCCGGGACTTAAACCGAGGTCTCGTTGCCGTTCGTATTAGCAAGCTTTCGTCTCGCCTGCCACCATGATTTTACGCTCTTCGTAGTATAAGGTCTAGCATCCCTTTCTGCCAGAGTCCCAATTAGACGCCATTTTACTTCAGATTGACACAACTCTCTTATAGGGACTCTAGTTATAACATATGTTTGTATAACCATGTTGAAAAACAAATTATTGTACATAATTCTATTTTTTCAATAAGCTAACAGTAATACTAGCAATAATTCTGTTAGCAATGATAATTCTACTAGCAATAATTCTGTTTAACACTATTACAATTTTTATATTACGCGTGCGTGGCTGGCGAGGCTGCATGTATGTATGACGTCACTAGCCAGTATCCAGACATTTGGGAACGCTTCTCCAGTACAGTATTCAACAAAATAGCGGCCACTGGCTACTGCACTGAAACGAAATAAATGGGAACGCACCCATAGAACCAACATACGTCATCGATAAGCGGTAAATTTGAACGAATAAATATGATATGTTCTTCAGGCGTCTTTACTGTTTTTAAATAATAATTACAGCAACCTTTAACTGCACACTTCATCTTTCACGAAAAAATATAATTTTTTACAAAAATATACACAAAATTCACCTTATAAAAAGTTTTATAACCACAACACAGATGTCTATACTATACTAGATAGCTAACACAGTCGACAAAACTGAGGCCGACCGGATTTCCGGTTTCGGCCATGATGGTAACAACAAGATGGCGACGCACAGTGTTTTTGCGTAGGTACTTCATTTTCAAAAGTCGCGCGACAAGCCATTTTTCAATGAATCTTAACGTATTTTTTTTTGAAATGTTCATAAAACTGTCTATTATAAGGTAGTGCTGCCTAAATAAACGAAGTTTCAATCGAACCTAAGAAAAATGGAATATTATTGTATATAAATATTCTTGCAAGTTGCGGGCAGCATGAATTTGTACTTTCTTGCCCGCAAAATAGGAATATTTTAAACTTGATTTAGTAGCAAATTACATTAGTGTATCTACAAAAGTAATTTGTCCTTGATCTAGGAAAAAAAGTACCCTTTAAAAGCCATGCAGGTCCCTTCATACGATCTTTAAGATTAGTGAAGTATTGCACTTGTTCCTTTAATGTTATGATGGAGTTGTTTCTTAATTCATTTAAAAAATTGTTATTACATTTTATTGATGTGTTGAAATACAAATCTATTCGAATTTATGTGACTAAGAACTATCAAAAATTGTAAGTAGATCGTAAGCTACAGAGGTTAAATACTTCTCTATGTAAATAATGAAGGTTACTCATTTTTTTTCCAAGACAATGTAAACATTCGAAACTGTAAACTTTGAGCTATTCGTTTATGGTGTGTAGCGAATTTCAAGGTTCACAATATCTCCAGTGAATAGCTTCTTCATTAACATATCAAGAAGTTGATTGGATAGATTACACGTTTCTGAAAGTAAATTAATAACAACAGACGTTAATGTTTGTATTAATAAAAAAGTTATTCATTTCTTTCCAGAACAGTGTACGAATTTCTCAAAGTTTACAGTTTCGAATGTTTACATTGTCTTGGAAAAAAAATGAGTAACCTTCATTATTTACATAGAGAAGTATTTAACCTCTGTAGCTTACGATCTACTTACAATTTTTGATAGTTCTTAGTCACATAAATTCGAATAGATTTGTATTTCAACACATCAATAAAATGTAATAACAATTTTTTAAATGAATTAAGAAACAACTCCATCATAACATTAAAGGAACAAGTGCAATACTTCACTAATCTTAAAGATCGTATGAAGGGACCTGCATGGCTTTTAAAGGGTACTTTTTTTCCTAGATCAAGGACAAATTACTTTTGTAGATACACTAATGTAATTTGCTACTAAATCAAGTTTAAAATATTCCTATTTTGCGGGCAAGAAAGTACAAATTCATGCTGCCCGCAACTTGCAAGAATATTTATATACAATAATATTCCATTTTTCTTAGGTTTGATTGAAACTTCGTTTATTTAGGCAGCACTACCTTATAATAGACAGTTTTATGAACATTTCAAAAAAAAAATACGTTAAGATTCATTGAAAAATGGCTTGTCGCGCGACTTTTGAAAATGAAGTACCTACGCAAAAACACTGTACGACGGTGCGTGTGTAGTAATGCGTATATGAGTATCCTGCGTATGTTGGTGCGTATGTGTGACATCAGCCGGCAGCCACACGTGTGTCGATTTTTCTACATATATTAGTAAAAGAAAGTAAAAATGCAGAAAAATTGTTGCATTTCTAAATGCAAAAATACACGAAAACGAGGTTTTCATTTCTTTAGGTAAGTAGAAAGTATTTACCCAGATAACAAATCGTTCTTTTGCATATACACGGGTTTTACAATGAGTTTTTAATCTATAGTCGGTAAGGTAAATGTCCCAGTTTGTGACCATGACCCTGTTTATGACCACTCTAAGACTTTTATGTAATTAATCAGAAATTTCAAGTAATTTATCTCTGAAAACAGTATTTATTACGTTTTTCAATTAATAATCCATCGTTTTGATATGTGATGTAGTGATATTTGGTTAACAGATGACTCATGAAAATGTGAAATAAGATGCCCGTATCGTCATTAAGTGCAGATCGAGCATGTTGTTGTCGCCACGTTGGTAGAGATGGCGTTTGTCACGGCAAAGTCATAGCTGTTATATTGTCGTAGACAAACGTTCATAAACAGTTTTTGTGATAAAGTTTTAGTAAATAAATCAATAAATATTGTGCTATGCGTGAATTCTGAAAAAGGTTGGTAATTTTGAGTATACATATATTTTAAATAAAATTATTTTAAATACTTCTCCCGTTCTGCGACTGCTGACTGGTATCACGCATAGACATAAGAAACCATAGACCGAGCGTAAAGCGGGGAGCACAGACTTTTGCATAACGCATAAAGCATGTGCATAAGGAATTTCATTGGTCCATTTTCTTATGCATGAGTCAGTGGACCAATCAAATTCTTTATGTATATGGTTTATGCGCTGTGCTCCCCGCTTAAGCCTGCGGGGTAATGATAAGCGGGGTAAGGGGAAACAGCGGACGAATTCGGCTATTTCCGTAGATCGGCTCGGGTATGTTCGAGGTTACAGAAAAGAGTGTATGAATCTCAGCGATTTTCAATCCAACATCTATTATTATAAAATTCATTCTTTTATATATAGAAATAAATACAAGATTCATTCTTTATTATTTTAAGTTCAACAGGTTCAAGAATAATTTCAGTTTAAAGGTTAGATTTGAAACTTAATTTATTTAATTAATTAAATAAATATTACTTAATATTACTTAATTTATTTTTTTTGTAATTAAACGTAAATATAATGCAAATGTGATGATATGTGATAAATAAGAATAAAAAAAATCTGTATTATTTTTGTAGAAACACGTTTTAATGAACAAATATTAAATCTCTCTTCCGTACAATTGATAAAGAATAAACAAACAAGAAAAAGGAAGCCAATAACTGTTGTAACTAATTAGTTTTGTGCAGAGTATGTGGATGCAGCAACAACAACAACGATAATGCACTATTAAAATTATATATATATTTGCTCTTTATTCTTACAAGATGAGTAAAAACTTAACCTCCAATATTGCGTGTGAAAAGAGTAAGGCCCGTATTCAGAACGCACTTTTATCGATAAAAGCGCGCTTTTATCTCTGAAATTCTATAGTATACGTGACGTAAACTATAGCATGTTAGCGCGCTAACATCGTTGTTAGTGCGTTCTGAATACGGACCTAAGTATAAAAGGACAGAATAAAGAAAAGGCGCGGTCTCATGAAAGGTTAGATAGATTAAAACGTTGAACTGAAAAATAACTAGACCGCAAATACTAACTTATCGATAATCAGAAATCGAAACTAAACATCTATCGATTTCTCGAGCTAATTACATCTTTTCCGACACTCCCACTTAATTAGTTCGAGAAGAAAAATTTAATTGATTCTTTAAATTATTAAGCGTTCCTTTAGTTACGTTCTTCATTAAAAGATCGGCTAGTTGTTCCTTTGATGGTACATATCTGAGTTCAATATTTCCACTTTGGACCTCTTCTTTTAAGGAGCCTATAGATCAGAGCAGCGCAGCGGTGAAGCGGTGAGCGATAGCCAATGAGAGCCATGCTTTTACGCAAAATCATGGCTCTCATTGGCTATCGCTCGCCGCTTCACCGCTGCGTCGCTCTGGTCTGTAGGCTCCTTTACGAAATTCCATTTGTTGTCAATATGTTTGGTCCTGCGGTGGAATTCTGTTGACTTGGTAAATTGTATCGCTCCTTGATTGTCCACCAGTAGTGTTACCTGACAGTCTTGTTTGTTTAAAGATGTAATCAGTTGTCGCAGCCATTTTATTTCTTGAACTGCTGCTGCTATTGCGATGTATTCACTTTCCAGCGTTGAAAGTGCATTACAGTCCTGTTTTCGTGAAGCCCAAGAGATTGGACTTCCATATATCCATGGTGTAAGGAAACAAGGTGTAGCGCTGCGCATGAGGCTGGTCAGGTGGTACGGGGCTAACCAATGAGAGAATTTTGCCAAAATGTAGTTGAAACGCGGTTGATTTGAAAATGCGAGAAAACGTAAATATTAAACTGATTATATACAGAGAGAGAAAATAATGTATAAAAAATGATTGTAATTGCTTTATGATTCGCTTACTGTAGGAATAGAATAATAATAAAATAAAATAATTGCATAAAATTTATTGAAAGATTATTATTAATAGGGAAAGGATATTAATAACAGGTTCATTTTATAATAAAAAATAAAACATTTATTTGCAGTGTATAGAAATATTGTCTTGTAACGTATTTTAAAAAAATTAAACTTTCTATTGTACAATATGTTTCATTTTTTTTTGTGATTTTCTAGTACACGCGTCCATTATTGATTTGTTAATATTTCTCAACCTAAAATAGGTCCTTGTACTCACTAAACACGTTACTACTTCACGGGGAAGTTTACAATCACTTTTCTTAAAAACGATATTAGTAACTTTATCAAAAATGCCATCTTCCGAGCTAAATGTGTTGCCATGAAAATTACAAAATTCAATATCCATTATTTTTGCAATTTTCAAAAGTTCATCGCTGGGGTACATTAAATTCCCTTTTGATATAAAATGCAACCAATCCTCATTATGTGGTAAACTTTGCGAAGTACGTGTTCCTAAGTAATTATATTTTGATCTGAACCTATAAGCGACATAGCCTGCGACATACAACAGTCCTTGCTGCTCTATAATCTTGCATGCAGTTTCTTTTTCGAAGATTTCTAACAACAACATCTCTTCTACTGAAGCTTTATACGAAGACGTATCTAATACTGGAAGGATAAGACAGGCGATGAACAGAAATAATCGTTTGACCGATTTATACGTACCATAATCATAGCATTAATAAACGCTGAAAACTGTTTAGTGAGTGCTACAACCAATTACTTAAAATACAATTTAAAACGCTCAATTTAAAACACTCACGTATACCTGTTATTTCGTCTATTTCGTGTTCCAGTTCATCTTCATTTGTATTACCTACCACTTCGTCATATCTTTCATCAATGTCATCAATACTACCTTCGACCGTCATGAAGAGATTCTTTTCAGCTTCCAAAATTTCATTCTCGCATTTTGTATGATCATCCAGGTCATCAGCCGAGCACCGTAAGTCACTTAAATCAACTAGTGGTATCGAAGTTTCGTCACCCTCAGTGTTGGCTTCATTACAAATAATATGTCCTGAGTGTTTTCCAAGTATGTACCATCTTAGTCGATTTTTGAACTCTACGGGTGAAGGATGGCTATGGGTTCCCCCCATTGCTCTTATATATGAAAAAAAATTTTCCAAAATATCTTGATTTAGTCTTCGTGTAATTAAGTACTTTATTTCAAAATCTTTGGAAGAAAAGGTCTCTTTCACGTAATTAAATAATGCTTTTAGTGACTGGTTACATAATAGAATTCCCTTTTGAAACTGCAAGAGAGATGACCGCTTGCCAACACGCATTTCAGATATTAAATCGGTCATTTTATCTAATATTTCATTTTGTTCGTCTATATTAACTCCATAACCTCTTAAGCCAGTGTGAGAACCGTACTTCATGTGACTGTTAAATACGTCGAACCAGTCATTGAAACATCCGAGAACGTATGACATTTCACTCCAATTTGGAGATTTCAGAAATCCTTGGGAACCGCACCACTCAATAGCTTTTGAATTGAGACGCGAAAAAATTTGAGCTGCTAGTTTAACGTTTTGCCTTTTTGGTCCTTGAACATCTAACTGCGTTCTGGTTAATGTGTAGGCAACTTTTAAGTCATTTTGGTTTAATGCTAATAATTCCTCCAAACAATCCGTATTAATAAATTGGCCTTGAACACGAAATCCACTGTCAAACAGATTATTTCTTGCTAATTTTATTAAATGTGGCATGTCTGCAAAGAAGAACACTTTCAAATTTGAATCAGAAGGATGCTCTATGAAACATTTCAATTTGATGCGCTTTATATTTGGATGCTTGGCTGAATTCGGTGCATCTACGCTAATGTGGAGCTCGTTCCATAAGGCCATATTCGTCGGTCCCATGTCGTTCGTTACAGCTACGACAATGTAATGAATGTCATACAATTCTTTTATAATCGAACATAGAATGTCTTTCGTCATTGCATTATCGAAATTATAAAATATCGGCTGCTTCCAATTCTTGAATAGTCCTCGTGCCATAACGACTTGGCATGCTTTATGCGGCCCATACACCTTCTGTTCCCTTCTATCCAAGTCCAACTTTTTGGAAATACTGATCTCATCAAAAGTGAGAACTGTTATTTTATCAATGTCGGTAAGATCGGATCCCTTTGCCTTCATTAATTCCAGAACTTCTTCTAGAATCCCAGGTTTTATCGTGAAACTAGAACACCATTTGCGAAGTGTCGCTTCACAAGGTAATGGGTAATTTTTCTGTTCACGAAAATATTGATACGCTCTGGCACTTAGTGATCGAAGAGCGATTGCCGAAGTAATGTCTTCGGGGCACCATCTTGTATTAGTGTTCGACTTCAGTCTTTTTATCTGTCCAGGAGTAAATACTTTTTTAAGCAAATCTTCAGCAATTGATATTCTATTTTCACAATCAGCTCTCATTTTTTCCAATGCTTCAGTTTTTTTTGCCAACTCTTTTTCCAATTTATCCATTTTTCTCCGCATGTTTTCAGTTTCTTGCTTAAAACGTTGATGCAGGTCTTCACACACTTTTAAAGATATAACAGCATTTTTGTTTTCTGTTGAATCTTTCGAGCTTTCTCTGAAAATAAATTAAATTCAGCGTCAAAAGGAATTGTAATGAACTTTAACTTCATTATGTACATAATAAAATGTGAGATACGTAGCGAAAGTGTGTGCGTGTGTGTGTGTGAATGTGTTTCACACCGTATAATCAATGGATTCCTTACTTACACTCCCTTAAGAATGAAAAAGGACCGAGCCCTGTTTAGACAGGACTGGTTACTGTGTGGCTAAATCGCGACCGATGAAACATGTATGCAGTTAATAGTATGTCAACAATTTGTTTTCTTTTCAATAATTGAAAGACATAAATCTAGTACCGAGTGCAGAATTACAAAAATTTCTTTATGAGACTAAGTATAATATCGACATTGCATGCGCGTAATGACTTTCATTACTCATTTCAGATCTATGCTTTAAAAAATCCTGGCAACATTTTTAAAGGAATTGACACATTTCAATTTTTTGGCAATTTTAATCCTTTTAAATAACTTTTAATGTTAAGTGTAGAATTTAAAATACGCAATGCAGTACCTTTCTTCTCTTGTATTTTCGTCTGTCGTAAGGTCCAAACCTACTTCTCTCGTTTCATTAGTTACTTCGTTTATCTTCTGATTCACATACGCATTTTTATCTTTGAGCTGAGTCATAACTGTTTCTTTTTCTTCATAACTCTTAACAAGATCAGCATATGTTGGCATGAAAGTGTTGATTCTATATTATGCAATGTAAATTATTACATCAAATCTACTCGACATATTCTTCAACTATGTTACACATTATTAATATATCACATACATACTTTTCGTTTTTTTTCCTCGGATGTAGAACCACCCTCTCTTTTCTATTGCAATGTAAATTCAGTGTCGGTATTGACCCTTTTTTTAATCTTTTCATTTCCTTTCTCGTCTTTACTCCTTTTCTTCCTTCAGTTAAATGTATTTCGAATGAACATTCAGTAAAATGTTTTTCACATACTCTAGCTAAAATGCACAAAAATACTAATTCAATTGCAGATCCCAATTTTATAGATGTATTATATGTATAATAATTAGGTTACATTTTTTGAGGTTAGTTTTTGTATTGCCTGCGAAACGTATAGCAAGGCGCTTGCTTTGTTGTTTAATCAAAAAATCAAAATGGTTTAATAACATGCAAAATATTCATCGACTTACCATGATCTACATTGATTTTTTTTTCATTTCTCGCGCACACTTCAAGCCACTTATTTCGGAGGTCTTCTTCTTTCGGGAAGGTAAAATATTTCAACACTTCTCCAGCTCGGTTAGAGCAGTTCGAGATACAACAATTTGGCATTATGACAAATATAATCGTCATCCCCGTTGATGGATTTGAAAAGAAATTAATAATTGATTCAGTAGAATGTTGCACACAACTTATAATAAATAATAAAAATTCCGAAAAATTATCAATCTTTTAGGAAGATGAAATCACCGAGTGATTCTTCACTTACTTTACTAACTCTGCGCAGTGCAGCTTGAATGTTTACTTGTCTCCCGTTTTACGTGTCTCCCGTTCGGCCGGCTTCGGCAGTTTTCGTACATTTTGGCAAAATTTACCGATTGGTTGAACGAAAATCCACTGCGCATCTCCCTTCGTGCTACACCTTGTTTCCTTACACCATGCATATATCATCATAATATAACCGCTGGTTGACTTGCGATCATCTTGATCACCTGCCCAATCTGCATCTGAATAGGCTAGAAGATTCAGATCTTTACTTGTTCGTCCATCATAGATAAGTCCTTGATTGTATGTTCCTTTCAAGTAACGAACAATATGTTTTGCTCCTTCCCAATGTTGGTTTCCTGGATTTGCAGGAACTGGTTTCCTTGAACCGACTCAGTAGATTGACAGCATGAGCGATATCGGGACGTGTTAGATTTGCCACAATTGTAAAGTGCCCAGCAATTCATTGTAAGGTTTGTCTACCATTGCTGCTTTCTCCTCAGCTGATTTTGGATTCATCTCACTTGAGTACTTGAGTGCGGGGTTTAATGGAACGTTTGTCGTTTTAGCATCCACCATTCTAAATCTATCTATTATCCTTTGAATATAGCTGGTTTGATGTATCATTATTTGCTTTTTGCTTCGTATTCTTTCAATTTCTAGTCCAACAAAGTATCGTGGTTCATTTATTTTGACCTCGAAATTGGCGTGCAGTTCTTCTAAAAACTTATCAAGTATTTTAACTGAAGTACTCAGAACGAGCCCATCGTCAACGTAAAGCGCTAAATAAAGTCTCTCGTTGTTTTTGTTACCTGTGTAGATACAGTTGTCTGCTGGAGACCTTTCTAACTCGTAGTTCCTAAGAAATTCATCGAACTTCTTGTTCCAGCAATTGGGAGACTGCTTTAAGCCATACAAGCTCTTTTTTAATTTGACGATTCTTTTACATTCCGGCCAAGGACCTTCTGGTAATTCAATCCAGATATTCTCCTTCAATTCTCCATGTAAAAATGCTGTTTTGACATCAAATTGTTTGATTTCTAAATCTTCTGTTGCTGCTTTTGCTAACAATGCTCGTATACTTTCATAACGTACGACAGGAGCGTACGTTTCCTCGAAGTCGATTCCAGCTCGCTGCGTAAAGCCTCTGGCCACCAATCTTGCTTTATAGCGATCTTCCTCTCCCGGTACCTGCTTTACTTTGAACACCCATTTGCAGTCTATAAGCTTTCGATCCTTTGGTTTTTCATCGTTTGTCCATGTCGAATTTTTCTTATGAGCCTCGATCTCCTCATCTATAGTCTGCTTCCATTTACTTGCATTTTGTCCTTTAGTTGCCTCGTTGTAAGAGGTCGGCTCTGCTACCGATATGAATGCGCATCCGTATCTATCAGGCTGTTTTAAAGTACTTCGATTTCGAAGTTCCATAGTAGTATTCGTATCCTTCGACGTCTTGGACGGGTTTCCCGTTATTCCATCTCCATCCACTGGATCATCTTTAGAAATTTGTTTTTCTTCATTAATTTTGTTGGAAGCATCTTCTGAATTGATATTCTGATTATTCGTTTCAGTAACTGACAAATTCTTTGAAAAACGAAAATCTCCTTCTTTGTGACTAAGGGTGCGTTCCGAGTCGCGCATGAAGCGCGTAGACTGCATAGAAAGTCGTTCCGAGTTAACTATTGCGCGCTTCGAAAGCGCTTCGAGAGTACTTGAATTCCCCAGATTGTACTAACCGTACTAATTCTTAGCACTCCACTCAGCGCATTAACTGCATTAACTTCTCTTTCGACCTGAGGCAGTTGATGCGTCTGATGCGTTCATGCGGTCTATGCGCATGATTTGTAATTCGGAACGAGCAACGAGTACCGGACAATACAACAATGAACGGACGAATATTTGCGATTTGCGATGGAACAGCGATTACAGCAATTGCATGATTTCCCGGTCTTATTAGAGGATAAAAATAAAGTATTAATTTTATTTTTAAATGAAGAGGATATGGCGAAAGTAAGCCAAGATAAAATTAATGGCATTATTCAACAAAAATTAAAAGGGCGAAGTAAGAGTCAGAAGTAAATTACATTTAAAATAATATTAAAATGTTAACATATTTACAATAGAAATATTACAAAAATTGCTTAACAATTGTTACGCGCAGCATGTTTTTAATTTTAACAATTGTTATGCGCAGCATGTTTTTAATTTTAAGTAACGGGCATAATGTTTTTTAATTTTAAGCAATTTTTTTTTGTAATATTTCTATTGTAAATATGTTAACATTTTTTAAATTATTTTAAATGTAATTTACTTCTGACTTTTACTTCGCCCTTTTAATTTATGTTGAATACTTTCATCAAAATTAATGGCATATTATTTTACCTTGATTTATTTAATGTATAGATTAGACGTTATATTAATTAGGAATTACGCGATCGACGTAATCAATAATTTTTTTCAACTCCAATTTGTTTTCCACGTGATTTATCTACTATTAATAGAAAAAAATAATTTTCTGTGTATCATTTAGAGATATGCCTTCGACTTCATTTTCACTAACGCTCGAGTCGGAATTGTCATCGGAACTTTCATCATTTTTCTTTAAAAGTATTAAAGAAGAAATTACAATTATTAGAAATTGTTTATTGACGTCTTGTATAGCGTCCATCTTGAATTCGCATAGCTCGCACAGGAAACCGGTCCGAATTCATAAGCGCTTCATGCGTGTTATGCGCGCATTGAAAAAACGGAACAATTTCAAAGTTTTGTGCATCAGTATTGCAGTCCACGCGCTTCATGCGCGACTCGGAACGCACCCTAAATGTCACCGTTGTTGCTATTCCTACTTTCTGTTTGATTGGATCGTAGATACGAAAATTGTTGCTACCTTGACAGCCGACGAAAATTCGTTTTTCCGCTCTCTTGTCCCATTTCCGACGTTTGACCTTCGGAATATTTTCATAACAGTCAGAGCCAAATATTTCCAACTTCGATAAATCCGGCTTCTTATTATACCATCTCTCGAACGGTGTTAGATTACTGTTCTTGGATGTGCACGTCAAATTCCTAAGATATGCGGCCGTCTTCACCGCTTCACCCCAGAATGTTTTCGGTAGTTTGCGTCCATATAACATTGATCGAGCTGTTTCCGTCAAAATCCGAATCTCTCGTTCTGCTTTGCCATTTTGCTCTGGATTGTAGGGCGCCGTTAATTCCAGAACCGTTCCATTCTTGGTTAAAGCATCCTTTAATTTCTCATTGACGTATTCGCGACCGTTGTCGCATTTTACAATTTTGACTTCCTTTCTGAGATGAGTCTTGACGTAAGCACAGTAGTCAAGTACTTTTCTAGAGACCACTTCTTTACTTCTTAAAATGTGTACGATACGGAACTCGCTTGCGTCATCCTTAAGGACCATGAACCATCGCGCTCCGTTATAAGTTGATTCGTGTGGACCACTTACATCTGTATGTACCATATCTCCTACCTCTAGTTTCCGAGGTATAGTAGATGGAAAAGTCCTTCTTGATTGTTTTCCGTACACACAAGCCTCGCATTGGAACTTGTCAAAATCGTTTAGTTTGATGCCTGTTACAACATTGTTCTTGACCATTCTCTCGAGCGTTTCGGCACTTGCGTGACCCATTCTTTCATGTAGAAGTTGCAACGAAATCGTTTCCGATGTACATGCCTGTGATAACTTCGACCGAAATTTCATATGATACAGATTGCCGTCCCAGGTACCCACTGCACTGACTTGGTTGTTATATGTTACAGTAACTTCATTTCTTGTAGTAATTATTTTATGTCCATGCTTCGCAGCAGCATTAAAAGCGAAAAGATTTTTCTTCAAATCAGGTACCCATCGAACATCTTCGAGCTTTATTTCCATCCATCTCCCACTACGCCAGGCCTCCATCTTGACTTTACCGATTCCTTTAGAGATAACTTTCTTGTCATTCGCTAGTCTAATAGATTCGCCACCTTTATTCTCGTCAAGCTCACAAAAGAGACTTCGGTCATAACTCATGTGAAAACTCGCGCCACTATCCGCTATCCAATCAGATATTTCACAGACATTAACTTCAGCTTCGCATACAAATGTGGCAGCCTCATCTTTGATACTCTTCTTTTTCTTTTGAGATTCTTTCTTAAAGTGATAACATTCTGACTTAAAATGTCCCGGCTTGCCACAAAAATAACATTTCTTTTTAGTATGTACCTTTTTTGAAGCCTTTGATTTATGTGGATTGTTCTCTGTTGTGGATTGTGGTCTGTTGTGGTCTTTTGCTGTTGCTTCTCCTTACTGCCTTTAGTGGCAAATGCTGATCCGCTACCTATTTCTTGTTCTCTTTCATCAGCTCTCAACAGTCCACGCCACAACACTTCGAGCGTTTTATCTTCTTCTTTCTTATTATCCCACGTAACTTTATAAAATTTGTATGTTTCTGGCACTCCGCGTAGTACCTGTGCTGCCGCATACTTATCTGTTATTACTTCACCCGCAGCCTTGAGCTTCATTATCTTATTTTTTGCATCCTTTATATACTCTTCCATCGTCATGTCATTCATCGAAAGATTTTGAACAGCATCGATTAGAGATCCTATTGTCTCTCCTGTATGGTCATCACACTTCCTTGCGATCCTAAACCACATTTCAGTTGCACAGATGCAATCTAATAAATCGATTGCAATGTCAGCTTCTACGGTGTCACCGATTATTGACATGGCATAAGCATCTGCCTCTTCCCATTTCTTTACCTCTGCTGTCGCACTCGGTTTCTCTTCTACCCCGAGCGTGATATTCAAGGCATCTTTCACTCGAAGGTGATTTTGAACCTGAAACTTCCAGAGCCTATAATTACCTGGCTCTGTCAGGGTAGTAATACGGGAAGTCGGTATATTCGATGTCATTATTACACACTAAACAATGCCTTTTGTTATACTTTCCTTTCGTTCAATGTGGCTTGTAAAGGATCCTTGTATTCTAACCTGTACAACTGGCGCAGTGGAAGCGTGCTGGGCCCATAACCTGTTGTAACTAATTAGTTTTGTGCAGAGTATATGGATGCAGCAACAACAACAACGATAATGCACTATTAAAATTATATATATTTGCTCTTTATTCTTACAAGATGAGTAAAAACTTAACCTCAATATTGCGTGTGAAAAGAGTAAGTATAAAAGGACAGAATAAAGAAAAGGCGCGGTCTCATGAAAGGTTAGATAGATTAAAACATTGAACTGAAAAATAACTAGACCGCAAATACTAACTTATCGATAATCAGAAATCGAAACTAAACATCTATCGATTTCTCGAGCTAATTACATCTTTTCCAACAATAACATATTAAAATCTAAAGATGATAAATTAAAATTCACGTATTTAAAATTCTGTAATTCTTATGTATTATTACGTGATTTAACAAATATTGAATCTTTTTATGACCGTACAATTGATAAATAATAAGCAAACAAGAAGAAGGAATCCAATAACGGTCAAAGCTGGATCACAAATGCTTATTATAATTATGTTTTTTTTTATTTTATATTTTTTATATTTTATGTTTTATTTTATTTCTGACAGACGCTTCTAATCTTTGTACTTTCAAATACTGACACATGCGATAATTCAAATAATGACACATGCCGAATGTTTCCGAATCTAACCAAAGTTTACCCGACTTCGTCCGATATTTCCCCTGTCGGTTATCACATCCCCCCTTGTCTATAGTAGCAGCTTACGCTCGGTCTATGGTTTCTTATGTCTATGGTATCACGAGTATTTAAAAATAAGAAACATATTATAAAATAAGTTTTGAAAACTTATTTAAAATAAAAATTATGAAAGTCATAAAGAACGTTTAATTCTTTAAAGAATTAAATTTAAAGAATTAATTACATAACTGGTACTGAACCCTTCATTCTTTAAATAGTTTTTTATATGACTAAATTGTATATTAATATAATAACAACCACGAAAAGAAACTGCTTATTAATTAAAGATGCCA
The DNA here is from genome assembly GCF_001594065.2 of Cyphomyrmex costatus. Classification (NCBI taxonomy): domain Eukaryota; kingdom Metazoa; phylum Arthropoda; class Insecta; order Hymenoptera; family Formicidae; genus Cyphomyrmex; species Cyphomyrmex costatus. The sequence continues at coordinate 56,508 of NW_017280345.1, read as the reverse complement.
GTACAAAGTGAACATACATAAAGTGTGTATAACTTTCGACCGATCGCCTCCGCTTTCCGCTGTACCCCTCACCTCATATTAAATACATATACATATAAATACATATACAGGGTGTCATTAATCGAGCGGATCACCTATCAGGAGCAAGTAGAGTAGACCGAACTGAGTCGAAAAGTTTTATACCATTTTTCAGTTGACGCAATATTTAACGAGATATTAGACCTTAAATATAACCGAATAAGCGCGTTCGTCCGGCCTACTACTCAGGGCCGGCGCTAGGTAATGCGGGGCTGGGTGCATAAAAATGCGGGACTGATTCTTGAAAATGCAATAATTTATTTCAAATCACAATTATTTTATTTCAAATATATAAAATAAATATAAAATAACATAAAATAAAATAAACTTAAAAGTTTAATGTTTTATATTACTATTTTATAATAAAATCTTTCGTGTCAACAATAAAATATTTTATAATAAAATCTTTGATAAAATAAAACCTTTGAAGAGAGATAAAATAATCTTAAAAACGAACTTTTCTCGCTTTTGCTGAAGCAAAGTCGTTAATTACATTGGAAAAATCAGTCTCATGTGATATCTCTCTTTCTATGGACATCATCGCTAATCCCACTAGTCTTTCTTGCGATGTATTTGAGCGTAAGTAGTTTTTTATCAATTTTAATTTTGAGAAGCTCCTTTCAGCAGTAGCAATTGTTACTGGTAAAGTTAATAAAATTCTAATCGAAATATAAATATTTGGATAGACTAGATTTAGTTTTAATTCAATCAGATATTTCAGTATATCTAAAAGGCAACTTTGATTGTTTTCTGGAAGTACTTGAATAAAAGATAGCAATTCTTCAAATAGATCTGTTCCATCTATATCAGAAATCTGTCCATCTTGTAAAAGAATATGGAAGTTATTGCAGTTTTTTAACAAGTCGTCTTTAGATAAATTTTTTATTTTTTTGAAATTATAGAGAAATCCAAAGTTATTCTTGAGATCTTCGTATAGCTTAAAACGTTCCTTAAATGATTCAATGGCTCGGTCGATAACGAGGAGAAAATATTGTATGCGGAATTGTTCTTCTTCATTTTTTATTGACTCATCGACGTTTTCATAATCATATTGTCGTTTCGATCTAGCAACTCGTCTTTGAAGGAAATGAGGAATTATATTATTTTCTTCTGCAATAACTTTCGCAGTTCTCATACACTTGTGATATCCATTTTCTCTAAAAGTTGATAATTCTTTGAGTAGATTATCAAGAAATGATATAGTCACATCTATTTGCATATCCTTTTGCTGAAGTATTTTACTTACTCTGTTAACTTTTACAAGTAATTCATACCATATAATAGTTAATATGAATGGAAAAAATTGAATTTCTTTCAATAAAGAAGTAGCTTCGCTATAAGTTTTCGCATCTTTAGATTCGGTTAAAATTTCTTCAAATACTTGTACAAACTCTTTGATTTGGAACCGTACAGCTTTTACACTTTCTACACGGCATTCCCATCGAGTATCAGATAGTGTTTTTGGCGTAAGCTTTAAATGTTTCTTGGCTATATCATATCTATAGTTAGAAGCTGACAAAAATGTATAAAGTCGTTGAATTATACCAAAAAATGTAACAACCTTCGGAGAAACGTTAGCAATATCTGCCAACACGAGATTTAAATTGTGACAGCCACATGGTGTAAAAAAAGCTTTTCGATTCTCTCGTAAAAGTTGGGCTTGCACACTGGATTTGAATCCTTTCATGTTTGCTCCATTATCATATCCTTGTCCCCTGCAGTTTGTAAAATCAAGTCCACAGTCATTCAGATGTTGTTTTAGAGTTGTAGCCAATCCTAATCCGCTAGTATCTTTAACCACCAAAAACCCAGTAAAACTTTCACATATTTGTATTTCACCGTTGTGTATATAAATATATCGTATGATGCAGGAAAGTTGCTCCTCATGAGAAATATCTGGAGTGCAATCCAAAATAACAGAAAAATACTTAGCAGCTTTTATTCGATCGATCAGAGTATTTCTGATTCGATTACCCATCAGAGATATAAGTTCGTTTTGTGTATCTTTACTTAAATAGGTAACTCTATGTCTTGCTGCTTTAACATAACTTACATGTTCCATTAGGACAGAATCATACCGAGCCATAAGTTCTACAAGGCCTAAAAAATTCCCATTATTTGGTGTATTCAGCAAATCAGATGAACCTCTTAATGCCATATTATGTTCGGCTAGATATTGAATAATGGCTATTAATCTTTCCAAAATATTTTTCCATTTCTGTTTTTCCTTAATATAAAGTTTTTCAGACAAATGAATAACATTAGAATGATTTATAGCTTTAAAACGAGCTTCAGTCCATGTATCCATTGCTTTAAAGTGTGTTTTGGATACTTCGTGTCGTTTTAGTTTCTCGGATGTATGCTGCCAATCATTAAATCCATGTGTTTCAAGCTGGCCTGATCCACTTTTAAATAATTTGCAGGGAAAACAGAAGATAGCATTTTTCTCCTTTGAATACACTAACCATTGTCTATCAATTAGCTCACCATTGCTCATTTTTCTTGTGTAATATACTTCCGAAAAGTTTCTATTTTTATGATCTTTTGGAAAATAATTCAAACAAATTTTACGGGGTACTTTTTCCATTAAAACATTTTTTTCAGCTACCGTGAGAATTACTGGCCATGTACATATATCCTTAAGTTTTTGGTATTCATCTATTCAGTTAATATTTTTTCTTCCTTTCGAGTATCCTGCAAAAAGTTTTTTTAAATTAATTAAAATTCAAGGACTATGAGCGAAAAATATAATCAACAAAAAAACATTTAAACATTAAACAAACGTATCGACCTATGTTGGATCATTATCAATATTAAAAACTTTATATAAAAACTATAACTTTATTTAAAATTATTTTAAATTACTTTTGTTTTTAGAGTGTAATAACACTTACATTATTGTTATCTGTATATTTTAGAAGGTCATCATTTTGCAAATGTGTACCAGATGTTTCTTGAGTAGGCTTGTTTTCTTCTGTATTAATATTATCTCTTTTCAAAAATTTATGCATGGATCCTTTTTGACTATTAATAAATTCTTCTTGAGCTTTGCGTTTTCTCTCCTTCTCTGCGCCACTTACGTATTTTCTTCCAATATCTCTTTCTCTCATCCCAGACAGCACACGGATATCCAATGGATATCCATAGTACATCCTTTATGGATATTGGGATATCCGTGGGACATTCGTTTTACATCCTTCGGACATTCAGTGGACGTCCATAGGACATCAGTTTGCGACGTTGGTGGACATACTAAAAACGTCCCTGACATGTCCGGTGGACGTCCGATGGATATCCGATAACCGTTTTTAATGGACGTATAAAGGAGCATCCAGATTTGCAATAATATACAGAATAATATAATAAATTAAAAAGATGAAAAATATATTTTGAATAAACTTCATTCAATATATAATATATAATATTTTTTTTATAAATATTATATATTATATATTGAATAAAGATTATTCAAAATATATTTTTCATCTTTTTAATTTATTAAATAAAAGCAAGAAGCATCACTCACTTCGTCGTCCGCGACGATTGCGACGATGCTTGACGATTGCGAGTGATGCTCTTGACGATTGCGACGATGCTCACGACGAGCACAACGGCACGGTTCGCACTTCAGTACACGCACACGTACCGTTTGCACGGCTATTTCAGTTTTAAGGTTTGTTCGCATCGCACGCTCCAACCTCCAACATGCTCCAATATGCTCCTACCATAGCTCTTGCTCACTTCAACGAGCACGTTGGAGAGAGTAAGAGCTATGTTAGGAGCATATTGGAGCATGTTAGAGCATGCGACGCGAATAAACCTTATGTCTTCAATTAAAAAATGCATAACCCGCGAAAATGGCGAGAATCGCCCGAACACCGGCTAACCTAACTGCTTGCGTCCACGACGTCGTCACGCCGCTAACACGCGCGTCAGGATGAACGAACGGGACATCCAAAATGGCGAGACCGCTAGACGGATTTTGAGTAATCGCACGGCACAGTCAAAGTCGGCGCAACACTTTTCAAAAATATAACGCGGAAACAAGCACGTACCCGACAAAAACGTGTCCATCCAACACGACGGATGATGCAACAAGATTCACGGCTATTTCAAAATGGCAAGAAACAAAAGAGAAATCGGAAGCAGAATTACATATTCAGATGGCATTGGCATAGATCGAGGGAGCTATATGCGCCGAAATCCGCATTGCGAACAACATATGGATATACAAATTTGTCCATTTAGGGATATCCGTAGAGCATCCATAAATATATATCCTATGGACAGCTTATAAAGGTCCATGGACATCCCGACCAGAAATGGACATGAAACGGATGTCCGTAGGACATCCTGTGCTGTCTGGGATGATGATCTTGTCCTTAGTTGTTCTTATAAACAATGTCGAATCTCTTTTTCTTCTGTTTAAAATAGACTATTTTAAATAATATTTACTTTTTCACTACAAACTACAATCATTATTCATCGTATATCACAACCATATATTTAACATTACATATATTAGGTTCATTCAGAACAACCGCTCACTAAGCGCTCAGTAAGCTCTTTCATCTGATTGTCATATTCAGTTGTCATTGTTGATATTCGGTCTATTTTCTGTTCCTGTACTAGACTGCATTAAGGTACATTCACATGTAATCGTCAAGCAGCGGAAGCAGCAACCAATAAGTGAAGCGATATGAATAGTGGCGTAAAAAATATTTATTTCGCCACCGCAAAGCGTCGGAAACCGTGTAAATTCGCCTTCCTGTACACCGGACGCAGAAACGCTTATCGCGCGTTCCTAACCAATAGGTCTTTTCTTTATTCCTACACTGTCTGAACTGGTGCACACGGTGCAGGAATAAAGAACAGATAATCTTATCCGCACATGTGGAAGTGAGAGGTCCAACTATTTTCTATCTCGTTATGTCGTTACAATAAGTAAAACGCGGGGCTGATCAAAACGCGGGGCCGCGTGCGCTGCACCGTCGCACATAGCCTAGTACCGGCCCTGCTACTACTGCCAAGCGTGTACGCCTGTCAATCGCTCTCTACGCGCGCGGGTCGCGAGGAGCGGGGATGGTCTGAGGCGTGTCGTCCGAGTTTAGAGGCTCGCGGCGATATGCGCGGCGCGAGACGTTTCCCACTTCCCGCGCGCCAAGTAACGATGGCGGATATTCAGTAGTAGTAGGCCGGACGAACGCGCTTATTCGGTTATATTTAAGGTCTAATATCTCGTTAAATATTGCGTCAACTGAAAAATGATATAAGACTTTTCGACTCACAATCAGTTCGGTCTACTCTACCTGTTCCTGATAGGTGATCCGCTCGATTAAGGGGTTATACATATATCAGTTACTTTTCGTGGTAATATATTATATTAGATAATATCATTTAAAGTGTTAAAGGTTTAAATTATTAGGGATCTTTTTTTGATTAGATGAACATTTAAAGATTTAAATCTTTGAGAGGATTCTTATACGAGTGGCTGAGAATAACCGCCAAATATTTCATGGGTGGGTAGAACAGACAATACTGAGTGAGTCGAAAAGTCCTGTACCATTTTGGGATTGCAGCAATAGTTAACGAGATATTAATTTTTAAAGATTGGCAAATACGCGCGTTCGTCCAGCCTACCACACCATTGAGTGTATGTACGCCTACAGAACGCCGCGATGGGCGCGCAGGCCGCGCGAAGCGGACGTTTGGGGGCTAGCAGCGGTGTGCGCGACGCGGTCGGCGGAGCGCTTGCCAACCATCCCCACTCTTCGCGCGGCTAGTTATCGCGATAGCGAATATTCGGCGCTTCAGAAATTAATATTTTGACAGCGAAAATCGGGAAATGATCGAAATCTTTTTGAGAACTCAATTTAGTTCTAAAGCGTGTACATGCCCGTGTACATACAGAAAAATGTTATAAATATGAATTGTTTTCAGTAAATAATAAGTGTATTTTAATTGTACCAACAACGTTCATTAATAAGATAGAGCGGACTAAACTGAGTCGAAAAGCCTTTTACCAGTAATTTGTAATTTTCGCAATATAGTTAACAAGATATTAATTACTAAAATATTAATCTTCAAGAATTTTTCATTCAAGTACTATCAACTTTACAGAAAAACAGCAAGAAGCAAAAATTGTTTATTTTCTTTTCATAAAGTTCTACAAATTTTT
>NW_017280345.1:26340-49722 GCF_001594065.2 Cyphomyrmex costatus | reverse complement strand
GGTAGGCTGGACGAACGCGCGTATTTGCCAATCTTTAAAAATTAATATCTCGTTAACTATTGCTGCAATCCCAAAATGGTACAGGACTTTTCGACTCAGTATAGTCTGTTCTACCCACCCGTGAAATATTTGGCGGTTATTCTCAGCCACCCGATGTATACACAGATGTCTATATGTATACAGGGTGGCTGAGAATAACCGCATAATATTTAATGGGTGGGTAGAACAGACTATACTGAGTCGAAAAGTCCTGTACCATTTTGGGATTGCAGCAATAGTTAACGAGATATTAATTTTTAAAGATTGGCAAATACGCTCGTCCGTCCGGCCTACCACACCATTGAGTGTACGCCTACAGAACGTCGCGATGGGCGCGCGGGCCGCGGGAAGCGGACGTTTGGGGGCTAGCGGCGGTGTGCGCGGCGCGGGCGGCGGAGCGCTTGCCAACCATCCCCACTCTTCGCGCGGCTAGCTATCGCGATAGCGAATATTCGGCGCTTCAGAAATTAATATTTTGACAGCGAAAATCGGGAAATGATCGAAATCTTTTTGAGAACTCAATTTAGTTCGCTCTAAAGCGTGTACATGCCCGTGTACATACAGAAAAATGTTATAAATATGAATTGTTTTCAGTAAATAATAAGTGTATTTTAATTGTACCAACAACGTTCATTAATAAGATAGAGCGGACTAAACTGAGTCGAAAAGCCTTTTACCAGTAATTTGTAATTTTCGCAATATAGTTAACAAGATATTAATTACTAAAATATTAATTTTCAAGAATTTTTCATTCAAGTACTATCAACTTTACAGAAAAACAGCAAGAGGCGGAAATTGTTTATTTTCTTTTCATAAAGTTCTAGAAATTTTTTCATAAATTTTTATCAACCTTTTAGTGCTGCATTTTCTTATTAACAATTGTTTTTATGAGAAAATACGGTACTAAAAAATTCTGAAAAAATTCCCAGTATACTGGGATACCACTTAAAAAAAAATGCGCCATGCTATCTACCTCCAGGTGGTGCGGAAATGATAACGCTTCGTCAAATTTTTTATTTTATTTTCATAAAGCTCTGGGAATTTTTTAGTACCGTATTTTCTCATAAAAACAGTTGTTAATAAGAAAATGCAGCACTAAAAGGTTGATAAAAATTTATGAAAAAATTTCTAAAACTTTATGAAAAGAAAATAAACAATTTTTGCCTCTTGCTGTTTTTCTGTAAAGTTGATAGTACTTGAATGAAAAATTCTTGAAAATTAATATTTTAGTAATTAATATCTTGTTAACTATATTGCGAAAATTACAAATTACTGGTAAAAGGCTTTTCGACTCAGTTTAGTCCGCTCTATCTTATTAATGAACGTTGTTGGTACAATTAAAATACACTTATTATTTACTGAAAACAATTCATATTTATAACATTTTTCTGTATGTACACCGGCATGTACACGCTTTAGAGCGAACTAAATTGAGTTCTCAAAAATATTTCGATCATTTCCCGATTTTCGCTGTCAAAATATTAATTTCTGAAGCGCCGAATATTCGCTATCGCGATAGCTAGCCGCGCGAAGAGTCGGGATGGTTGGCAAGCGCTCCGCCGCCCGCGCCGCGCACACCGCCGCTAGCCCCCAAACGTCCGCTTCCCGCGGCCCGCGCGCCCATCGCGACGTTCTGTAGGCGTACACTCAATGGTGTGGTAGGCCGGACGGACGCGCGTATTTGCCAATCTTTAAAAATTAATATCTCGTTAACTATTGCTGCAATCCCAAAATGGTACAGGACTTTTCGACTCACAAGTATGGTCTGTTCTATCCACCCATTAAATATTATGCGGTTATTCTCAGCCACCCTGTATAAACATAATATTGCATATGTGATCTTAACATCGGGAACACACGTGTGGCTGCCGGCTGATGTCACACATACGCACTAACACACGCAGGATACTCATATACGCACTACTACACACGCACCGTCGCCATCTTGTTGTTCTCATCATGGCCGAAACCGGAAATCAAGCCGGCCTCAGTTCTCTGGACTGTTTTTGACGAAGTTAGCGATCTAGTATAGTATAGACACCTGTGAACCACAATCAATCACAACTGTTGGCGTTGTTTTGCGAAACCAAATCTTCCCGAACTGCTTCGAAAATAGTTGATAATGACGTAGGGTGGTTCTATTTCCCCACTACTCTAAATCTGCGCAGTAGTATATCACGGGAAGAGCATACCCTTGTCTTTATACCATGCTTCCCATAAATTATGATATGTTGCCAATTTGATAGCTGTTAATTAAATTTTGAATTACAGATGGGCTTTTGGAATCTTATTGTGGGAAATAGTTACTTTAGGTGCCACGCCTTATCCTGATACTCCCACAAATAGAATTTTACAATTTCTCAAATTTGGATATCGAATGGAGAGACCACCAAATTGTAGTCGAGAATTGTATGTATATTACAACCTATTCTTCTTTTAATTAATACGTAGATTTCTCATTTTCATGCATAAATATAAATATCTGGCGCCGAAAATTAAATTCTAGTAATTTCCTTTAAAATTTGCAGTTTTTAATACTAATTTTTTCTTAAAAAAAAATTTTTTTTTCAGATACAGCATAATGTATTCATGTTGGAATATAAGACCACAAAGTAGACCTACTTTTATCGAATTAAAACAAAGTTTAGATAAATTGCTCAGTAATTATTCGGAAAATAAATATTTGAGTTTGTACGATGTTTTATATGAATCAGCTGTTGAAAGTAACAAACCAAAATCGATTAATGCATATTAAAATGTATGGCACACCTATATTAACTAGATTATAACTAACTAATTAAATTGAATTTTAACATGACAATTTTAATAACTTTTACTATGAAAAAGAATCATTTATTATTTCCTAATTATTATACATACAATAATTTATATGATGTATAGTATACATATAAGTTCTTTTACAAACAAATCTCAGTAAACCAAAGCGTAACTGTAGTAATAATATAAGTAACTTTTGGATTTAAATTTAGGTACAACTCACCTGGTAACCTGATTAATTATGGTATTATCCCTTTCACAAAGCAGTTAACCAATGTTCAACTTATTTCTCATCTCTTTCCAATTCTAATAATCTTAAAGTCCTGTTTACGGTACTACAACTTTGTCCGAGTTCTTAGATCCAGGAACGATTAGCTAATAAACATGTAGCTTTTGCAGAAAAAAAATAAGTTTATTGGCTACACATTTCTCGGTCCGAGAATTCGAGTTTTAGCACCATGGACACAAAGCTTTTCAGTCTGAATCTACAATAGTTCTAGTTTAAACCCAGTCATCAAATCCCGATTCACTTCGAAGTGAAATAAAATTTTTTAGATGTAAACGGATTAATTCACTTAATCTTTATTTAACATTATTTTTCCTCACGCGTGCATGTAATATGCCCTATACCGCAACGCTTTTGCGTGCGGTAAATAGCCAATATCTCAAGCCGTTGAGTTATTTCTCTAACCCCACGCAAAAGCGTTGCGTTATGAAAAATAAGTAAATAATGCAACGCAGTGTTTCATAACGCAACGCAGTGGTAGCGCTCGTACAAATAACAACACGGAGAAACCTATTTAACATTAATTCACAAAAATCGATTTACTTCAATCCTCTTTTCTCAGCGGAGTAGAGTGAATAAGATTGAAATAAGTGTAGTGTAAAAAGGCCTCTGTACACGGTCAGTAATACTATCAGTATCAACGAATATTGACAATATTATTGATTGTGTGTGGTTAATATTAATGGATTGACGTAGAATACTGACGATGATTTGGACTTAAATACATGCTTTTTCCTTAAGATCCATGTCGCCATAGATAATAATATACGTCAAATCACGTCAAACTGAAGTGAAATATTATCAATAATACCTGATCGTATAAGATTATAAAAACTAATGTATACTGTCAGTAATACTGATCAGTAATACTGACTAAGTATTATTGACCGTGTAGGGAGGCCTTAAACGTAATGGATTGAAACGTAATGAGTGTTACCAACATATAATACATAACCATTCTAACAGCAAAAGTAAGAACAGAAACAAATATGTAAATATAAGAGTATAATTTTGAAGCAAATATATTAAATTAATTTTGAAATATAAATGGATCGACGATAAGATGTATATACAGTGGTGTGTAATGTCCGCCGAAAAGCATATACAGACGGCGAACGTCACTAACAGGCAATGCGAAGTGGTTGTCATAACAACCATCTAGCGTCCTGCTCCAAGAAGTGATCACGCGCTTATCGCATGATCAACAGCTGTAACGTTACCTCAAGCGCGCGCGCGCATCGAATTAATATAATTGAGCGAACTGAATATAAAATAAATAGAACAATAAATTAGCAAGTGATACACTTTTAATAAACATAAAACTATATACTTGTGCAAAATCAAGGCACAAATACTAATTATATAAGGATCAAAGATTGTTTATTCAACCTGTAATCACTTAAGTATAAAATCAATATCAGTTTGATAAATAATATAGTAACAACAAATACTAGTCATTTCGCTTAAGTATCTTAATTAAAAACCTCTTAAATAAATAATGAGGTAACGCGACGAGGCATAGCGAGCCGAAACAAAGAGCCGATACATACGGCATAACTACGTGCATAAAAACGAGAGCAACTGTTCGGGCGAATTACCGCTTAAATCAATAGTCAATAAGATGCAGAAATTGCACCGCAGTGTTGTACCTTGCGGGGGCTGTGCCCATCAATGTGTAGCCTCCCGAATTTAACTGCTAACTATTGAAAATTAATAGAAATTAACAAATAAAGAAATACAGAATAATACCGGTAAATAAGCTACACATTGGGGTCAATTCCCCTCACCGCTCAGCATCACCATTCGACATAAACAGAAGTTCCGAGAATTTTCCAGACGATTCTGGAAACAGAAATTCGTGACGCAGTTTCCGGAAAGGACAATCCCCCTTGTCCTCGCAGGGATCACCCCTTGATTTGTATATAAACCGTGTCCGCTAAGAGCGCAGGCACTTCGTTTCTTAGTATTCTAATTTGCACTTCGCTTCACACTTCGGTTTTCGCAATCTAACTTCAGTTGTCGCACTTCTTTTTCGAACAATATTCTTTATTAGATCAGCGGTAAATTCGAACTATATCGGCGCCCGTAATACATATATATATATCTACATTTTGTTCGCATTATTAACAGTCAATTTTTGGTGTAAGTAAACAGTGAAATAAACCTCTTTTTGGTTCAACTCTTCTTCTACTCAATTTAATTACTTTTCTAGTGTCGTAATGTTTCGGCAAATGAAGTGCCTAAGTGTTTCGTGATCGTCTGTGGTGTCCATAATTGTTACAGTGACTTGGATTCTCGGAGAGCTGTAATTTATAATAAAAACGCGTTGTTTCGGGGGCTTCTCTGGGAACGGCCGCTGCGAGTTTTAAGACAAACTCCAGCCGCCTATGGAGCGAGGCTCTAGCGGCTTTCGGGAAACACAAAGCCGCCCCTCGTTTCTCTTGGAGACGCCACCGCGTTAGCTCGCTTGTCACTCGAATCTCGGCTTGGAGTTCGAGGTGCTCGGAGGCCTTCCCGGAAAGGGCCGCCGCGAGTTTCAAGACAAACTCCGGCCGCCTATGGAGCGGGGCTGCAGCGGCTTTCGGTAAACACAAAGCCGCACCCCGTTTCTTCCAGTTACGCTTCCTCTCGGTGTTAGCCATTTGGTTTTTAAAATAACGGCAGCGACAGCTGGTCCACTCGCGAATCCAAGTTACCCAACACCTACGATAATGGTTGCAGGAGAGGGTAAATGCCCCGTAGAAGGGACTCTGGACGTCGGATGGCGTACCGGCGCCTAGTGCGTGACTATAACGCCTCCGCGGAATTCGATCCTCGGGCCGCCAGTGAGCCTAACTGGATACATAAGGAGGTTCCTGTGTATCACCCGGTTCCCGGGAACCTGTCTGCGTACGCTCCCGGTGCGCGCTGGGTACGGGGTAAACCGTGCGTCCGCAAGTCGGATGCTATCAGGCTCGAGCAGGCAGGGAGCGTCAAGGCCCCAGAGGCGATTGTTAAAGCACCACGGGGTATACCCACTATAAGGAGCAGTGAGCCCTTTCACCAAATAGTGCGTCTGGCGGTGTTTTGCCCTCCGCCAGACCCCAGTTACCACGTGGGGCAAATTTGGATGGCGAAACGGGAACCTCGCCCCGCGTCCGTGCTAAGTACCGCCGCGCAGGACGTGACAGGTGGCAGAAATAATAGGTACACTAACTTATTATTTGTTGTTCTTTTTCAATTTGCAAACATATATGTGTTAATGCCATATATGTAATACTCCTATATTGCTAGTAGAGGTCCGACGGCGATGCCATCATCACGGTGCAGACATATAATACCTTCTCTTTCTACAGATGTACGACAGTCTTGCGCGCATGCGTTAGATTTTTCTGAAACGACCAATAGAATCGTATCTCCGAAAAAATAAATGTGTGTATATATGGTATATACTCGTACATACCGTTTACCAAAAATGTTATTCAGGTTATTTATGTGAAAGATTATTTAAGTGAATGGTTCTGTGACAAATATTAAGCAATATTAGGAAATAACTTATCAAATGGAATTATAACAGAAAAGATAAAGGTATGTATGTACGTGGGTTAAAAATGTGTTAACCTGTACTTCATCGAACATACAAGTGTTATGAATAAAACTAAAACATGTGCTTTTACACTCTACGAACTTGACAGTCACGGACAGAATCACGACAGGAATAACAAAAATAATAACGGAATATAAATTTTAGTAGGTGTACATGGACGTAAAGAATAAAATACTCCTGCTATTATATCTTTATCGTTAAACCAAGAATATATAGTGCGCTGAAAGAGGAGGCGGAGCAACGACTCGTTTCCGCATGCGCAGAACACTGCAGTACATCAGGGGGTCTATTCTTGAAACCTAGCGATAATTATCGTATACGGAAAATATCGCACGGTCGGTATCGTATGCGACTTCGAAATCGTATTCTCAGTTACCATGCGATATGTTGTTAGCGGTAATTTTCGTATACGATAATTGTGCAACGTTGCCACGTGTAAGAAAATATATAAACCAATAGGAACGGAGTTATAAGAGAATGTAACAGGTCGTATTTATTTTGAAAGGTTATAATGCTCTATGTATCAAAATAATACATATCATTTACAAAATATTAATAGTGATAATGGCATCAGTATTAAATGCAGTGCAAAAACGCTGTGCATATATTAATGAAGAACAGAAAAATTTACTGATTGGTAAGTAATGTGCTTTCAATTTGTTTAATTTTTCTTAAACTCTAGATATGCAAAATTCATTTTAAGCTTAACAGATTTTCTTTTCAATTTAGAAACGAGCTTTATTTTTACTTTAAAACTTTTCAATTTATAATTAAAGATATAGGTATTACCAATTTAAAAGCAAATATATTTAAAGATATATATGTATTACTAATTTAAAAGCAAATGCGTGTTTATGTATAAAGATAATAATTGAATAAACAATAGCTATAGACCAGTAATAATTATTTATTAATTTTTTAATACAAATATCCTATAATATTTAATTGTTAAATTATAGAATTTATGCAAAAACATCCTGAGCTGCAAAGTGGCAAATTTTCTGCAACATTTACCTTTAAACATGCTCAAAAATTATGGGAAAAAGCAACAGATGAATTACATAAAATACCAGGTGCAGTAAAAAGTTGGAAACAGTGGCGAAAAGTATGTATTATACTGAAACACGAGAAGAATTTATATACTTTCGATAATTTGGGTCTATTTTATTTGTATTATAGACTTGGCAAGACATAAGAAGTTCCACTAAAGCCAAAAATACTTTAATTAAGAAGCATGCAAAACAAACTGGCGGAGGGCCTGCATCAAATCAGGTTTTAACAGAAATTGATCAAAATGTCCTAGCACTAATAGGTTCAACAGTCGTAGAAGGACATAAGGCAATACAGGAATCTAACGTACAATTTGTAAGCAATCCTTGTTATATTGTATAATAATTTCTAAAACACGTAAAGAAATTAATATTAGGATAGTGATCTATATATTGACTTTTTTGCAGGAGTGGTTAGATAACTCAAATTTATGTAACGTAAATAATGATGGAGATGGAGAAAGATTTTCCATAATATGCACTAATCAAGAGATAACACAAGAACCTATACCCCCACAAAATTCATTGTTTCCTCAAAATAATTATTACAGCATACCTGAAAAAAATGACGCATCAGAAATAAGTTTAAACAATGACAATTGTACTAATAACATTAAACAATCTTCAACGAACATGAAAACAATTGAAGTAGAAACGCCAACTACTGCAACTATCAATACATCACACGTTTCTATAACACCAACTTTAAATTCGGTGTCAATAAAAAAAGGTATTAAAAGAACTGCTGCACAAAGATATGACAAATCAATAGAACAGACTGAAAAATTGACTACAATTTCACAGAAAGATTACGAGATAAGACAATCATATTATTTAAAAAAATTAAAACTTTATAAGATGGAATTAGATCTAAAAAAAAGAGATGTTATTGCTAAAGAAAAAATATGCACATTGTTGGAGCAACTGTTTAAAAACTGATAAGCTGTGAAATAATATTAGAGTATTTATTTATAAGTAAACCAAAGTTTCTGTGAGTTTTATTGATATTCAAATTTTACGTTGATTAAAATTTAATTTTACTTTATTTAGTTTAATAATTACATATTACGTTACTAATTATTACGTTTGAACTAATATATATTAAATGATTAACATGTATTTTCTGTTATTATTAACATGTATTTTCTGTTATTATTAACATATATTTTCTGTTATTTAAATATAAAATGTTAAATAAAAATGAGTCTTAAAAACTATATTGTCATGAGAAATACTGTCTTATTAGATTGTTGCGGATTCTTCGGCCAACTGTCAGTTCGTGATTTCTACCTGCTCTATCTATTTCCAATTCATTTACACCATCCATAACATTCATACCGAAGTCCAATATTTCATCTTCTAATTCAAGTGTAGGTATAGGCACGTTGTCATGAATGCACATATTATGCAGCACTACACAAGCATTAATAATTTTTGAACAAACATCTGGCCGGTAATGTAAAACTCTATGTTTTAATAAACAACGAAATCTCATTTTTAAGAGACCATTGCAACGTTCAATGATTGATCTAGTGCTCTTTTGCTGATCATTATATCTTCTCGTAGCAATATTAAGTTCATTATCCATTACTGGAGTCATCATCCAAGGTCTAAGAGCATAACCAGAGTCACCTGTAAAGCAATATAATGTTACAAACTAACATTATTTATCATCATTTTGATGACAAAATGGTGACAAATAACGTCAGCTTCTTTTCTTCGGTATTACCTAGTAAAAAGAAATTGTGTCCACGATTATAAATCTCTTGCATAATAGGAAGAACATTACTATTATTCCAGATATATGAATCGTGAGTGCTTCCTGGATATCGGGCATTCACATTCATTATTCTAAGATCGGAATCACATATCTGCAAATAAAGCTTTAATTACATTATTTGTATAAATGCCTAATTGAATTGTTAATGCACTATATTCTTTACCAATTGTACGTTTATAGAATGGTATCCTTTTCTATTAATATAAATATGTTCAGGATAATTTTCGTCATTTTTTGGAGGTGGAACAATTGCTATATGAGTGCAGTCTATACAACCGATGGCTCCAGGAAAGCGATGATTTATCCAAAATCTATGTGTATATATACACGTACATATAAATATATATAATGTGATGTAATAATTTTATCTGCACAGTTATGTATAATTCTTAATGTAGGCTATATTCTTTCTTACTTATTACGTAGTTGTTGCAGTTCCTGAATATTATGAGGAAAACGAACCCAATTATTAAATACTTCTGGTAAATTAAGAATATTAGTTACATTGCGAATACATCTGCTAACAGAAGGTTGACTAATTGCTGTATAAATATTATGTCCTATGCAATTCTGATAGCTTCCTGATGCAAAAAAGCGTAATGCTGCTAAAACCTAAGAAAAAGTCTTATTAAGAATAATTTATATTCTGTATGTGTTGTCTATACTTACTTTAATTTATATTCTGTATGTATTGTCTATACTTACTTGTAAAGTTGATTGTAAAGCAGTAGGTCGTGATGGTTCTATATAATTGTCTACAATATCAATAAGCCTGATTGTTGTTTCTTTTTTCAATCGAAAAATATTTATAAATTGCCTTTCAGATAATTGAAATGGATCATCCCTTATGTGAAAACGTGGTCTATCATTATAATTATAAACATTTTCTAATTGCTCATTGATATGTAAAAAAACAGCATTTCGATATGCCATATCCATTGCTAAATTAAAACTTCACATTAACCGCAATTTGTCGAGAGAGTCGCACTTATTACTATATTTGTCGTATGCGACTTGCATATCGCATGGGCTATACCCACTCGATATCAGTCATTCGAGATTTTCTCGCATACGATACATCTCACCCATTCAAGAATACTATTTTTGTTAACGCATGCGATATCATATGCGATATCTAAAGTCCTCATTTCAAGAATAGACCCCCAGAAGAGAGAGACGTGAATATATGTCGGCACCGTGATATTGGCACCACTTCAACTCATTGTCAAGATAGGGCACTAGCAATATAGGAGTATTACATATATGGTTAATGCTAAGTCAGATTACTTTTCAGTTGAATGTCGACACATTTGAAAAATATTGTGGTGACCGAGTCACCACTATCTTAGCTGTAAGAATATAAAACGCATTAGATTAAAATAGTTAGAGATATACATAGATACACGAACACATACTTGACATACACAACAAGAAACAGACGCAAGAGTAAATAGAGAGAGCCTTTCAAAGCAACGGATTTCTTGTGACCATTTTTGCATTAGTTTGGCAATACGAGTCGCAGGTAGGAAAATAGGATCGATAAATATAAACTCGAGATGCACAATTAGGTTTCTGTAATTGATGTATGATTTTATTATATTCGTATGTTATATTTTACGAGGAAAGCATGTAGCGAGAGAATTTTAATTTAATTTATTATTTAAAAAATAACAATGACAACCGAGATAAATACACGCGAAATAATATTTACCAAAAATAGAAATTGCGAGAAAGACGCAACGGACGAGAAGCGAGCGAGAGATGTGACACAGGCAGTCGATCAGCTAACGCGTGTTCAAGCAGTCGCGTTTCGTAGAATAGCGAGTTGTCTTCCGAGAATCGACAAAGCACAATAAGTGATATCGCGACCGAATTATAAAGTATTCCAATCGAGCGATATATAAGTTCGTACCTTTTCATTCTCACACGCTTGTAAATGCATTTTAATATATTGACAAATTATAATTATTTTCTTTTCATATTTTCATTATTGATGACCTTACCCAGACAGCATGCTTGTCAGAATGAAAACTTTAAGAGAACTTTTTCAAGAGAACATTTAGTTATCTTTAAAATAATGTCTAAACGATATCTCATAATAATCATTTATTAGAGAATCTACCAAGAGAACTCTTTAAGATATCCAATTTGAGAGATGTCTTGAAATTGTTATCTTTATGATGTCATGCTAAATGATATTAGTTTGTTTTCTCATAAAAAATATCAATATGTTGTATGATTTTTGACAGTTCAGAAACGAGACATAATTATGATATCTTTTATGAGAAATTCATTTGATGTTACTTATTAGGAAAGATTCTGTTTCAGAGATGCCAGAAGGTTTGTAGATTATCGCTCCAACGTTCTGTGAATTCATAATCTTGCCATTCACTTCATATCCGTGTACTGCCGCGGTGGTAGATTAACAGTGTACAACGGTTTTAATATGCACCAGTGCACACTTATTTTCCCAGCCGAAATCGCTAATAGATACGTATCAGTGCATTCCTCGCCCTGATGAAGTGAACGGCAAGATTAATTAATTCAAACCTGTAAACATAACCTGTAAACTCTCTTTTTAAAGAAATTTATATATTAACATATAACAGATTTCTTTAAGACATCATAAATATGAATATATATGTTAATCATAAAGATGTCCAATTTAAGAAATCTTTTAAATATCATTTTTGTGACATCTTTCTGTTCTCAAAAAACGACGCATTAGATAACATTCAGTTATCTTTATGTGATCTTTAAGAAGTTTCTCTAAGTTATCAGATTCAGAAATAAGATATCTTTTAGAAACCTTTTGGATAACATATTGTTATTTGGGTATATTCCGTTACCACGTCAATTCTTATTCTGGCGCTCCTTTATATTTTAACTACATCTGACAGAATAACGGAGCCAATAGACCAGATAGACTAAAATATGTTTATATGTATACAGGGTGTCCGTCCATAAGTGTCGGAGCAAATATCTCGCAACTGGTTGAAGTTACAAAAAAGTTTAATAAGAGAAATTGGTACGACTCCGAGTCAGCTACAAAATGCATGCAAAAAATGTTTTTTATACTCGTTGCTTTTTCGAGTTATGTAGGTTAACATAGTTTTTTTTAATGGATACCTACAATTTTTTTGCATATTCGTATAGTAAGGAACATTTGCAATCAAAATCATATCTAGTAAAAAATTAAGTATCAAAGTAGTAAATTGGATTCTATTGTAATAAATAATTTTGAATCAATAAATAATTTTGAACGGGGTTTAAAATGTCAAAGAGAGATTGAAGAAGAAAACAAACAATTTTTTATAGAACGATTTGTCAGACCATAATATTTTTTTAAGAAAATCAATGTTATTGCGATAATTAACTCGAAGCCAGTAGCCGAAATGTACGACCATTTGGTATCCTCTTCGTTCTGGATACTTTTGTTGATAGAGTAGCTGAGCTTCATTTTCATTACGCATACTTAAATGCCACATCTCGAGCATATCACATTTTTCACTAATACTAAACATCATTATTTTTGTAATCTACAATATATGTATTCATTGAAAAGACGATTAACTGACTAACAAATACTGCACTAAATTTCATACTCCATGTTATACAAATACTTTACAAAACAAGCAGTCACGTATTTTGAGTTGAAGGTGATCAGTGATCCTGTTCGACATAACTGACTTCAAAATATTAGTTTGAATCTTGTTTTTCAAATTGTGATATGGAAAATCAACTTCTTAACTTTAAGGCTGCCAGAAAGCCGATATATCGGCTCTGAGGAAAATCAGTTTTTTTCTATAAGAAACATATGTGTATGTTATCAAATATAATAAAGTTTAGATTCATACACATCCAGACAACCACATAAAAAAAATAAATAGAAAAATAAAAAAGGAAAAAAGAAAAAAGGAGCTACATAAATACTCTCTACGTCCACGTCGTTAGCTCTGGGTAATTACCATCAAATTCAGCGCCCCTAAAAAACCTTATTAATGCTTATTTAAAAATTTCATGATCCAAAATTTGTTCTTTACCTTATCCTGCCAGGAAGCCGATATATCGACTCGGCCTATGATATGAACTTTATATATAGTTGATATATGATACAAGACACAAATTTGGCCACTTTTAAAGGACGGTTTAATATCTCAAATCTCGGCAGTCTAAAGGTTAAGATTCAATAAGATGTCGATTATCTCGTAAACGATGCATAGCAGCAATTTTTTACTAGATATGATTTTGATTGCAAATACTCCCTACTATACGAATATGCAAAAAAATTATAGGTATCCATTTAAAAAAACTATGTTAACCTACATAACTCGAAAAAGTAACGGTATAAAAGAAATTTTTACATACACTTTGTAGCTGACTCAAAGTCGAACAAATTTCTCTTATTAAACTTTCTTGTAACTTCAACCAGTTGCGAGATATTTGCTCCGGCATTTATGGACGGATACTCTGTATACAAATAATCTTAGTTGATCTCTAGAATTAAATAAGTGCAGACGTTTTTCGAAGAAAGTAATTTCGGACTGGCAGAAATAATAGATACAAGCTGTTTTATTTTATTATTAAATTTTGTTGGACACTTTTATATTGTCAGAGATTATAAATCTATGTTTAATTTAGTATTTACCAACATTATTTTGTGATAAATCTTATTTACAATTGATGAAAAATGAGTAGATCGAAACATTGTATAGATGAGGAGAAAAGATTAATAAAAAATTTTTATAAAAATGGAAAATCTCTCGGGAAAATATCTAAATTGATAGGACGGTCTAGAAATATGATAGCTAAAGCCTTAAAAGTACAGCATCAACTGAAGTATTTGACCTGCTACTGCTTCGGAAATGCAAAGCCGATCCCTTTGCGAGTTCTTTTACACTGAAGAAGCAAACTAATGCACCGATATCAGCAAGAACAATTCGTCAAAGACTGCAAGATGCTAAATTGTGTGCTAGAACCTCAAGAAAAGTGCCAGTGTTGAGTAAGAAGAATATTAGGGATCGTTTAACTTTTGCGAATAAATATTTAAAAACTATTGGTGAAGAGAGAAGCAGTGGAAAAATATTCTTTGAAGAGACGAAACAAAGATTAATTTGTTCGGATCTGATGGTGCATTAACTGTGAGGAGGCCTCCACTAGAGAGCCTCATAGGAAGAGAGTGGCAAACTGCATCACGTGACTCGGGCTCCTCTGATTGGACCCGGGCGTCTAGTGTATTGGAGCCATGGTGGGGGTATGCCATTGACAAACAGATAGTATTTAGGTTAGAGTTCTGAAGAACTACTCGACCGTAACGGACGCGTTTCGGATCGGGTGCTCCTTACTGTATATTTTTGAAAGTGTTGCCGGCTTTGACTGAGCACTCTGGCCGTATCGACCTCTTATTTCATTATTTGGAGGCGGGAACCATTAATTAATTAAGAAGAAGAAGAAGAAGAAGTATTTAGGTTAGACGACTACAAACAGGTCTTTGTAAGTGATACATATTATCTTGGAAGTATATACCTTCATCTATTGTACATATATACATGAAATAAAACTATGAATTTTTATATTTCAGATATCTGAATAGGATTTGTGCATATTATAAAATGCCTTCCAGATGCAGTACTCCAAGATGCACAAATTCAAATAAAGATGGATATTGCTGCGTAATATTTGCACAAGATCCTGAATTAAGAAGAAAATGGATTGATGTCGTGGGAATTGCTGATTGGGAATCTTCAAAAACAGCTGTACTGTGTAAGGTATCATATTGACTAACATATTGATGTTACGTTAATGATAGTTGATTGAGGATAGACATTTTTCTCTAACGTGTACTTCTTATTTTTTAGGTTCATTTCTATTCATCAGAGTTATTCCGCATCGGTAACAAAAAAATTATAAAGAAAGGTGCCATACCGAGCTTGTTTTGCAAATGTGATGAATCTGTAAAATTAGAAAGAAGAGAAACATTTGAACAAGTTTTCCATAATGAAAGTTGTTGCGTAAAGAAACTACCTGTGGACATAAAAATGTTAAAGAAATCAGGTAATGAAACAATATCTGCAAAAGAAAGTAATATCAATGATATTTGCAATACGAATGTTGAATTCTTATAAACCCATAAAGTAATGCACATTAAGTTACAAAATATTACACAAGAAAATGAAGTTTTAAAAGAAAGATGTCACAGTTTACAGAATGATTTGGCACATATAAAATCCTTTAATTTCATATGTAATTAATTGAATTAATTCCTTGATCATGATTAATTTTGTACATATTTCTAATTATATAAATTCTGTAAAACGTCTTATTGTAAGAGATATCAAAATTTTTAATATTATTTCCAGGGAATGGAAGTAACTCGTTACTTGTAACGAAGTTACAGTTACAAGTTACTTTTTTGGTAACTTTACTGGTAACTGCGTTACTTTCTTTTTTTGGTAACTGTAACGGTAACGAGTTACATTTTTTGGGTAACGGTAACGAAATTTACAGTTACTTTTGTCGTTACTTTGCACACGATTGAACACGGTTCGATTGGATACATGCTATTTAGCGCTTATCAATATGACTTGAAAGCCCTTAGACATTCGGCCGTTATGATTCAGTAATTATTTTACACTTCTATCTTCTATGTAATACATAGGACATACAAATATTTCAGTTTGCTGCATATTTTACAGGTTTTAGAATTACAAAATTGTGTTTAAAAAAAATTAAAAAATAAATTAAATAATAGTAAAATGAGAAGGGTTATGAACCCAAAAGCGAAACAGTTTAAAAGACGATGACAATAAGTGTCGAAACGTCGTTTGTTTTTATCTTTGTATTGTTCTAATATATATTTATACATTTAATTACATTGTCATCGTCGTTCTTATCGGAAATAAACTGTTTCATTTTTGGCTCGTAACCCTTCTCATTTTATTTTTATTTAATTTATTATTTGAGCCATTCTACATTGTTTTTTTTTTTTTTTAAACTGTATATTTGTCAGTATTACATATAAAAAAAAATGCAAAAGTACATTTTTAAATTGATTTTAAAAAAGTAACGGAAAAGTAACGAAAAGTTATTTTTCAAGTAACGGTAACTGTAACGAGTTACTTTTAAAAAGCGATAACTGTAACTGTAACTAGTTACATTTTTTACTCGGTAACGAGTAACTGTAACTAGTTATTTTTAAAAAGTAACTTTCCATTCCCTGATTATTTCTGATCGCACGATATACACTCTACTTATATAGAATTTATTGACAATTATAGCTATTCAAGATTTCAGAAGTGAAACTTTGTATACATATATATGTTTTTAATACTAAGGCGGTTTGGTAATAAAAATAAAATTTGTGGCAAAATGATTGTGTTTGATTTTTTAATAAAAATAACTATAATACCTACAAAATATTAGTTTTGCTTAATTTAGGGTGCGGTCAAGTTGCCACTACGAATACTTCGAAGCGTTTCTTGATTGGTTAATTTGTAAAATTCTTTCTTCTGATTGGTTAATCAAACGCTTCGAAGCATTTGTAGTGGCAACTCGACCGCACCCTTAATCTTAAATTATAATAACTTTATCTCCAACTCATTTTCGTGTATAATTTTTCTGTTTAAACCTATCAGCTAATAGTCCTGCTCCCATAGTCTTACTTCCAAAAGCTGATGTACTCTTGTTCATTTTTTCTGTATCACTCAGAGTTACTGATATTTGTTTTAAACGCATTGACACAAATCGGGATATTAATTTATTCCTAACATAATGACAAGTGCTTAAAGGGAGATGTTTTAAAGCAGTATGCAGATAAGATATTAAACTGTCATTAAAGGATTTGTCTAAGAGTAATAAGGTAATTATTTAGAATACGGTCTTCACTTCCGATCTTGATCTAATTAGGCTCATTCGACGCGTTTTCACTCAAAATGAAAAAAATCCAAATGAAATATGTGGCGGTCGACCTCGTGAACCGAGATATTAAGCGTTAAAGTTTAAGATTTTAGAGGTTAAGATATCTGTCAATTCTAATAAATGCTCGCGTTCAGCAAACTGAACTCGACTCAACTGTGCAAAACGGATCCGTAAGCGCTTGCTACTATTGGTTAGTGATCTCAAGTGATCTAGAAGAATACACCTATAGCAACGACCGCTTATAGAACCGTTCCGTGACAGTTGAGTTTACTGAATGCGACCTATATTTAAAAAATAAGCATGCGCTGTGGTTGCGCGCGTATGCAAATTCTGTATAGGCACATAAAATACTACTCTGCTATTTATTATAATTTGATTGTAATAACAATGGCATATTCAGTGGAGCAATTAAACAAATCATTGGTGTCCAGGATGTAGTTGGAGATGCAAAATTGTGGCCGAAATTTATACGCAAATTGTTCTGGGATCGCAATTTAACAGACCACAAAAGAATGATTCTTGTAAATTTTGCATATGTAAATGCAATATCAGAAGAATTCTTACATGACATCTTGGCTTTTACATTAAAGGAAACATATACAGAAAATTGGAAATATCAAATACACTGCAGGTTTAAATATTTAAATCACGAGGTATCATTTTTAATTAATAGGTTGAATAATACATTATGAAACATTTGTCACACTTTTCAAAATTTATAGGAATTTGGTCGACAACGCCGAAGTCGTGTATATAGCTACAGTGTTTATTTTAAACAATTGTTGGATTTAAATTTCAATCCATATAAAAAAAAATGAAAAGGTATACATTTTAAATAACAAACTATTCTCTGCTTTAAAAACATAAATTCGCTGCTTTAAAAATACAAAAGCACTACTTTAAAAATACAAATTTACTGCTTTAAAATCAATTCACTGCTTTAAAACAATAGTGGAGCCCCCCCCGCAGGGGGGGGGGCGGAACCCACTATATCCGCGCATATACTTTTACAACGTAGATATAACATACGTGGATGCAGTGAGTTCCGCCCCCCCTGCGGGGGGGCTCCACTATTGTTTTAAAGCAGTGAATTGTTTTTTAAAGCAGTGAATTTGTATTTTTAAAGCAGTGCTTTTGTGTTTCTAAAGCAGTAATTTGTTATTTTTAAAGCAGTAAATTTGTATTAATTTTTAAAGCAGTAAATTTATGTTTGTAAAGCCAAGAATTTGTGTAATTATAAAATAGAGAATATTTATTTTTAGGGATTAATTGATGTTGGACACATGTTATATCAATTGTAATACAACGTAAATATTTATTTATACTTAATTATAAAACATATGTATAGGTAAATATATTTATAAAACAGAATAATATATATATTGTTGTATTGTTTATTGCATATAAAATTTTTTACAATTATACACAAATGGTGAGGCGCCAGCAAATCTGCTGCTATAAAGCCTCCCAGTATAATAAAAGAAACAAACGATTATTAGTAGCGCAAAAGTAAGATTTAACATTATTGGGATATTTGCACGAACTTCTCTCCAAACACGCTCAATGTTTTGTGTATGGGCGCCTGTAAATAAAAAATATTTTAATTATAACATACACTTTATTGAATTTGAATAAATGTATCATAAAAAATCTTTCAATGATTTTTTTTATATTTAAAATAATTTTTCTTTTTACCACTATCTGGATCGACGAAATTATATGTATGATTTACAGTTAAATGTTGGAAGCCTTCATTGTTCAAACATTGATAGGACTTCCAATAATCTGAAATTATTGTTGTTCCTGGCATGATCCAATATTTGATACATACTAGGAGGGTTTCTTCTGATCGATTCTCTACTGGCATAATAAAAATTTTCTTTGACTCTCGCTCGAATCCTCCAAATATCCAATTGCCTTTTAAAAGCCGGCCACGATTATATTTGCGATGACCAATTTTCGCCTCATCTATTTCAACAGTGCATCCTGGACCTCCAAGTTTGCTACTATGTTTGTCGGCCCAGTACACACAGACCTGTTAATGTATGAAATATTTTTCTTAATAATATTAAATATCGTTATAATACACAATATTAAATTATATTACCTCGCGACAAAAATTGAACCAATCTACGACTGTGACGGAAGAAATACAGAGCTCCTCTTCAAGATCTTCTTGTCGAGGAGGACGTAACATTAGGAAAAATGCTACAATTGTGCAGATTTTTTCAACACTTAGTTTACTACGATTAAACCAAGTCCCTATTTTTGCACTTTTCTTGAAATTACACTGTTTGCAAACGCGTTTCTTTTTATTTGATTCACTTGTTAAATAATATCTTTTCCGGCAGTAGGCAATTAATGTTTCTTTATTAATATGTATTTTATTTTCACATTTCTCACAATTAATTATTGACGGCAACACACCATGTTGAATTAAAAAATCAATTAATTGATCTCTATGACCAATTAATTCTATAAATGCACAAAACAGCATTATTGATATTGTAGGGACTATTACGGCGATACAACAATGCCATATTACTCCACTTAATTTAAATCTCGAATATCGCGGCACACACAGTGCGCCAACGGAACTTTCCCAAACTAAAATACGGGTCTAGTTCATTTTCTTCCAAATTCTGAACTGGAGTACACTGGTGCAATAAGTTAGGGTTTATAATAGCCGTAATCTGTTAATTTTTTCCGTAATCTGTAAAAATTCATCAATCACAGTCAAATGAGAGAAAAATATTCGATTATGATTGGTCAATTCTTATAGACCAACTATTAGAGTGAGATAGCTGTAGTTTGTTTCACTCTAACTTATTGCACTATTTCAGAACTAATTCAGAATTCTATGAAAAAGAACAGACCTTACATATACATATGTTGGCTTCACACTACATCCGATTTTCGTCGTACGACGACTCTGCAACCAATCAGAAAACAAAATTTTGCTCCGTATCAATGATACGATTTTTCTGATTAATTGTTTGCAGAGTCGTCGTACGACGAAAGTCTAAGTGAATCCAGCCATAGCGCTGCAACGAGAAGAAATGACATATATCTTAACCTCTAAAATTTCGAACTTTAACGCTTAATATCTCGGTTCACGAGATCGACCGCCACATATTTCATTTGGATTTTTTTCATTTTGAATGAAAACGCGTCGAATGAGCCTAATTAGATCAAGATCGGAGGTGAGGACCGTATTCTAAATAATTACCAGTAATAATTTGGACTTTGCTTTCCATATAATTCTTTCTGCTCTTTCAAGAATATCAAACACTTCTTTACTAACTCTTATTTGAGCTCCAGGAGTATAATCTGAAATAGCTACAAAGGCAGATAAAGAAGATGGTGTAAACGTCAAATCAGAATTATCTTGCAATTTCAAATAACAATTTTCACATTTGATGAAATTTTTCAATTTGAAAACAACATATCCACATATTCTATAAAGTATTTGTTGTACAGTCTCTGACATAGGCTCACAATCATTTAATTTAGGGAAATCGCACTGTTTTTCTACAGTTTCTTCTTTTTCATTTAATTTAGTTAGAAGTACATTCAAAAGGGAAGGTACTTCATCATATAACTGGAAGTAGGTATTGCATGGTTTCCTGTTATACACATCTGTCTTAGTCTGTATTTGAACTAAAGAGCTGTTGGCTTAGGACATCCTCTACGTATGTTTGATAAACCATTTTCCAAACTGTCTTGACTTGCTCGGCCTGGAAAAAAGAAAAGAAACTCTTCCTCGTTTAAAAGATGATTTTGTAATATTATTTAATTTTGTTTTATAACAAGTATAGAATTCTTTTTTTATTAAGGGCCCCTTTCGTAATAGGCTCAGCCCTGTAGCCATTTTGCTTTTGAGTCACTTCGAGCCTAGCCATATTGGCGTACGTTTCGTTTAGTTTTGTTCCTTGCGATCTCTAAAAGGGTAACCCCCTTACAAATTCAGAAGTGGGATAAGAACTGAGTAATTGATCGAGTGAGAAATATACTCGTGGTTGGCAAGATCGCAGTGAGGCTCGACAGGATCAAGTAAACCTGTTCGAAAAGACACGAGAAGATTCGACGAGTGAGTCGGTATGTTAAGGATCCGTTGCATATGAGGATAAGTCCGAAGGCAACGAGAATCGGGAAATTTCAAGTCTGAATACGATACGACGAATAGACGAAGTAACGCATACGTGCAATTCTACGGAAGTTAAGTGAGCAATCGGTTGCCTATTCAAATAAAGAAGCGTGCATAAGTGCAAGAAAACCGTGAGAATCAGTTCGGCGGTGACGAAAATTACGTGCATAAGAGCAAGAAGACCGTGAGAATCAGTTCGGCAGTGACAATAATTACGTATATAAGTACAAATAGCCGTGAGAATCAATCAGGCGGTGATGAAAATTGCGGAAGTATACCAGGTACGTTAGACAAAGAAGAAAGAAGAAGCAAGACGTCTCATTTAATACGTGACAAGGCGCAGCGATCGAAAATCGATAAAGTAGTAAGGTGACGAGTCGATAGAGATTTACCGACGCGGCACAATGAAGGACCCCAAAACATTTACGTTAGTGGCGCTGAAAGAAAAGTTGCGACAATTGAATCGAAATGTCAGCGGTAACAAGATCGAGTTAATCGCGAGGTTAGACGAAGCAGATCCTACTCGTCAGTGGATACAAGACCTTGAGGATGAGATGAACGATACGGAAGAGGGAGCCGTAGGAGGGATTGATCGAGACGGCACGACGGAAGAGCCCATGTTTGTCCTCCAAGGAGCTTCTCAGGATCCATCTTCGAGTCTGTTGCAGAAAGAACGTGATCTCGATAAGCGAGAGAGAGAATTATTACGACTCGAGATCGAACTTATGCGACGAGAGAACGAACAGCTGCGATCAATTATGGAATCGACTGCCGTCGTTGGTGATATCAATACAAGGAGGGCAGCGCCTAAGGTTAACTTAACTAACCTAAAAGAAATGATATCGTCGTTTGATGGTAAGAATACTTCATATCAGTGTTGGAAAGAGCAATTACTGATGGTGCGACGAACATATCAATTGGATGACAACATGACTAAATTATTGCTGGGAGCGAAGCTAACTGGAGACGCTGAAGAGTGGTTTCATTCGGTGCCTATCTATATTTCTTTGCCCTTCGAGGAATTACTGAGGCGTATGGATGGCATGTACGGACAGCGAGAAACTAAACTGATGCTAAGAAGACAGTTTGAAAGCAGAATGTGGCAGTACGGCGAGACATTTGCGGAATATTATCACAAAAAAATCATACTAGCAAACAAGGTTCCCATAGACGAAGAAGAGATAGTCGACTACGTGATTGATGGTATACCGATAAAGTCAATCAAAAATCAGGCAATGATGCAGCAGTTCCCTGATACAGAGACGATGCTAAAGGCCATGGAAAATATTACCTTGAAATCAGAGCCGTAGACGATGAGTAGAGTATATAGGCCGGTTCTTGGCCAAATTTGAGTTTGAGCTTTTTTGAATTTGATTTTTTTGAGTTTTTTTTTTAAGAAATTGATGACTGTGATTGGTCCATTTTTTTTAGTTGAGCTTTTTGAATTTGATTTTTTTGAGTTTGAGCTTTTTGAATTTGATTTTTTTGAGTTTGAGTTTTTTGAATTTTATTTTTTTTGAGTTTGAGCTTTTTTGAATTTTGATTTTTTGAACCAGGTTTACCAACATAAATCATTGAGCTTTTTTTGTAAGCACTTAATTTTGAATCAGGTTTACTAACATAAATCACTAGAAGGATATGGCGTCACTAGGTATGAGAGTGAGGTCACAGGGTGAGGGAATGACGTTGCAGGGTGCTGACGTCGCGGAAAGAATTGCGGTGGTCGCCGCAGGGTCAATAGCTGCCAGGGTCCTCCGGTAAGCTAACGCGCGCGGTCCTCCCCCGCCGCGAGGTCCGTCG